>NC_092823.1:39664926-40013426 GCF_023375885.2 Dermacentor andersoni | reverse complement strand
AAAACTCAGGGAAGAGGTCGAGAAACGCAAGCGTCAGGAAGGCGCAGACAAAGACGACTTGATCGACTGTCACTCCCTCCGACGTCGAGCGTTGGCCATGTTCTCTGTCTGCTTCTGCATATCGTTCGTCTTTCACGTCAGCGCTTTCTCGACGGCACGTTTGGGGGAGTTCTGGATCCCGGGCCTCACAGTGGCGGTCACGCTGTTGTCGTACGCCGCCATGCACTTCCTGATAACCGGCGTCGCCCTTATTACGGTACTTACCAGTTGTTTCGTGCTGACGGGCATCATCCAATGCGCGCTGAGTATCGCCGCCTGCGCCAGACTCGGCACTATCACCAAGGTCTTGCTCGTGCTATCCCAGGGCACGTCAATTGTGATTTTCATCCACTGTTGCACATACGTGCTGGAGCTGTTCCCGTCGGCCGTACGGGGTGGCGCAATCTGCTGGGCGCTCGCCAGTGGGCGCGTCGCGGCCACGTGCGCGTCCATGACTTTCGTATTGAAGCCGACGGGACACGAAGACGTGCTCTTTGCCGTGACCGGACTGTTCATGTTCGCCTGTCTGCGTGTCATCCGTGCCCTGCCACGCACTACGGTGGTGGAGGAAGCGAAAATCCTGACCAGGCGAGCTTCGGACTTCACCAGAATGACCTTGGACCACATGAAGCAGACCCTGGTGCGGCAAACTCAAGAAAAGGCGCTCAAGATTACAAGCCCGAAGAGGTGCAAACCCTCCGGCAGGAAGAGCCGAAAAGGCGGTGCCAGCAGAATCCCTGGCAGGTCTAAGACATCCCGTGGCTTTTGCACCGACCACGTGCAGAAGTGACAAGCAGCACGAAGATTGTGCGCACCCCATTGGTGGTGTCGTCTTCTCGAACTTTACGAAGCTGCCTCTAGTATGCTCGTATCAGTTTTAAATCAGCCTTTTTAAGGTAGCCTTGCCTTGAATCTAAGTTTTCAGAAAGTAGAAGTTATTCTCTATTTTTGTATTTTTCATGCACCGGTATGACCAATTTCTAACATGTGTCTGCAACATAAACCGCCTTTTTCCCTACGCCTCACATCTAGTGTAGACTGCGTCGTACTCCGTATTCCATACTCCCGCTGCCCCCCTGTTCTGGAGTCCTTCCTTAGCGCTATTAGTATGCCGTTCGTATCTAACCTCTTTCACATACCTGTGACCCAAGTTAACTAATAGCTTTAGCCGCTGGGTATATGCCAGAAGATACTTGCTGATGACTGCTGCCTCGCTTAGTAGACAACTTCGGTCACTGGGTATACGATAGTGGCATGCGCTCATCCTTGGGCAATCTCCCAGAATTAGTGCGTCCAGATGACGCAACGAACGTGTAGCATTATATCCTTATAGTAAAGCGATAGCACCCCATCATAGTCGAGCGCGCCCGCTTAATGATTGGCCATTCCAACCAAGTTGCAATGGCTATTCATTAAGGCAATTCATTCAATGGCTATGTCACACATGGTGATGCCGTGCCTTCGACCAGTGCTGGTGGTGGAGTACCAACAAGACCCTTCTTAAAATGTATCTTTGTTTACATATGTATATATAAAGAAAATGTATGCGAAGAAATGTATATAGAGCAATAAAATACAGCTCGTCAATCTACTCAATAACCACTATGCACTTTTCCTGATCACAACTTTCCCTATAGCATTACTTCCATCATCATAACAATAATCGTCATAATGGATGCAGCTATAGCGATTCAGATGCGTGAATAAAATATATTATCAAATCATGTTTGTCCTGAATAAAACCAATCAATCATTATTCATCATATATTATAAAACACCTCACCAATTACACAGACAAACGTAAGATAGATTGCTATAGTCGCACTAACGTCGCGACCTTCAGTCCAGGGTTTCACTTGTGATGTTTCACGGACCCTTCTAGACGTATGGGCACCTGGTAGCAGAGTGACCCTTCCTCTGTAGGGGGTAATCGAAGGCTAAGGGCAAGTGGGAGGGAACGAGGATGGCGTACCCTTATGATATTGTCACGTGGTAGTGACGGAAAAGAAACCAGCCAAACTGGGAAAGACGAAACTAGCGTTTTATTGGGCGAACTTGTGCCCTCAAAAACAGGCTACACTCAAAGAACGGCGACAGCGGCGAACACAGTCGGCGATCGTCGAAAATCTGATCAGCGGGTCAAGCGCGTCGGCTTTTATACAGCAGTCGTCGAATGTTCCAGACTAATCGTTGGGATCCGCGTGCCTTCCTCAAAGTTCTACACCATTCGCATCAGGCGATGAAATCAGATAACACAAGGTTCGGCGACAAGAGACAGCGGATAGAAGCATCGATAACTTTCCAGAAACTTCGGATACATGTCGGCTCGTCCCGCGCTGTGCGATAACATTTGTGGCGGCGGCGCGTGGCGGCGGCAGAGTTCAAATCGTGGCGGTACTTTCAAATTATCAAGGGACTTTACGCCCAGGGTTCTACAAAGAAACATAAGTACCCAAGAAAGTGGACGAAAAACGGCGCCGCGGTAGCTTAATTGGTAGAGCATCGCACGCGAAATGCGAAGGTTGTGGGATCGTTCCCCACCTGCGGCAAGTTGTTTGTTCATCCACTTTCATTTTCATTAATTTATCTTTTCTCTTGACCCAGCCTGCCACACCATACTGAGCAATTCTCGCGCAGCAATCAACAACTACATCAAGGGTCGTATTTCTCAGCAATCACTCCGTATCTTACAACAAGCCCCGCATTCGCCTGAAAATCAAATCACCCTCGTCTGGATCCCAGCACACGCCGGCGTTGTCCACCCGCAACTTACCAACCTCAACGAGGTTACACACTCCGTAGCACGAGGACTAGTCAACCGTACCGGAGACGGTGCAGGTGCACCCGCAGTACGCGACCGCCTTGCAAGATACAACGACCTTGTGAAGTCATTTTACCTCGCAAGGAGAACCTTCCCCACCCCTCACCGCAAGTTATACAGAGCAGAGGCAACCACCCGTCGCCGGTTACAGACGAATACATACCCCTCCCTACACCACACCATATACCGCGTCATCTACCCGAGCCGGACGTGCAAGGTCTGTAAAACTGAATCAGCAACACTCCCCCACATGCTATGGGAGTGCAAACATCAATACCCAGACCTTAATCCCGTGACCCTCTCGTCCAGATGGCACGCCGCCTGGCGCAGCTCCCATCTCGACGAACAACTCTGGGCGACCCAGCAGGCCTAGGGCGCGGCGAAGAGGCAAGACCTCGATTTCCCATCATGGGAGGCCTAGGCCCAGCCGACTGAACTGCTGGTGCTCATTAAGGTTCACTCTCTCTTTCTCTCTCTCTCTTTATTTCATTTCTTAAGCACAAGTAATTTCCTCTCTGTTGTCCTTGGTGCCAGTGTTTGTTGGCGTTTTATGATATGACTAATAAAAATCGGGCCCCTCGGTTAACCCCCTTTCTTCTCGATTGCGTAGGACTGTCAGTCATTCCAATTAGTGCTGAAGAAGCTTTTGTGAAGGCCACAACCGAGCGCAACCGACACCGAAGAGATGCTTCGCGTCGGTGCAGTCCAGCTGTAGGTCCGATTTGCAGCGAATGGTTTAATCTGTGTAGTATGGTGCACCTTATATGTGCGGTATTATACACAGCTAACGAGAGTGTGCTTGCTAGAATGCTAAGGTGTCGCACAGGATCTGTGCTTGAGATAGGAATGGAGACGCAGCGGTATTCTTGGTTTGACGCCCGAGCTCCATTATAAGCGTCGTCATTCCCAATGATAACGAAATGGACTGCTATTCGTTGAAAGGAGCTCATCATCATCATCATCATCATCATCATCATCCTATTTTATGTCCATTGCCAGGACAAAGGCGACTCCCTGCGATCTCCAATCACCCCTGTCCACCGCCAACCGATTCCAACTAGCAGCCGCAAATTTCTTAATTTCAATGCCCCACCAAGACTTCTGCCGTCCTCTACTGCGCTTCCCTTCTCTTGGTATCCATTTTTTCACCCTAATGGTCCAACGGTTATCTAACCCGTTTGCTCTCTGATCCAAACCGCTCTTTTTCTGCGTCTTAATGTTAGGCCTAGCATTATTCGTGCCATCGCTCTTTGAGCGGTCCTTAACTTGTTCTCAAGCTTCTTCGTCAGTCTCCAAGTCTCTGCCCCATATGTCAGAACCGGTAAAATGCACTGATTGTATACCTTCCTTATCAATGACAACGGTAAGCTCCCAGTCAGGAGCTCACGATGTCTGCAGTATGCGATCCAACCCATTTTAATTCTTCTTCAAATTTCCTTCACATGGTCAGGGTCCCCTGTGATCAGTTTACCAACGTAGACGTACTCCTTCACAGACTCTATAGCCTGACTTGCGATCTTGAACTCTTGCTTCCTTGCCCGTTTGTTTATCATTACATTTGTTCTTCTGCATATTAATCTTCAACCCCACTTTTTCACTGTCCCTGTTAAGGTCCTCAAACATTTGTTGCAACTCGTCCGCAGTGTTGCTGAATAGAACGATGTCATCGGCAAACCGAAGGTTGCTGAGGTATTTGCCATCGATCCTTACTCCTAAACCTTCCCAGTTTAAAAGCTTGAATACTTCTTCCAAGCACGCATTGAATATCATTGGAGAGATTGTTTCTTCATGCGTATCATGGTCTTTTTCCCTCAAGTGATGGATAAGTTGCACAATTTCACACCTCAGTTGGTCATGACTTCCATGTCGGAGAAACGACTCCAAACATTGTAAGGCGGGCCTTGAATCGCAGAAGACTGTCAATTTGCCATAACTCTCTGTATTAATCAAATGAGGTACACTGTGGAGAGCCGCGAGCTCTGCAGCTGTAGTCGCAGTGATACGAGAAGTCTTAAACCGTTCTGCTGTTCACCTTGTTGATATAGTTACAGCCCCACTGGAACTGGTTGATGTAGTTAAGCTGTCGGTATAGACGTGTGTGCAGTCGCTGCATTTCTCCTACAAGAGGAGTAACCTTAGTTGCTTGAAGGCGGATGACGGCAAGTTAGACTTTCTCTGAAGTCTCGGCATTGTGAGGTTTACTGCAGTGCGGCTCACACACCATGAAATAATTGAAGGCCTTGCCGCAGTTACGTACCCTGACGTAAGAGAGGCACGTTGCGCGAAGACAGTGGCAGTATATAGAACAATCGTCGAGAAGGGAACTCCTTCTATTGCGCCCTGTGGGCACGCTAGCGACCGTTGGCAAACCGTCAGTGATCTGAAACCGTCGTTCATGGCAACTGCGCTGTCCGATCAATGCGGTAGAGATATATAGACTGAAAAGTGTTTCAACTTTAGGCACGCGCGTTTTATATAAAACGAATTTTACAATTCCCACTCGCGCAAACCAAAGCACCGCTTCAGTGGAAGCAAATCTGCGAGCCCACATTATTTCAAGCTGCAGCAGCTTCTCGAACAATTTTAACTTGTACAAAAAGGTTTGTCGCTTGCCACGCGGTTTGCATATTCGGCCGCGCTACGACTGGTATACTAGAACGTAGGATTCTGCTAGCACAAAAGTTGTGCCATTATGTCGTGCCTCTTTGCACACCACAACGTAATACGAGAGGACACCACCGATATCCTCCGATTACGCAGCCGATGGATGAAACGCACGCTCGCTTCTCACTAGTGCCGCATTGCGATGTTAGTGGCACCGAAGAAAAAGAAAGTCGGCATTGCGTCCGTAAAGTTAGCTTCTAAGTAGCACGGCAGAACATTTGACGTCGTTTTGGACTACGCGATGGCGATTGGCGTGTAGTGGTGTTTAGAAGTTCTTCAAAACCACAAATGAGACAATGCAGGGAGACATGGGTTGGTCTCCTTTGGAGTCAGGGATGGGAAATTGGTTTTCAAGAAAGACTTGGGAACACTGGTGAACATACTCTAGAACAGGCTAGTATGTACAAAATAAGTGTACCTCAAAAGTGGGCTCACTGAACAGAGGAAGAGGTCAAGAAAGTTGGCAACCTGGCGCAGGGTAAATGAAAGTGTAACTAGACAAATGGGATTCCACAAAAAGAAAGTGAGAGAAAGAGAGGCGGTGAATTGGAGACAAAGAATGGAAACAGAAAAAACCACGGAGGTTGAAAGTAATGGCAAGGAAGAAATTAGAAAGCAATCTCTGTAGTGTAATACAAAGAACAGTATACATAACTAGTTTAGGCCCGAGCTGGTTCCCTAAGGAGAAATACATACCGGATCATATGTTCACATCGGGATGAGGCATGTGTCAGATCCTTGCAAAGAAAATCCGGAGACAACTTAGCACAACTTAATCGAAAGTCAACCCAGCGACACCCGTAGGAAACGTGCATCTTTCAGAAGAGCTAGTATTTAAGGTGGATGCAACCATTAAGGAGGAGGCGTTTGGAGTATTTGGGGGAGGGGGAAAGGAGGCATTGCAGGAATAGTTAACTATACAAAGTAAATAAAGATGTTTTAAGGAAGAGAGAAAAAAGATTAGCAAGGCTTAGGGAAAATGCAAGATTGATAAATATTGACAGATCATTCAATTTGCTCAAGTCGGCTAGGCGAATATTTGTCGCCGCACCGCTTAAAATTTAATCATCATCGAAGAGTGGCGCAACCCTGCTCCCTTGGGGACCATACTAGGCATTTTACCCGTTTTCGTGAAACAAACAACGCACCGAGGCCGCGCCACGAAGCACTCTATCCGGGATCCGTGCAAGCGAATTCCGAAACCACCGCGTCTTGCTGTGTAGATCAGTTGCTTGTCGCGATTAGAGCGCTGCAACGGCCCGCTAAAACACGATAAGCAGGGCCCGGCCCGGGCCGGGCCCGGGTTTTCAGGTCGGCCCGGGCCCGTGCATTGCTCTACTCACTTCACCGCACCAAAAACGCAGGCTTGGCGGGCTAAACCATGCAGAGAGTTAGGACAATCGTTGAAATTAGGACACTTCTGAACACTGTAAGGGTGCGTTTGGTTGGCGCAGGTCAGGAGTATTTGGAGATCTGCAGGACATGCCTTTCTCCGGTAATGTACGTAAAAGGGCTGGTGATGATGACGACCCCAATGATGATAGTGACAAGAGTCAAATTACCTAGGCGCTACAACATACAGATATTTCCATGTTACCTTCAGCTAACCTGCTTTAGTCGCCTTTGTCTTCCCTGGATCGAAAGTTATTTCCTGCTCGTCGTATTAAATGTTACTTACATGCACATTGTCATTTGCAGACAGATCTGGTCTAGTGATTTCCTTGTACGTCATATTCTCGTGCGCCAGTTAAAATACATAATCCTGTATTTGTACCCCCTAGAAGCGTTACCCGCTTTGGTTGCTTAAGTTTTTATGTTTCGATACTTTTAACTCACTACCACGCATCATTTAATCACTCAGTTCTAACCGCTGAGTGGTGGGGTATTTCCGAGCAATTTCTATTATTATTTGCTGTTTGTAACTATATTATTTGAATTCTGCGTTGTAATTTCTTCAATGCTTGATTTCTTAATGTTGCCTTTCTTGTTGACATCTTTTCAAATTTTTGTTAAGATTCAGCATAATCATGTTAGATTAAGCTGATAAAACAGATGCTACACTTTGATCTTGGCCGTGGGATTAGCCGGGTGCGCGATTCATCGCGTTACGCTGGACCCAATAAAAGTTTATTCACTCACTCCGTAACTCATAATCATGTGATGTGATGTAACACAGTATTATTAGTGTGCTTCTGCTTCTGTCTTCTGCCAGGCACAGTCCAACAAGCGAGTGTCGGTTGGAGGGTCGTGTCCTGTTTGTTATTTGTGTTTCGTGCAGACAAATTATTATTATTATTATTATTATTATTATTATCATCATTATTATTATATTATTATTATTATTATTATTATTATTATTATTATTATTATTATTATTATTATATCGCGATCATCATCACTGAGTAGTGAGGGTTTGGATGCGAGCCAGGCCACTTAAAGAGGTCTCGTCTCGCTGAGGTTAAACGTGTGTCTGGACACAGAGGCGAGGCGAACAGTAGCTTCACTGTACAAATGGTTAGTTACCCTCTTCTTGTCAGTTTCCAATACCCACTTGATTCACGGGCAATATTCAATGAGAGCCTGCGCCACGGAGAATCAAGACCACAACAACAACAACAAGAAAGGTCTTTTTATCCCAGCATAAAAACAAAACGTTTAGCCTCAAACTTGAATTTGATGTCAATCACCGTAGCCTTACAATTAATAATAACGCTTAGCATTGATTTATTATGTAATCCTTAATTTAGGTAATTCCATTCAAGTTGTCTTTCCTTTTTGCCTGTTGCCGCCCGATTCACGGCCGATCCCCCGTAGTGGTTGAGCCACACCCATAGCCACGAAACCAAACCAAACAAGGTTCGATGGATTCCCGTTTGCGCTACAGTTCACGTTACGTTATACACAGCGAGAAGGGAGGAAGGGTACATTTGTATATAGCACAAAATGAGCATAACTGTAAATGGCCTAAACAAATTTAGCAGTTTCGCCCGAAGGCGCAGCATTGAAGGCGATAGCAATGTGTATTGGGGGCGAGCTCCACCACTGGAAAAGCGGACGCCACCGTCGGCGTGACGTGGCATGAGGGATCACGTGGACACAGCGGCCGCGTCGGGCACTGCGATCTGAAAACGAAAGTTCGAAGCCCCACCTGCGCCGCGGTTCTGATTAAGTGGTGAGGCTTTACGTCCTTGGGGTGTCAACTTGACAACATCTGAAACTACTATAATAGTGGCACGTGGTCGTGACGTCAAAGAACACAGTAGCAAAACTGTGAAAGGCAAAAACCAGCTTTTATTGGGCGAACCTGTGCCCACAAAACAGGCTACACTTAAAGCACAACGAGAGCGGCGAACACAGTCGGCGATCGTCGTAAATCTGATCAGTGGGTCAAGCGCGTCGGCTTTTATAGAGCAGTCGTCGAATGTTCCAGACTAATCGTTTGGACCCGCGTGCCTTGCACAAAGTTCCACACCATTCGCGTTACGCGATGAAATCAGATAACACAAGGTTCGGCGACAACAGACAGCCGGGTAGAAGCGTCGATAACTTTCCAGAAACGTCGGATAATGCAGGCGCGTCCCTCGCTGTGCGATTACAGTTGAGCGGCGAAACGTGGTCGCCCGATAAAGATAAGTACACGTGTCAATACCCCCCTCTTAAAAAGCATCGACCCGATGCTGCAAACAAACGAAGGTAATAAACAAAAGCACTCGTAGCAAAGAAAAGAACAAAAATGACTAAGTTCATCAGCGTCCGTAAAAGGGTTTAAGGCGCACCACGTGGACCACTTCAGATCGTGCGCGGCGCCGCTGTGAATGCGAAATGCCGTCTGGCACGACCTCATAGTCCAGAGCACCAATACGTCGGATGACCTTGTAGGGTCCGAAATAGCGTCGGAGTAGTTTCTCACTGAGTCCTCGTCGGCGTATCGGGGTCCAGACCCAAACACGGTCGCCAGGCTGGTACTCGACGAAGCGTCGTCGGAGGTTGTAGTGTCGGCTGTCGGTCCTCTGCTGGCTCTTGATTCGCAGGCGGGCGAGCTGTCGGGCTTCTTCGGCACGCTGGAGATAGCTAGCGACGTCAACATTCTCCTCGTCAGTTACGTGCGGCAGCATGGCGTCAAGCGTCGTCGTTGGGTTCCTGCCGTAGACCAGCTTGAACGGCGTGATCTGTGTTGTTTCTTGCATCGCTGTGTTGTACGCAAAGGTTACGTACGGCAGGACCGCGTCCCACGTCTTGTGTTCGACGTCGACGTACATTGCTAGCATGTCGGCGAGGGTCTTGTTCAGGCGCTCCGTGAGACCATTCGTCTGCGGATGGTAGGCAGTTGTCCTCCTGTGGCTTGTCTGGCTGTACTGCAGAATGGCTTGGGTTAGCTCTGCTGCAAAAGCCGTTCCTATGTCGGTGATGAGGACTTCTGGGGCACCATGTCGCAGCAGGATGTTCTCGACGAAAAATTTCGCCACTTCGGCTGCGCTGCCTTTTGGTAGAGCTTTAGTTTCAGCAAAACGGGTGAGATAGTCCGTCGCCACGACGATCCACTTATTCCCGCATGTTGATATCGGAAACGGCCCCAACAAATCCATCCCAATCTGCTGGAATGGTCGGCGAGGAGGTTCGATCGGCTGTAGTAATCTTGCTGGCCTTGTCGGTGGTGTCTTGCGTCGTTGACAGTCTCGGCATGTCTTGACGTAACGGGCGACGTCGGCGGTCAGACGCGGCCAATAATACCTTTCCTGTATTCTCGACAGCGTCCGGGAGAATCCGAGGTGCCCAGCGGTTGGATCGTCGTGTAGGGCGTGCAGTATTTCTGGACGCAGCGCTGACGGTACAACAAGAAGGTAGCTGGCGCGGACTGGTGAGAAGTTCTTCTTCACGAGCAGGTTGTTTTGTAGCGTGAACGAAGACAACCCGCGCTTAAATGCTGTAGGGACAACGTCGGTGTTCCCTTCCAAATACTCGACGAGACCTTTTAGCTCCGGGTCGGCTCGTTGCTGTTTAGTGAAGTCTTCCGCGCTGATTAACCCAAGGAAGGCGTCGTCGTCCTCGTCGTCTTGCGGTGGGGGATCAATGGGGGCGCGCGATAAGCAGTCGGCGTCGGAGTGTTTTCTTCCGGACTTGTATATTACCGTGATGTCATATTCTTGTAGTCTGAGGCTCCACCGCGCCAGCCGTCCTGAAGGGTCCTTTAAGTTAGCTAGCCAACACAATGCGTGATGGTCACTGACGACTTTGAATGGCCTGCCATAGAGGTAAGGACGGAATTTAGCTGTAGCCCAAATGATGGCGAGGCATTCCTTTTCAGTCGTAGAATAGTTGCTTTCCGCTTTTGAAAGCGACCGGCTAGCATACGATATCACCCTTTCAAGTCCTTCTTTCCTCTGGACTAGGACGGCACCGAGTCCTAGGCTACTAGCGTCAGTGTGGATTTCGGTATCGGCGTCCTCGTCGAAGTGTGCAAGTACCGGCGGCGACTGCATGCGTCGTTTGAGTTCTTGAAATGCCTTGGCCTGCGGCGTTTCCCACTTGAACGCGACATCACATTTGGTTAGATGTGTTAGCGGCTCCGCGATACGTGAAAAGTCCTTGACAAAGCTCCTATAGTAGGCACACATGCCAAGGAATCTGAGCACTGCCTTCTTGTCGGTTGGCTGCGGGAACTTTGCGATGGCAGCTGTCTTCTGTGGGTCGGGGCGTTATCCTGATTTCCTGATCACGTGGCCTAGGAACAAAAGCTCATCGTAAGTGAAACGGCACTTTTCCGGCTTCAGAGTGAGCCCTGATGACTTGATGGCTTCTAACACTGTCGCAAGCCGCCTAAGGTGATCGTCGAAATTTCCGGCGAAGACAACGACGTCATCCAGGTAAACAAGGCACGTCTGCCACTTCAGTCCGGCTAACACCGTGTCCATGACGCGCTGAAACGTTGCAGGCGCCGAGCACAGTCCGAATGGCATGACCTTGAACTCGTAGAGGCCGTCTGGCGTGATGAAGGCAGTCTTTTCGCGATCTCTCTCGTCGACTTCTATTTGCCAGTAGCCAGACTTGAGGTCCATCGACGAGAAGTATTTAGCGTTGCAGAGCCGATCCAATGCGTCGTCTATCCGTGGAAGGGGGTACACATCCTTCTTCGTGATCTTGTTCAGTCGACGATAATCGACGCAGAAGCGTAGAGTTCCGTCCTTTTTCTTTACCAGGACTACAGGAGAGGCCCACGGGCTTTTCGACGGCTGGATGATGTCGTCGCGCAGCATTTCGTCGACTTGTTGCCTAATAGCTTCACGTTCTCGCGTCGAAACTCGGTAAGGGCTCTGGCGGAGTGGTCGAGCGCTCTCTTCGGTTATTATGCGATGCTTTGCAACTGGTGTTTGTCGAATCCTCGATGACGTCGAAAAGCAGTCTTTGTATCGTCGGAGAAGACTTCTGATCTGTTGCTGCTTACTCATAGGAAGACTTTGATTCACGTCGAAGTCTGGTTCGGGGACAATGCTCGTCGGGGTAGATGCGGCTGAATCCGAGAGGACAAAGGCATTGCTGGTTTCCACAATTTCCTCGATGTATGCGATTGTCGTGCCCTTGTTGATGTGCTTGAACTCTTGGCTGAAGTTGGTTAGCATAACTTCCACTTGCCCTCCGTGGAGTCGAGCGATCCCTCTTGGGACGCAAATTTCACGGTCGAGCAGTAGATGTTGGTCGCCCTCGATGACGCCTTCTACGTCAGCGGGTGTTTCAGTGCCGACGGAAATAATAATGCTGGAGCGCGGCGGGATGCTCACTTGATCTTCGAGCACACTCAAGGCGTGGTGACTACGACAGCTCTCCGGCGGTATCGCTTGATCTTGTGACAGCGTTATCGATTTCGACTTCAGGTCGATGACTGCGCCATGTTGATTCAGAAAGTCCATGCCGAGAATGACGTCTCGTGAACACTGTTGGAGGACAACGAAGGTGGCAGGGTAAGTCCGGTCATGAACGGTAATTCTTGCCGTGCAGATCCCGGTCGGCGTAATCAGGTGTCCTCCAGCGGTCCGAATTTGAGGGCCTTCCCATGCAGTCTTAACTTTCCTCAACTGGGCGGCGATGGGTCCACTCATGACGGAGTAATCGGCTCCTGTGTCTACTAAGGCGGTGACTGCGTGGCCGTCGAGAAGCACGTCGAGGTCGGTGGTTCTCTGTCTTGCGTTACAGTTAGGTCTTGGCGTCGGATCACGGCTGCGTCGTGTTGAACTGAAGTTGGAACGTCGCGTCGTCAAGTCGTCTTTCATCGGTGTAGTCTTGGCTTCCTGATTTCGTCGGGACGGCGGCGTGTCGTTATGTCGTCGAGGTAGTTTCGTCGGTATCTTCGTCGGCGGCGGAGGATCTTCGTCAGTTCGACGAACAGCAACCGCACCTCCATCGGTTGCTGCTTTTAGTTTTCCGGATATGGGCTCGTAGAGCGGCCCCGGGCTTGGCCGGTGTATGGTCGGCGCTGCGGCGACAGGTAGCGGCCTGGTGACGGCGAACGGGACGGCCGTCGAGGGCTCCACTGAGTAGCGGCGAGGAAATCGGCGATATCGCGAGGTCTTTCGCCAATCTGTGGTCGCGGCGCGTTAACGGCGAACCCTCGGAGTCCCATCTCCCGGTATGGGCATCGGCGGTAGATGTGCCCCGCTTCTCCGCAGTGGTAGCAGAGCGGGCGGTGGTCAGGAGCGCGCCAAATGTCCGTCTTCCTCGCGTAGGTGCGCTGGGCGACGAGTGGTCGTGCTGGCGCTGGCGGCGGCGGACGACGGAACTGCGGCGTGACAGGGCCCTGGCGCGCTCGCGGAGGGGGACCTTGACGGCGTGCGACGGCAGCGTAGGTCATCGCTTGCGGCTCAGGCTGGGGCGATACAGGGGCTACTCCAAGTTGTTGTTGGAGCTCCTCACGCACGGCGTCGGCAATCGAAGCCACTTGAGGCTGTGATGGTGGGAACAGCTTTTGTAGCTCCTCCCGCACGACCGCTCGGATAGTCTCGCGCAGGTCGTCGGTGGCCAGTGATTGAACTCCGGCGTAGTTTGTCGAGTTTGTGCGGCGGTCGAATTGCCGGTTTCGCATCTCGAGTGTCTTCTCGATGCTGGTGGCCTCGCGAAGAAACTCGTCGACGGTCTTCGGTGGGCTTCGTACCATTCCGGCAAAAAGTTCCTCCTTCACACCACGCATCAGCAGGCGGGCTTTCTTCTCCTTGGGCATTTCAGGGTCGGCGTGGCGGAAGAGACGGCTCATTTCTTCCGTGTAGATCGCGGTCGTCTCATTAGGTAGCTGCACCCGGGTTTCTAATAGCGCTTGGGCTCGTTCTCGGCGTACGACGCTTGCGAATGTCTGCAGGAAGCCGCTTCGGAAAAGTTCCCAGGTCGTTAAGGTGGCTTCTCGGTCCTCAAACCAAGTCCTGGCCGCGTCTTTCAAAGCGAAGAAGACATATCGCAGTTTGTCGTCGTTGTTCCAGTTGTTAAAGGTAGCGACTCTCTCGTACGTCTCAAGCCAGCTTTCCGGGTCCTCGAAAGTTGAACCGCGGAACGTCGGAGGCTCCCTGGGCTGCTGCAGCACGACGGGTGACGCTGGGGCTGCCATTGGGGTGGACTTGGTGGCCATCTTCCTAGTCGTCTCAGGCAAAAGTCCGTGCTCCGGGGGCAGTCCTTGCAGCCTGCGGCTACCTCGCTGGTTCTTGGCGACGTTGGTGTCTTCCAAGTGAGGGCTTGGGTCACGGCTTTGTGGCGGCGTCCGGTACATGAACGCAAAGCACCTCCACCAGATGTCACGCGGTCGTGACGTCAAAGAACACAGTAGCAAAACTGTGAAAGGCAAAAACTAGCTTTTATTGGGCGAACCTGTGCCCACAAAACAGGCTACACTTAAAGCACAACGAGAGCGGCGAACACAGTCGGCGATCGTCGTAAATCTGATCAGTGGGTCAAGCGCGTCGGCTTTTATAGAGCAGTCGTCGAATGTTCCAGACTAATCGTTTGGACCCGCGTGCCTTCCACAAAGTTCCACACCATTCGCGTTACGCGATGAAATCAGATAACACAAGGTTCGGCGACAACAGACAGCCGGGTAGAAGCATCGATAACTTTCCAGAAACGTCGGATACATGCAGGCGCGTCCCTCGCTGTGCGATTACAGTTAAGCGGCGAAACCTGGTCGCCCGATAAAGATAAGTACACGTGTCAATAGGTAGTGGCTGCCTTTGGAGGTGTACAGCATGGTAGCCTACTGCTCGGTGCCGCAGTGCCCGATGTACGCAACGGATCCCGGTGTCAGCCTTATTCACACGTAGCCGCAGGGCAAGAAGCTGCTTGAAGCTTGGCTGTGGAAACTTAGAACCGGCAGACAGCCATGAGCTAGAACTCGGGTATGCGGCAAGCACACACGCGAGGAAGATTTCTGCTACGGCGCCTGGACTGCGCAATGTTCGGTGAGTAGCAGAAAACGCGCACTGAGACGCTCGCCTGCGCCCGCTGCCCGGCTAATGTCAGGACTGTTTGGTCTATGAACTTGTTGATGCTAGATACTGGCAAGTTCACTTCAATGGAAAGGGAGCGGTAAGACGCACATTAAAGAAAGGCATTGCATATGGTCATGTTCGCGTTAAGAATTAATGCACTGGATTACAAAAAATGCAAAGGGAAATTGTACGCTGAGAAGACCCATAAACATACAGTGCGACGCAACTTAAGAAATAATACTGAAATGTCCAAGAATTTACAAGACAAAAAAAAGATTAAATCGTCGCGACGGCACATCACAGTCGCCGTAGGCGTCGAAGTCTCTAGCGAAATTATTTTTGGACAGTTCTGATCGCGTCCACGCAACAATGGCTCTTAGTATACTGTCAAATGCTTATATACTGCAGCCTACAGCTCACGGCACGGTGCGAAAACGCGCTCACAGCGAAAGCAAAACATTGTGCGCGGACGTGCATACAGACGCGCAGTCGACCGCTGCGAACCCGTGCCATCGCTGCATTGGGGTTTCATTCTGTTATGCCCCATTTGGTTATACAGACATCATACTATATGAACATATTTCACATAGTTTACTTTCAGCGTTTGCCTACCTTTCGTGCAAGAAGCCGGTTCGGCAGACTCCATCGCGGCGACCGCGTGTAGTGGTGGTCCCTGTACGTATTCAGTAAAGAGATAGCGTCTGTAAACGATTCTGTGCTTTAAGCTTGCCCAAGATTATTACATCGACAGTCAAAAACTTCCCTCGTCTTGAGAGTACCTGCATAAGCGTCCAGGAGGGCTGCCGCGTGGTGTTTTTATTGAGCGCCGTGAGCGAAACCTATGAGGAGCGCACCCCGTGATCCCTCATACTACGCAAGGGAGACGCTTCCGACAGATGGCGACTCCGCAACTCCTCGCCCCGGATAGCCAGGACAACGGTATGGCGCGGAGCCGAAGGCGTTCCAGCAAATCTGGCGCGATGAGGAGCAATGCCAACGGCCTTGCAGGAGTTAACATCTCGACGGGACATGATACGAGACAGCAGGAGGAAATCACCGACGCTCGATGACACCTAAAGAGATGGTTACACAAGTTTACCACAACCTATCGTACTGCGCATTTCACTCACAGCATCGATGTTGCATATGACCATAGCGCTCATGCCAGCAGCGGAAGCCACAGAACGCTGTCATGTTTTCGGCGGTGCCGTTGAAACACAGCGTGACGGTTGCGTGGACTCGGTTTCGGCGATTTTTTTTTCTTGCAGCCAGAGGGCACAGCGCATTATCTGCATGCCTTCTAACCCTGCCTCGCGTCGATACCGTGACGGCACACGACGCCAACGGCGACGGCGCAAACGCGTCTCGAGCGTCCGTAAATTAATTGCCAACAAAACACGGGACAACGAGAATGACCTGAAAGTTTCATGAAAGCTCGCACACACCCTCTGATATGCAAGCAAGTGTCAAGCGATTTCGCTGCGCGCAATGACTACCACAAAAAATTGACAGCCAATTTAACGTATGCATAAGAGCCTGCGCGCTGAAATGACATCCATCCAATTACTTGACATTCTCATTCGAACACGTCGTTACTTCTCACTAGTTGTTTTTTCCTACTAAATGTCGTGGATTCGAGTGCCTTCAATAAAGCTACCTTAATTAAGTCTACCTTAATCAACTTCGCCCAAATTAACTGCTAAGGTCGTGGGTTCGAGCACCTCAATTACTCTACAATGAATAGCGGCATCGATGTGGCAGCGATGTGGAAGAAGCGATGCCAGAGACGACGACGAAAGCGCGAGTAGTGGCACGAGCGCTCCGATTTCCGGCACCTCACAATGCGACATTAAAACATACGAGATCTAAGGCTTTCACCTTAAAACCAATAGAAGAAGCAATATGGTGGCGTCTGCACGTGTTTTCACGCCTTTTCGCTCCTAAGAACATCATGAAACGGGAGGTAGCTGTGTGTGTGTGTGTGTGTGTGTGTGCGTGTGTGCGCGTGTGCGCGTGTGTGTGCGTGTGCGCGTGTGTGTGCGTGTGTGCGTGCGTGTGTGCGTGCGTGTGTGCGTGTGCGTGTGTGCGTGCGTGCGTGCGCGTGCGTGTGCGTGTGCGTGTGCGTGTGCGTGCGCGTGTGCGTGTGTGCGTGCGCGCGTGCGCGTGCGTGCGCGTGCGCGTGCGTGTGCGTGCGTGTGTGTGCGTGCGTGTGTGTGCGTGTGTGTGTGTCCGGTTAGCTTGAGTCGACAAAGAGCCAAGTCGGATTCGACCAGGCCAGAAAACGAGAACAATGCGTACCAAAATATGCTACCGCTTGAAAACAGACAAATACTTGGAAGAACTGCAAGTTTTTTATCTTTTTGTTTTGTCGGCCCAGTGTAAGGGAATGTTTATAAAGCCAAGTTGTAGCTAATACGCACATAAGATTAAACTATCACAAGTCGCGAGCACGATACCGTGCGCAGTCCATCTACACTGAGCTTCCGCTCCCTCATTCCGGCGCCCGCTCGGTCTGAGGTCAGCAAGGCGTCGAAGAACTGCCAGGACTGTTGATGCTCCCGCTCTTTCGACTCTTCCTGCAGGACCTGGAGCTCTCCAGGATCGACGTCTTGGACTTCTTGCGCAGGCACCGCTGCTCGAGCGTACGCTTCATGTGGTCTCTAGACATTCTGATGGAGTCCGAAGGACGCCTGGCCACGATTCTGGCCAGGCCCCCAAGGCAGGCAGCAGGAGAGCCGTTGGGGCGAGGTAGATGATCTGCTTCAGACGCCAGTCAAGGACCATGGATTTGATTATTACGGTCCAAACTTCGCACAACGCCAGGCCCATGACCGCCAGGAAAAGGAGTTGCTGCGGCCTGTGCGCGTGCATCATCACATCGAATGGTATCAGCGGCGAAATCGGTCTTGCACTGAGACACTTGCCACGGTAAGGAAGAGCGCCACCGCGTACTGCGCGTAGCCTCTCGCCACGAAGTTGCATACCGTGCCGATCGCGACCACGACAGCGAGCACACGAGCATGGCTCTCCTGCCGACGTAGTCCACGAAAGCTCCGACCAGGATAAGCGAAACGACAGCACCGGTATTCTGCAGGGTGAAAATGGCGGCCGGCAGCAAACGTTGCTGGCACACCAAGTTCCAGTAGCTCACCGCGCTGGTCTCGGCCGTCCGAACGTTGTACTCCCACTCTTCACAGGGCGCGTCGCGTGTGTCGTTGGTGTCTTGGAGTTCACGCTCGCTGAGGAAGCATCTGTTGTACCACCAGCCGGCCACGGCAGGTCCAGCGGGTGGCTTGCAGCGTTCGTAGACGCGGCAGCGGCTGAAGCGTCCGTCGGCCTCTGTCGGTATGGCAATATTCTTCCCATCGGCTGCAGAGATGTTGAACCCGGCGAGCGGCTTGCACCAATGGTCGTTGTCACCGGTGACGAGGGACACCACGACGGTTTGGCAATTAACCGAGAATGCTCCCAGAAGATTCAGGACGAGCATCCTCTTCTGGAAGGGCCCGTAACCGTAGTCTTCTTCGCAGTCGAACGACTCGCTTGTTCGCAGATCGACGCCTGCCAGTCGCTGTGGTAGAAAGAGGTCCATGGCCTGGTAATGAGATGCTGCTCTTCAGATTGAGAAACCTTGTACGAACTGCATCAGAAGATGAAATTCCAGGTGACCGCAATCTGGGTGCGGACCGGCAGGGAGGAAGGCGACTTCTTCTTCTCCTTTTTCTTCTGCTTCAGCGCACGCTTTTGATTTTGTTTCGTTGTGGCGTGTGGTGAATTTTAGTGAAGTGCTCAATTAAATTCTTTTCACATAAATGCAGTGCCTAAATTTGTGCATGATTTTGTCTTATGCACCGTGTAAGCCCTGGAAATGCCTACGTTTAAGCGCCACACTGTTCACATCCTTAACTTCGTGCATTGCTTCCCGATAGGCATTACACTGGTCACAGGCTATGCGGAAATAGTAACACGAACTAAGGTGAATTCGCACTGCCAAACGCGAAAGCAGCGACGCGTGGTGTTTGTCAAGAGAATAAGGACAAGGATAGGTGCAAGCGCAGGGATTTACCACACATTTTTTAAACACATTTGCGCTTTTAAACCCCTTATGTCACTGTGGCACATAGTCATTCCGAGGGATTGACCAACCATGGTCACACAGCCTTGCAGTGACCCACATCCAGTGGCCCAAGAGTGGCGTAGCCCAAATATAAGAAGTTACAGAAATTCATAGTAACCATGAAATACCAAACACCCTTCCAATAACTAGAGTTTTTAAGATAACTAGGGTTACATTTTAATCACATATCTTATGTCGTGATTTGTGGTCTACTTGGAACAAGAGTGGCCCTTACTGGCACTTCATTTTTTATAACAACTCTGCAGTGTCCGGCATGGCAGCAATCCACCCAGCAACCACGGCAGATGCCGCAATTGAGGAGGGCATTAAGCAAAGGAAGCCGTACGAATGTTTCTTTCTCTTTCATAGTAATGCATGTTAAGAAAGGCGAAATGCTCGCAAAGATTTTAATCCTCGCATGCTACCCAAATCTGGTTAGAATAATTTTGTTTTGTTCAAGTGCATATAGAGTTTGATATAACTGTGTTTTCAGCTAGTCGGCCAAGGCTTATAATTTTTTTTTTGAAGTCCTACTTATTATTTGAAAATCATGTAATCTTGGTGCACCATGCTCTGTTTCCGTTTCATTATGTCTCATGGAGCACTTGTCTTGCGGTCAGTGTAAATAGTTGCGAGAACTGTAGAACCTTCGTATTTTGCGTTACCATCATTCAGTAACCTGCGGCGTGTATCGGCGGTGTGGGGCCTTTTCGTCGACGCGTGGAGTCGGTCTGTATTCGCAGTGCCATTACCTCTAGATATGGTTCCGTTGTGCCATTTTTTTTAATTCGCTATTTGTGTAAATGAGCGCTTAAGTCGCCGATGTCGAGGCTGTTGCTACTTTAACGTTATGGATGAGTGTTTTCGCTTTAAAGCAAGAAAACAAGAAAAAATGAAACAGTATATCTCGTTTTTTGACCAGCGATTCACTTTTAACCGAAAAGACCAAGTGAAAGCAAATTTCCAATAAATCTGAGGCGACGATCTGCGCGCAGCCAGAAGCTTGCATCCACTCCGATGGGAGTATAGCCTAACCAATTGAATGACAAGCGTGAGTCAGCCGCTCAGTTGCGCAATCTTTAGCAATCTTTTATTTTCACTTGTCTGCGTCAGAGACGAAAACATGAACCAGGAAGGCAGGTAAATCAAAGGTGGCGTAAGGAGATGGTAGCTTGGTGGTCAGCCTCCCGAGTTCACAATTGCACATTGCGTCAGTGGCATGGGTTCGAATCGAAGTGGCGCTGCTTGTGAAGAAAGCTTTCTGTGCGCTCCGGTCATGGTGAAGCTCAGAAGGAGGCGGCGGCCTGACGACAGCAGTTGTCGTTGGCGCAACGTAATAAACGGACGGGCACGGTCAACCAAGCATTTAGCAACTATACTGTTGCCACTTTAAAACACTGCGGCGATCAGTGTGTTTGAAGTCCGGCAAGGATCAATGCAGTTTCCACAATATTTTATGTCTATCCCGTTTTCTGCAGTTTCTGCTGTCATAAAAAAAAGTATACGAGCACATGTAGCATCGCCAACGTTAAACAGGAGAGAATGGAGTTGAAACTGGGACACTAGGAACTGCTATGTTTTGAGCATTTGATGCATGTTGGAACTGAGGGAATAATTTGAGCAAAGTTACGGTTCTTATAAATAAGTCATTAGGTATAGCACTTTCGTCGGCGTCCTAAAATCAGTCCTTTGCCCACGCACCAACTTTACGGTTTCAAATTATGCTATTATATATTATTTCGGAGGATCTTTAACAACCCTTACTAGTTTACTCCGTATGAGCTGTGTCTTATATTGCTTCAGTATACTGCAAAAGTACCGTTTCTACTCGAACTTGAGGCTTCTGGAAGAACTACGCTAAGACATCAGACAATCTCTAAGTTACACTCGAGTGATTTCTATTGGTAAAAAAGCGCTCAAAAAAGCAATAACAGACACGTAACTGGGTGGTACAGTGCCCATAATTCTACACGCTTGACATTTGAATTCCTATCTATTTGTTGAAATATTTTTAGATGTCGGCAACTGAGAGGGGCTAAGCGACGAAACCACAAGGAAGTCGTGTACTGTATTGGTTTTGTGTAAGGTTCAACTTATAGTAAGGCCTCAATACGGCACCTTACTTTTGGTAAGGTCCCAGGCACACAACACGGAGAAGGGCGCAACGAGGACAACTGGCAAGCAAAACAGTTCTGGTGATTCGCAGGCGATCCAAGTGTGACTGTCGCATAAAGATGTTTGGTACTGCTATTAAGCGGAAGTGGGCACAAGCGAGTCCCTTTGTGTGATCAGTCAGGGCAACGCCGCCACGAGCACCTAAAGTCTTATCAGAGGTCCCATCTAAAGCCGCAAATATATTCGGAGGAAAAGTCGTATGTTCCTGTCGACAAAAGAAAAATTGATGACTAACAAGCGGTGAAACCAGGAGTTACACGCGAATGTCACCAAAGACCGGGCCACGTTCCTACCCCTGTGATCAGCGAAAATGTACATCGACAGCATGTGGACAAGCGAATGACTGGGACTTCAATAAGGCCACTGCCTGTTTGCGTTGTGTCTAGCACAAGTGAGTAGCATCTGCGATTGGCATTGGAGGGATAGCCGCGAGCTTAGTCAACACCACCTAGATAGCACAAGGCCTTTTCACTCCGATCCATGACGTCATGTTACCTAGCCCGGCTGCCATAGAATACAATGGGGATGATCCCGAGTAGGCAACCGTGATTTTGCCGTCACCGCTTTCGTCACCCCAGCCCACGGAGGAAGGAAACTAAGGAGAGGCCCTACCCCCTCCGCGCGCTAGGAGAAAAGTGTGGCGGAAATGACGTAGTAGGTTCTCACTTTTTTGCTGCTTTTTTATTTTTTCTGTTTTATGGCCACGCCTTTTGGGCCACAATGGCGGGGTTGTTATGGTTTTTGAGCGCTCACACGTGTTGCTCTGGTAGGTTTCGGGCCGTGGCAAAGGCGCTGAGTGGGCGGGTTTGCATTAGTCACCGTGTCTTGTTGCGCTGTGTTACCTGCACCGTGCTCTGCCAGATGTTGCGCGAGCGCGCGCGCTCCGCGCGCGACACCACGCGCAGCGCGGCGTGGTTTCGCGAAAGATGTAAACAAGCGAGGAGGGTGGCCCATAAGGCGGAGCATCGCCATGAGCAACGCCAAATTCCGGCTTCACTTTTGCTTCACAAAGAGTGACGTCAGGGCCTCTCCTTAGTTTCCTTCCTCCGTGCCCCAGCCTTGTCAATGGGAATTTAGGGCCATGTTTGTGACGTCATGGATCAGAGTAACCAGGCATTGCGCTATCTAGGTTGCATTGGCTAAGTCCGCGATAGTCGAGCATCGCCACGTTGAATATGCGCGCCGTGTTCAAGATAACCTGCGACATCAGCAGCGCGGGTAGCCACGGAGGCTTGAGTGGTAGCTTACCATCGGCCGTATTGGGCAACCACACAGACAAGACACACACGTTGCGAAAATGAACATAGGGAAATGGTCATGTGAGTTTAAAAAATATCTTACAGAATGTGCTCCAATTGTGTGTCAACAAACTAAGGAAGACGATCAGCTTAGATGTACGATTTTTTTTTTCAAATTCTGGCGGAGTTCGTATGAGGGGACATAACGACGCACAGAATAGCACGTACCAAGCCATAAGAATCAGCTTGGCCGTATACGTGCATGACACGCCGTGGTCACCTGTCGCCAGCCCATCATGGAATTGTGTGATGAGTTTATCTTAGGTGCTCGGCGATAACAACTTCATATCGTAGACATCAGGAGGACGTTCCTACGGTACAAGATCCCGCACTGCAAAAAAGCAGGCCTGCAAATGAAGGCGTCAAAATCTTGAGTACTACGGCCCTTGTTGATGTTGTTCAAAAAGACGACAGCGTTTTTATACAGTATTTAGTGCTGAGAAAATGAGTTCAAGTTAGCATGTTTATTTGCATCATAAACGCGCGTGCTCACGCCAAAAGTGAAAACATGACATGTGACGATGCCCTAGTACCCTGTGTGCATTACATACGACAAATATTTCTAGAATACCACTTTATGAAATAAACAGAATTATTACAGAATTAGTAAATTAAACAGAATTAGTAAAGTGTAGTAAAAGAAGAAGAACCTTCACAGCATAGTTGTTGATGGCGCAAAGAATGAACAGGCTGAAAACAAAAAAGTCTTGTAGGTCTGTGGAAAACTGGATAGAGCATAAGCGTTTTGGAAACCGGTTAAGGTTACTCCTGAAGGCACAAAACATACTGGCTCAGTCGACCATTTGAGTCTCGCAGTGAGGAAATCCCCAAAGGACGTAAAAACGCATGACAGCACGCGACTGCTTGCAAGCAAAACACGGAGCTATTTTTGAAAATGATACGGTTCGGAATTTCGCTCTTCAATGCAGTAATTTAATTCAAAGTGGAAAAAATTGCTGTCGTGTCCCCGGTAAACTTGACATTAAACGGCTTCAGTCCCATAGCCGTCGAATCATTCACTTACATGGGAGTGTGGCCGTCAAAATAGGCTAGACTCGATGGTTGATTCAGTAAGGTGATGAAGAGAAAGAATGTAGAAGGTTGCAGAAGGCCTCAAGAAAATGAATTTTTGAGTAGCGCAGTCCGGGGACGTGCTATGGTTACAACGCCTATAAAAAATTTACGCAGAAACCCCTCTGGGAGTTGTCTAAGTGTGCGTTGGCATTGTGCAACTTGCTCATCTCCACGCAGCCTGGTGTCATTATCAATGTTATGAAAATTGATCCGAACAGCATAAACGACAGCGCTGCAGCGACAGGGACCGTTATCAACCGTGTTCTGCCGTGATTAAGTGGCGGCTGCATATGGCACGGCTGTGTGGGCCCTATATTGTAAGCGGACTGTGATGGGGACACGGTACACCGAGTGTTGATAGCTTCGTTCGCGCTGCGTTCTCGCCGCTTAGTTCGCGTTGAAGCGAGAGGCAGCACGAAGGTCAATTCGTTCGCTGCTGCGGGCCCTATCTTGAAAGCGAACGTTTTACGTGACGGAGGGACGGAGCAACGGAGTGACGGACAGGTTTCCTCGTTAGGTAAAGAGGCACATAAGTGCCCACGCATTTAAAATCTCAAAAATTATGAACGGAGGCCAACAAAAATGCGGGCATCATGGCAAAGTTGAAACCGCTGCACATCTCAGGACAACTAAATTTACAACTAAAGATAAAAAGTCAACATTGATAGGGTGGCCGAATTTCCGGACAAATAAGTAGACTGCGGAAGGAGTTCAGCTGAAGCCATATGTGCGACATAAGGTTAGAACATCGGCAGGCGTTGAACAGAGGCACCGTAGGTCTTGTAGGCGACGCTAGGGCAGGACAACTGTAGAGTAACAGGCCACTACCAATATGAGCGAAAGGCCTGCTCCTCAGTTACATGGTGAGTCGGTGCTGAAATTAGGGACATGCCCTCTATCAACATGAGAGACGGTGAACTTCATGGTCTATTCTTCAGCGGCTGATACTGATGATCGGCTGATACGGCTGATGATCGCAAGAACTGTGACAGATAGTCTTATATTGCTCATTATTTCCTTTTTTGTATTTTCACATATTTCCTACTCCTGATACCTATATACGCATATTCCTTACCCCTGTGCAAGGTATGGATAACCTGTCTGTATATCTACCTTTCTCGCTCTTCAGCCACATAGCGAATGGAGGAAGGATGGAGGAAGGAAAACTATAGGAGGGAGCATTACGTCACGCAGCCAGCCTTGGCAAGCGAATGCAAAACCTTTGCGTTTAGGTCACGGAGCAAGAGTCAAGATTTGATGAGACGTTTGGTTCCCAGTAACAATGCCACGAGTTTTTATTCGGTGCTTGCTTGTTCGGCTTCCCTGCCATGGCTCTGAGTCCAGAGCAGTAACACTAAAAGCAACCAGGTACTTTGTGGTGTAATCATGGGTCAGATGTGGTGTGAGCCACATCTGACGTGGTTCACTCGGCTCCTGCATTTTGCCAACTTTTTCGGATGTTTTTCGAGTGTGTACCCCTGAACTTTCTACATTTTCGGATCTGTGAAGTCAACAGGAACACGCCGATACCAGACTTTTGTGGGTGGGTGGAATTTGTGACATTTCTTGCCGTTTTTCTTTCGACTACGTCGTGACTGTGTGCTCAGCCTAACCGTGTTGGGGTTCGTGAGGCGAGGCATCGCTCACCCACCTCTTCTCGTCGGAGGCTTTTCCGCGGACTTCGTGATGGAGTGTGAGGTTGAAGGGGAGTTTTTATCCCCCGAGGACTTAACTAAAGACTCCGGGTGGCAGCTCGTCATCGCTAGACGTTCTTCAATGAGAATCAGAAACGCGGCCAATGCCAGTGCGGCCGACGTTCAGCATAACGCCGGTTCCAACGCTCGGCGTCGCACCGACCGCGCGCGCATTAAAAGCAAGATCATTCGAGGGGCCAGGATGCCTCCGATGTCCAAGGAAGAGGCAAAGATCGTCGTGCGGCCCAGGGGAGGCCTGTGTATCAGCAAATGCAGACCTACCGCAGTCGCCGACGGCAGGCTCCCGGGCTCGATTCGGCGTCGCGGGACACCGACACGATGTGTCCCAACTTTCAACAAAACATAATGGTGATCAGCACACCAAACAGGGACAACGGTGCACGCTACGTCGGAATCGAGGGCATCTCCGTCGCCGGTCAACGTTTCGAGGTGAGCGCTTACGAGGCCGCCCCCCCCCCCCTACACTTGCAAGGGCGTCATGCGACGCGACTCCCTTACCGACGGGCCTGCGGCGATCGACAAAAGCTCGTCAACCCGAGAAATCCCACGGCGCTGGGCGCCAAAAGAATCAAGAACACCGGCACCGTGGTGGTCCTGTTCGAAGATTACCAAGTGCCAAATTTTGTCTCGTACAGCGGTACTATCGTCAGGTGCACTTTATTTCGCAAGCAAATGGACGTTTGTTACAGCTGCGGCAAACTCGGGCAATGCTCCGACGTCTGCCCTTCGCCCAACGACGCCATCTGCAGAGGATGCAGAGAAGCAAACCCCGACGCTCAGCATAGGTGCGATCCCAAATACAAGCTTACCACCTCACCACCGACCACCTTACCGCCACCAAGGAGCGCAAGTGACGATTTTAGACGCCGTCTCTCGTCAGGCGCAGACAGGGGAAACGCTCCCGCGCCCTCAACGCCGAGCACTTTCCTCCGATGGAGGGCGCGAATCAAGCCAATTGATCAAGCCCGGCAAGCATCACCGGAACGCCAATACGGTCGCAGTCGCTCCCGGTCCAGGCGGAGATCCAGGTCTCGTGGCCGCTCCAGGGGTCGCACCAGGAGCCAGTCCGTCTCCAGGGCCAGGTCGATGTCAAGATTCCGAGTCAGATCGAGATCCATATCCGGTTTCAAGGGCCGCCCGGGTTCCAGAACCCAGCCAGCATCTGCACCTCAGCCCGCCTCCACACGTTGCGGGAAGCAGCCGACCCTCGTTTGGGCCGATCTGGCACGTCCCAAGCCCGGTGCCAATATAGAAGCTGCTCAGGCACCTCGTAACGACCCGCACCCAGAGCAAGCTAGGGACGCGGAAGTCATTCGCTTTGGCAAAGAGAACGACGACCTCAAAAGCACGATCAAGAGGCTAGTTAACAAAATGGCAGAGATCAGGAAACTCGTTTCGAATGTGTCGGATAACGGTGCGCCAGGCAGGGCCGCAGAGACTCCAATCTAAGCTCCGTCAGACGGTACTGCGACGTCCTCCAAACGCAGAGAAGTAGTAGAACAAACAGGCGAATCGGGAGCGTTGTCCGCAGAAGTCAGCGAGATTAAGCAAACTCTCACTGGGCTGGACGATGGCCTCAAACAGGTCACCGCTAGCGTCAGTTGTCTCACCGATAACGTTCGCCAAATTCAGGTTGCACTCGGAGACCCCAACAGGGGCCTCGGAGCTCTCGCTGATCGAATCGACACCATTGAGGCGCGAATGGCTTCATTCGCCTCCGTCGTACAACCGCTAACCGTTCCCGCCATGCTAAAGGAAGCTAGACTTCAGTATCCCACCAAGGCGGCGACAGAAGGTCCCAGTCTTTGCGCAGCCCTAACTGCCCCGTTAGGTGGTAGTCCGTCCATTCCGCCATAATGGATAGGTCCAAAGAGTTTTCGCATTTGGCAATGGAACTGCAGGGGATATTCTAACAAAAAAGCCACTCTGCAGCAGTTTTTCAGGTCTTTCGCTGTCAAACCTCAAGTCATTGCTCTCTAGGAAACATTAGTCTCCGCCGCCTCGCTCCAGGGCTACAGGGCCGTGTCGGGCCGGCCCAGGGGCGAGGGATTTGCACCTTGATTGATAAAAGGCTGACTCATCTATCCCACGACCTCAAGCTGGCGAGTAGTAGAATTGAATATGCCATGGTTGAGATCCTGCTCCACGTACCGTAGCGGAATCAGCGCAGAAACAACGTGTTCGTCCTCATTATCTACAGCAACCACAGGGACTCGCGCCAGCAGTTCAAGACCATCCTCAAGAAAGCGACCGACTTGGCCGGCCCTCGACCCTTAGTCGTCGTCGGTGACTTCAACGCACCGTACGGCATCTGGGGTTACGTCTACGACACTACCAAGGGGCGCAACCTGTGGCAAGACGCTAGCGAGATGGACCTCACTCTGGTCACTGACAATTTTCCTACGCGCATCGGCAACTCCGTCACCCAGGACTCGACACCCGACCTCGCGTTCATCAGGAACGTTGAGGACGTGGGCTGGGAGATCACCGCCATGGAGTTCGGCAGCGACCACTACATTCTCGAGACCAAATTCAAGGTGTCTCGGAGTAGGATCATAGAATTCACGTTCATCGATTGGGACCCCTTTCGCAAGATTCGCGAAGAACTCGGAAGAGCCAGGGCACCCGCCACTCTCGAAGAATGGTGCGAAGGCGTCCGGAACAACGCTTCCGCGGCTACCAAGAAAGTTGACACCGATCTCGACGTCGAGCGAATGAACAGCAGACTTGCCCACCTGATCGAGGCCAAAAACGCCCTGCTCCGCCGATAGAAGGGTCAAAGGCTAAATCGCAGATTCCGAAAAAATATCTCGGAGCTCAACAATCTGATCGATGATCACTGCAAAGCGCTATGCCAGCAGCAGTGGGACGAGCTCTGCGAATCCATCGACGGACAGATGCGCAACGGCAAATCCTGGGGTATGCTCAAGCCACTTCTCGACGAAAGCGGCTCGAAGTCAAATCAGAGGCATACGTTGGGCCGGGCCCATCACGAAGCCACCTGGTCTCACACGGTCGATGACCTCGTCTCAAAACTTGTAGAGAAGTACTTGCCCGTCCGTCGCGACGGAGATCCGGCGACCCAACTCCCGGATTACCGAGACCCTCCACGCCCCGAGCTCGACGAAGACTTCTCCGTTGCCTAGGTCAGACAGGCCATCCTCGCGCTCAACCGCAAGTCTGCGCCGGATCCGGACGGACTCACCAACAGAATGTTGAGAAACCTCGAGGACACGTCGATCGTCTTTATGACCGACAAAATGAACGAGTCCTAGAATAGCGGCGTTGTTCCTGCAGAATGGAAGATGGCCTGCACGGTGCTCATTCCCAGGCCCGGCAAGGCCCCGAACATCGAGAACCTCAGGCCGATTCCTCTAACCTCCTGCGTCGGCAAGGTCATGGAGCGCGTCGTCCTCAACAGGGTCAACGGGTACCTCGAAGACAACGAGCTTTACACGTACAACATGATCGGCTTCCGCGCCGGACTCTCGACGCAGGATGCAATGAAGCTAATAAAGCATCAGATTGTGGATGGCCGGTCCAGAGACGTCAAGGCTTTGCTCGGTCTAGAGCTCGAGAAAGCTTTCGACAACGTGCTCCACACCTTCATCGGAAAGACCATTTCAGACCTGGGCCTCGGTTCCAGACTCCATAGATGCATCAGCTCTTTTCTAACGGACAGAAAGGCCAAGCTTCGCACTGGGGACTTCCGCTCCGACGATGTGCCCCTCAGAGGGGGGGGGGCACTCCTCAGGGAGCCGTCATCTCACCCACACTGTTTAACATCTGTATGATTGGTCTTTCCGAGAGGTTGACACGCGTAGAGGGCGTCAAGCACACCGTATACGCCGACGACATCACCTTATGGTGATCCGGCAGCTGCGAGGGCAGAGTCGAAGAATCCATGCAGGAGATTATCGACATGATCAAGGAGTATCTCCGCCCCACCGAATTTCGATGCGCCCCCGCCAAGTCGGAGCCTCTGCTTTCCAGAAAATAGAAGGGAGGCAGACCCAAAGATTGGAAGCCAGTCTCCGAAAGCAGCATCAGTCTTTGCACTTGTGACGGGGAAGGGGGGATACTCAGGGTCGACGTTATTCGGATCCTGGGCATGTTTGTCGAATACAACGGCGGGAACGGAACGGCTCTCCGCAAGATCATCGCAAAGACGGACAACGCTTTCCGCCTCGTTCGCAGAACGGCAAACCGGCACCGAGGAATGAAGGAAAACAATCTCCTCAGGCTTATCAATGCCTTTGTACTATGTCACTTTACGTACACAATTTCCATGCACAACTGGCTCAGAGCGGAGCGAGACAAGCTCAATGCTCTCATCCGCCCAGCGGTGAAGAGGGCTCTCGTGCTACCCATCAGGACCCATACCGAGGATCTCCTCAATCTGGAGGTGCATAACACTGCCGAGGAGATTGCCGAAGTCCAAAAACGCGCGCAACTCACTCACCTGAGCACCACAGCGGCAGGTAAACACATCCTCGAAGAGCTGGCTTACCACCATGCGGGATTCCCGATGGTCAGTACCTCGATCCCTAGGTGCATCCGAGACACGTTCGCAGTGGCCCCTGTGCCACAAAGCGTCCATCTCGTCCATAACAAGGGCAGACGCAAGGCCAGAGCAGCAGCCATTTTCAAATAGACCAAGCAACGAGACATTAGAGCAAGCTTCGTCAACGCCGCAGAGTATAGCGATGGAAAGACCTTTGCCATCGTTGTCATCGACTCCAGCGGCCAGATTTAAAATAGCGCCTCCATTCGCACTTCAGACCCCGGAGTCGCCGAGCAAGCCGCCACCGCCCTCGCACTGCTAGACGGTCGTGGGCCCGAGATATATAGCGATTACAAAACGGCAGTTAGGGTTGCATCGCCAAGCAAGCTGCTCGTCTTATTAGCAGCTCGAGTCGATATGCTCTCACGCATCATTCAATCCACTGGTTTCCCGCTCACGTGGGGTCGGTCGAGGGTGCTACCCCGAACCTCAATGAGTCTGCTAGTGAGGTTGCGCGTGACCCCACCAACCGCGTTTCCTCTGCAAGAAGCACCTACTCCCCTCCTCCCTACGGCCACAGGGACGCTCCCGCTACTCACGAGATTATTAAATTCTTCTACATGTATAGAAGGGTCCTTCCACCCTCTCACCCCAAGTTGAATAGAGTGCAAGCCGTTTCGCTTAGACTTCTGCAGACCAGCACGTATCCGTGTCTGTCCGTTCTCCGCGAGGCTTACCCGGACGTGTATCGCGACGACGCCTGCCCGTCCTGCGGCCAGACCTCCACTCTACCTCACATGCTCTGGGAGTGCGGGTCGACATACCCCAATTTCATCAAGGGGGAGTGGGACTCGCTTCTGCGTAGCACCGCTCTAGACAAGCAAATCCTGGCCGTCCGGCGCGCCCGCGAGCGGGACGGTGGGCTAGACCTGCCGGTCCCAACGTGGGACTAGCCGGGTGGGCGACGAGTTAGCGTCCTCGCTGGACCTGCAATAAAGTTTCTTCACTCACTCACTCACTCACTCACTCACTCACTCACTCACTCACTCACTCACTCACTCACTCACTCACTCACTCACTCAGGTGTTAGGCCGTCAAGTTTGGATTCAATCGCGTTGCGGTATGCTCCCTTCTATCTCTTTCCTTCCTACATGGTGATTACCGACAACGGCTTACGACTAGCCCTTTCATGACTGCGAAGCACTGTGCAAGACAAAAAACATAGACATTAATGAGATTCATTATTCATTTCTGGGTGCTGCAGTCATCAAAGTATACATTTTTCAATGTGACAGCGCAGGACAACAAAGTTTAAAGCACTATAACGACTTTTTGTTCAGTAAGTAGTAACGAAAGAAGAGGACCCCTTCTAAGGGCACGCGACAACGAGGCATAGTCAAAAGCGCGCGCTCAAGAAGAAGAAAAAGACGCCTTCCTTTCTTCGGTCCGTACAGATAGCTCTCATCTGAAGTCTTCAGGTATAGTTCGTTCAAGCCTTCTGAACCCCAAGTGCCACACCTTACAACCAGGCCATGGACCTCTTGCTCCCGAAACGACTGGCCGGCGCTGATCTCCGAACAAGTGAATCGTTTGACTGCGAAGAAGGCTTCGGTTACGGGCCTTTCCAGAAGAGGACGCTCCTTCTGATTCTTCTGGGAGTCTTTTCGCTTAATAGCCAAACCGCCGTGGTGCCCCTCGTCACCGGTGACATCGACCATTGGTGCAAGCCGCTCGCCGGCTTCAACATCTCGGCAGCCGATTGGAAGAATACTGCGATACCGATAGAGGCCGACGGGCGCTTCAGCCGCTGCCGCGTCTACGAACGCTGCAAGCACCCCGTTCAACCCAGCAGTTCCAGTGAAGATGGGAATGCTGGCGCTGGACCTACCGAGGCCGGCTGGTGGTACAGCAGATGCTTCCTCGGCGAGCGTGAGCTCGACACCAACGACACAAGCGATGCGCCCTGTGATGAGTGGGACTACGACGTTCGGACCGCCGAGACCAGTGCGGTGAGTTATTGGAACATGGTGTGCCACCGACGTTTGCTGCCGGCAGCCCTTGTCACCCTGCAGAATATCGGTTCTGTCGTTTCGCTTACCCTGCTCGGAGCCTTCGTGGACTACGTCGGCAGGAGAGCTATGCTCGTGGGCTCCGCTGTTGCGACGGTGACCTGCACGCTGTGCACATTGGTGGCGACAAGTTACGTCAGTTACGCTGTGGCACGTTTTCTTAACGGGGGCAGCGTCGCCGCATACACGATTTTCGCCTTCCTAATCCCATTCGAGGTGATGACGCACACGAACAGGCCACAACAGGGCCTGTTCCTGGCGGTTGTCAGTGCGGCGATGGGCGAGATTTGGAAAGCGATCGTCAAATCTGTGGTCGTCGACTGGCGTCTGAAGCAGGTCATCTTCCTCGCTCCGATGGCTTTCCTGCTCCCCTCTTTGTCAGCCGCAGGAGAGTCACCTCGCTGGCTTGTCGCGAAAGGAAGGCTGAACGAGGCAGAAGCAGTCATGATGCAGGCTGCCAAGACGAACAACTTCCCGCTTGCGACCACCGCCTGTCTCGTTCAAAAACTTAGGGAACTGGTCGAGAAACGCAAGGGTCAGGAAGGCGCAGAAAAAGACGACTTGATCGACTGTCACTCCCTCCGACGTCGAGCGTTGGCCATGTTCCTTGTCTGCTTCTGCATATCGTTCGTCTTTCACGTCAGCACTTTTTCGACGGCGCGTTTGGAGGATTTCTGGATCCCCGGCCTCACGGTGGTCGTCGCGCTGTTGACGTACGCGGCGATGCACTTCCTGGTGACCGGCGTCGCTCTTATTACGGTACTTACCAGTTGCTTCGTACTGATGGGCATCATCCAATGCGCGCTTAGTATCGCCGCCGGCGCCGCCGGACTCGGCACCGTCACCAAGGTCTTGCTCGTGCTATCCAAGGGCACGTCAAATGTGATTTTCATCCACTGTTACACATACGTGCTGGAGCTGTTCCCGTCGGCCGTACGGGGTGGCGCAATCTGCTGGGCGTTTGCCAGTGGACGCGTCGCGGCCACGTGCGTGTCTTTGACTTTCATACTGAAGCCGACGGGACACGAAGACGTGCTCTTTGCCATGACGGGACTGCTCCTCTTCGCCTGTCTGCGTGTCATCCGTGCCCTGCCACGCACGACGGTGGTGGAGGAAGCGAAAATCCTGACCAGGCGAGCTTCGGACTCCACCAGAATGACCGTGGACCACATGAAGCGGACCCTGGTGCGGAAAACTAAAGATAAGGCGCTCAAGACTACAAGCACGGACAGCTCCAAGTCCTCCGGCAGGAAGAGAAGGAAAAACGGTGCCAGCGGCATTTCGGGCAGTTCGAAGAGATCCCGTGGCTTTTGCACCGACGACATGGAAAAGTGACAAGCAGCACGCAGATTGTGCGCACTCCTTTGGTGGTGTCGAGTTCTCGAAATTTACGAAGCTGCCTCTAATATGCTCGTATCAGGTTCAAATCAATTGTATTAAGCCAGCCTTGCTCTGAAACTAAGCTTTTAGAAACTAGAAGATATTCTATATTTTCGTATCTTTGATGGACCGGTATGTTCAATACGTATCTTACTTGTTTAATGGTGTGCAATATATAGATTTGTATTCATAGCCAATGCGCCCACGCTCTCAAAGATGCCGTGTAGACTTCTCTGTAATAAAAACCCATGCAGTCTTTTTAAAGAGACCGTTTCTTTCTTTCTCTCTCTCCGTGAGACCACCACTACAGGTTGACTCTGAATTACAGGCGCAGTGGGAAAGCTGCGAGACAGCAGGTTTAGAGCAGGATTTACCAATTTCTAACACGTGTCTGCAGCATAAACCGCCTTTTTCCCTACGCCTCACAAGTCGTAGTGTAGACTGCTTTGTACTCCGTACTCCAGACTCCCCCTGCCCCCCTGTTCTACAGTCCTTGCTGAGTGCGATTAGCATACTCTTCGTATCTAACTTCTTTCACATACCTGTGAAGCAAAAAGTTGACTACTAGCTTGAACCACTGGGTATATGCCAGAATAGAAAACTTGCTGATGGCTGCTGCCTCCGTTAGTAGACAACTTGGGTCACTGGATATACGAAAGTGGCATGCGCTCATTCTTGGCCAATCTCCCAGCATTAGAGCATGAAGACGACACAAGGAACGCGTAGCATTATACACTTATAGTAAAGCGATAGCACCCCACCAAAGTCGAGCGCGTCCGCTTAACGATTGGCCATTTCAACAAAATTGCAATGGCTATTCATTAAGGCAATTCATTATATGGCTATGTCGCAGCTGGCGATGCCACTCATTCTACCCATGCTGGTGGCGGAGAACCAACAAGACACTTCTTAATAGTATCTGTGTGTAGATCATCATCATCATCATCATCATCAGCCTAGTTAAGCCCACTGCAGGTCAAAGGCCTCTCCCACACTTCTCCAACTACCGCGGTCATTTACAAATTGTGGCCATGTCGTCCCTGCAAACTTCTTAATTTCATCCGCCAAACTAACTTTCTGCCGCCCCCTCTTACGCTTCCCTTGCCTTGGAATCCACTCCGTAACCCTTAATGACCACCAGTTATCTTCCCCCCTCAATACATGTCCTGCCCATGCCCATGTCTTTTTCTTGATTTCAACTCAGATGTGTACATATGTATATAAAGAAAATGTATGCGAAGAAATGTATATAGAGCAATTAAAGACAGCTCATCAATCTACTCAATAGACACTATGCATTTTTGCTGATCACAACTTTCCCTATCGCATTATTTCCATCATCATAATCACAACAATCGTCATAATCAATGAAGCTATAGCGATTTAGAATATAATTTATAAAAAAGTATATAAAATATAATTTCGACAAATTTTTATCGTGAGTGAATTCAATCAATCATTATTCATCATACCTTATAAAACATTTCACCAATTACACACCAATGGTAAGATAGATTGCTATAGTCGACTAATGTCGCCACCTTAGTACAGGGTTTTACTTGTGATGTTTCACAGGCACTTCTAGACGTATGGGCACATGGTATAGCAGAATGACCCTTCCTCTGTAGGGGGTAATCGAAGGTTAGAGGCAGGTTGAAGGGAAGGAGGATGGCGTATCCTAAGGATATGGTGCTGGTGTCGGGCGCCTTTAATTACGTGAGGGGCACTCAGGCGAAGGTTGTCCATGAATGCAGCACAGAGTGATGCAACCAGTGCATCAGTCGCCGCCCTCAACAAGAGAATGACGTCTTCTCTAACACTCTGCACGTGAACCTGAATTTCGCGCTGTCAGAGCGGTAGTTGTTCTCGGTGAAGTGGCGGTTGTGTTTTCAAGTTCATCTGTCGACCGGAACGCTGTGTGCTTGGAAATCCTCTCGGGCAAGCCCTTCGAGGGTAATGGCGCACCGGAGCATTGAAAGGCATACCAGTATATAGCGGTGCTATTGGAGTGATCGTGTGATGCCACGTTGTAAAAAACGCTGATAAATGTCCTGTAAGTTCTGCATAAACGCGACTGATGCGATGTAATCACCACAAAAGGTTTTGTACATGCCCTTTTTCATATAAAGACGAGAAAAAATTTTGCTAGCGTCTTATGGTTACGTCTAACCACATTACCGTATAATACGTCTGTGCTGGCATATCTCCACCAGGCCGAAATTCTTCCATTTACGGCAGTCAGTATACGCACGCCATAAACGCACGTGCTGCGAGCTCTTACCTGTTTACTAAACAGCCCAGTTTCGTTGGCCGAAGCGAAAGCACGTAGCCCGTTCGTATATGGCGATCCCGGCACGCAAGACTTGGAAGCTGCTGCTGACATTTTCTTTGCCTTTTCTCCACGAGTGACCCCCAAACAAGAAAAAGAAACAGAAACCAAATCGCTCATACATTTTGTTCTCCCGCTATGAGCTTGCGAGCACGAAACACAGCGCCGTCAAAACGCAACAGTGCAGACAGAACGCGTTCGCCGACCGAAAACACACCAAAACGGCATAACCATCTTCAGGTGTGTTGCTGCAGTTATATGCGCAACAGCACGACATGCTCAAGCACAGAGAGTAGGAAACAGCGTACAAAGCTTGCTACGCCGAGCTGAGGCGCTGAGCCACCCGAGCTGAGGAGATAAATGGCGCGAACGCAAAAGAAACACACAAGCAAAACGCAAGATCCGTGCGTTTGCAAGAGCAACGGCAGGGATACCAATCGTTGTGCAGAAAAACGGGGGCAAAACTAGTTGACGCGGGGGGGACGCATGGCGGCAGCAGAGTTCAAAGGGTGGCGGTACTTTCAAATTATCAAGGGACTTTACTCCCAGGGTTCTACAACGAAACATAAACACCCAAGGAAGTGGACGGGAAACGGCACCGCGATAGAGCATCGCACGCGAAATGCGAAGGTTGTGGGATCGTTCCCCACCTGCGGCAAGTTTTTTTTTCATCCATTTTCATTTACATTAATTTATCGTTTCACATTTTCATTTATTAAGCACAATTAATTTCCCTTATGTTGTCCTTGGTGTCAGCGTTCGTTGACTTTTTATGGTACGACTAATAAAAATCGGTCCCCTCCCTTAACCCCCTTTCTTCTCGTTTATGTAGGACTGTCAGTCATTCCAATTAGTGCTGAATAAGCTTTTGTGACGACCACTCCCAAGCGCAAGCGACAAAGAAGAGATGCTTCGCCTCGGTGCATTCCGGCTGTAGATCCGAGTTGCAGCGAATGGTTTAATCTATCCTGTATGGTGCACCTTGTATATGCGGTATTATACAGAGCTACCTACAGAGTGCGTGCTAGAATGCGAAGGTGTCGCACAGGATCTGTGCTTGAGAGATCAATGGGGATGCAGCGGTATTCTATGTTTAATTAACGCCCGAGCGCCAGTATTTGCGTCGCCATTCCCAATGATAATGAAACGGACTGGTATTCGTTGAAAAGTGCTCATAATCATCAGCATAATCATCATTATCATCATCATCCTATTTTATGTCCACTGCCAGGACGAAGGCCTCTCCCTGTGATCTCCAATTACCCCTGTCCTCCGCCAACCGATTCCAACTAGCACCTGCAAATTTTGTAATTTCGTCGCACCACCCAGTCTCCTGCCGTCCTCTACAGCGCTTCCCTTCTCTTGGTATCCATCCTGTCACCCTAATGGTTCAACGGTTATCTAATCTGTGCATTACATGACCTCCCCAGCGCCATTTCTTTCTCTTAATGTGTAGTAGAATATCGTCTATACTCGTTTGCTCTCTCACTCAAACCACTCTCTTTCTGTCTCTTAATGTTACATCTAGCATTCTTCATGCCATCGCTCTTTGCGCGGTTTTTAACTTGTTCTCAAGCTTCTTTGTCAGTCTCCAAGTCTCTGCCCCATATGCCAGCACCGGTAAAATGCACTGATTGTATACCTTCCTTTTCACTGATAACGGTAAGCTCCCGATCAGGAGCTCACGATATCTCCCGTATGCCATCCAACCCATTTTTATTCTTCTCTGTATTTCCTTCTCATGGTCAGCGTTCCCTGTCATTAGTTGACCAACGTAAACATACTCCTTCACAGACTCTAGAGGTTGACTTGCGATCTTGAATCCTGTTCCCTTACCAGTTTATTTATCATTATCTTTGTTCTTCTGCATAATAATATTCAACCCCTCTCTACACTGTCCCTGTTAAGTTACTCAATCATTTGTTGCAAATCGTCCGCAGTGTTGCTGAATAGAACAAAGTCATCGGCAAACTGAAGGTTGCTGAAGTATTTGCCGTGGATCCTTGCTCCTAAGCCTTCCCAGTTTTATAGCTTGAATACTTCTTCGAAGCACGCAGTGAATAGCATCGGAGAGATTGTGTCTCCATGTCTATCATGGTCTTTTTCTCTCAAGTGAAGGATAAGTTCCACATTTTCGCACCTCAATTGTTCATGAATTCCTTGTCGGAGAAACGACTCCAAACATTGAAAGGCGGGCCTTGAATCGCAGAATACTGTCAATTTTCCATAACGCTCTGTATTAATCACATGAAGTGCACTGTGGAGAGCCGCGAGCTCTGCAGCTGTAGACGTAGTGATTCGAGAAGTCTTGAACCGTTCTGTTGTTAACCTTGTTGGTATAGTTACAGCGCCCCTGGAACTGTTTGCTGTATTTAAGCTGTTGGTATAGACGTGTGTGCAGTCGCTGCATTTATCGTACAAGACGAGTAAGCCGAGTTGCTTGAGTGCGGATGGCGGTAAATCCGACTTTCTCTGAAGTCCCGGCATTGTGAGGTTTACTGTAGTGCGGCTAACACACCATGGAGTAATTTCAGGCCTTTCCGTAGTTGCGTACCCTGACGTAAGAGAGGCACGTTGCGCGAAGACAATTGCACTAGAACAATCGTCGAGAAGTCAACTACTGCTATTTGCGCACTGTAGGCACGATAGCGACGGTTGGCAGAGCGCCAGTGATGGCAAACCGTCGTTCACGGCAGCTGTGCTGTCCGATCAATGCGGTGCAGATGCATAGGCTGAAAAGTATTTTAACTGCAGACACGGACGCATTTTATCTAAAACGCTTTTTACGATTCCCTCTCGCGCAGACCAAAGTGCCGCTTCAGTGGCAGCAAATCTGCAAGCAGACAATTCGATCTGCAGCAGCTTCTCAAGCAATTTTATCTTGTACAAAAATGTTTTGTGGCTTTCCACTTGGTTTGGATATTCGACCGCGCTACTATTGATGATACTAGAACTGAGGACCCTGCCAGAACAAAACTTGTGTCATGATGACGTGGCTCACAGCAGATCACCACGTAAGACGAGAGGACACCACCGATATCCTCCGATTCGACAGCCGATGGATGAAACACGCGCTCGCTTATCACTAGCGCCGCATTGCGATGATAATGGCACCGAAGAAAAAAGAAGGCGGCATGGCGTTCGTATAGTTGGCTTCTCCGCAGCATGGTAGAGCATTTCACGTCATTTTGGACTACACGATGACGATCGGCGTGTACCCTTGTCTAGGAGTTAACCAAAACCACAAATGAGCGAATGCAGGGAGACATGGGTTGGGTCTTCTTTGGAGACAGGGAAGCGCTGGGCAAAATTAGTATTCAGGAAAGACCCGGCACTATCGGCGAATAGAAATCGGCGGCTAGAGTGCACAAAATACGTGTACCTCAAGAGTGTGCACACTGAATGGAGGAAGAGGTCAATAAGGTTGGCAATATGGCGCAGGGGAATCGAAAGTGTAATAGACAAATACATATATCCAAAAAAGAAAATGAGAGAAAGAGATACGGTAAATTGGAGACAAGAGAATGGAAACAAAAAGGACCACGGAGGCTGAAAAAAATGGCAAGGAAGAAATTAGAAAGCAATACCTGTAGGGCAGTACAAAGAACAGTACCTCGCAACTTGAGGCCTGAGCTGGTTCCCTAAGGAGAAAAACATACCAGAGCATATGTGATGAGACAAGTGTCAGATCCTTGCAGAGAAAATCTGGAGACAACTTAGCACAACCTAATCGAATTCGAACCCAGTGAGACCCGTACGAAACGTCCATCTTGCGGAAGAGCTGGTATTTATGGTGGATGCAACCACTAACCGATCAGTCAAGATAAGGAGGAGACGTTTGGAGTATTTGGGGGGAAATGGGAAAACAGGAATTACAGGCATAGGTAACTACACAAAGTAAATAAAGAAGTTTTAAGGAAGAGAAAGAAAAGATTAGGAAGACTAAGGGAAAACACAATATTGATAATTATCGACAAGTTATTCAATTTGCTCCAGCAATCTAGGCGACTATTTGTCGCCGCACTGCGTAGAAGCGAATCATGATCGAAGAGTGGCGCAACCCTGCTCACTTGGGAACCATACTGGCTATTTTACCGATTTTCGTGAGACAGACACCGCACCGAGGCCGCGCCACGAAGCACTCTATCCTGGATCCGTGCAAGCGAATCCAGAAACCACCGCGTCTGGGTGTGTAAATCAGTTGCTTGTCGCGATTAGAGCACTGCGCAGCCCCGCTAAAGGTCGCTTCGGAGGGCCCGGCCCAGCCTGCCGACCGGGCCGGGCCTGTGCTTTCAGGTCGGCTAGGGCCCCTGCAGTGCTCTACTCCACTTCACCAAAAACGTAGGCTTGGCGGGCTAAACCATGCAGAGAATCGGGTCAATCGTTGATAATTATCACACTTCTGAACACTGTAAGGGTGCGTGTGGTAGGCATTGTTCAGGAGTATTTGGAGATCTGCAGGAGGTTCTTTTCTCCGGCAGTGTACGTAAATGGGCTGGTGTTGATGACGACTACAATGATGATAGTGATAAGACAGAAATTACCTAGGCGCCGCAACCTTCAAGTATTTCCATGTTACCTTCTGCTAACCTCCTCTAGTCGCCCCTGCCTTCTCTGGATCGCAAAGGCTTTACTCCTCGCCGTATTAAATGTTATATGCACATTGTCATTTGCAGACACATCCGGTCTAGTGATTTCCTTGTCCGTCATATTCTGGTGCGCCAGTTAAAATACATAACCCTGCATTTTGTACCGCCTGGAATGTTGCTCTGATTTGATCGCTTAACTTTTTATGCCTCAATACTTTCAACTGTCTAGGCCAAGCATCTATTCATCACTCAGTTCTAAGCGCTGATTGACCAGTATTTTAGAGCGATTTCTATTTATATTTACTCTTTGCAACTCGATTATTTGAGTTCAGCGTTGTATTTTCTTCAATGCTTGATTTGTTAATTTTGCATTCCTTCTTGACGTCTATTCAAATCTTTGTTGGACGTGCGTAAATGCTTCCGAATCGCCCCCTACCTAAAAATATGCATGCTATCTACAACAAAGAGAGGAGAGCTCACAGGGCTAAGGCTCTAGTAAATAAAATTAAAAACACACCGGCGCATAACGTAGGGTACGTGGACGCCGCTTGCGGCAGAGACGAGGCTGCGTTATCGACGGTGGTTAATGGCAACGGGTGCGTTAAGATAGCGTGCTCCACGTGCACGAGGGACGCCTGTACAGCCGAGGAGGTTGCAGTAGCGCTCGCTTGTGCAGGTACAAAAGCGGGAGTAATATTATGCGATAACAAATATGCTATCCGAAATTTTAACAAAGGGAGAATCTCGGAAGAAGCCCTCCACATTCTACTCAATAACCTTCCCAGGAGGGACATAACTTTTATTTGGGTACCGGCCCATGAAGAAGTCCCACGCAACGAAGCCACTCACGAGCTCGCCCGAGTACTCTACCACCGGACAACTCTAGAGCAGCCAGTTTCAGGGATAAAAGATAGCATGATCACGTACAGGGAAATTGTCGATCACTACAAAGCCGAAAGAAGAATCTTTCCGCCTCCGCATCGGTCTCTCTCTCTGGAGGACGCTCGCATTTGGCGACGCCTCCAGGGAAGCAATCATACATCACCACATTGGATCTACTTAACACAGACGAGGGACTATAACGACGCCCTCTGCAAAATTTGTAAGCAAAAAGGTACGCTAGACCATATAATATGGGAGTGTGCTGGCTCCCCAGGGGCCAAGGAAAACATTGACAGTAGAGAAGCCTGGGAGGCCTTGCTCCAGAGCGAGGCTGAAGACGACCAGTGTCGAGCAATCCGCCTGGCCGCATAGGCCGTGAAGACTCACCGTCCTCAACGCGCGGGGACTGCTTCGTCCTCCCCCCCCCCCGTACCTACGTGTAGATTAAGAGGCGGGCACCCCGGCTCGGTGGAATAATAAAGTCATCAACCAATCAATCAATCAGCATAATCATGTGATGTAACACAGTATTATTAGTGTGATTGTGCTTCTATCGTGTGCCGGGCACAGTCCAACAAGCCAGTGTGGCTTGGAGTGTCATGTCCTGTTTGTTATGTGTGTTACATGCAGACACATTATCATTATTGTTGTTGTTGTTGTTGTTGTTGTTGTTGTTGTAGTTGTTGTTGTTGTATCACGAGCATCGTCACTCAGTAGCGAGGGTTTGGATCCGAGCGAGGCTGCTTCAAGAGGTCTCGTCTCGGTGAGATTGAACGTGTGCCTGGGCACAGAGGCGACGCGAACAGTGGTTTCACTGTACAAATGGTTAGTTCCCCTCTTCCTTGTCAGTTTTCCTTAAACACTTGCTTCATGGCCAATCCTCAATGTGGGCATGCGCAACAAAGTCTCAAGACAAGAACAACAACAAAGCTTTATTTTTATCTCAGCATGAAAACAAAAAAGTTAACATCAAATTTGAATTTGATGACAATCACCGTAGCCTTAAAATTCATAATAACGATTAGTATTTATTGAGTATATCATCCTTAGATTAGAAAATTCTATTCAAGTTGTCTTGCCCTTTTGCCTGCTGCCACCCGATTCAAGGCTGATCACCTGTAGTGCCACACCCATGGCCTCCAAACCAAACCAAACAAGGCTCAATGGTTTCCCGTTTGCGCTACAGTTCATGTTACGTTACACACAGAGAGAAGGGACGAAGAGAACATTTATAGAGAGGCAAAAATTAGCACAATTTTAAATGCCCCAAACAAATTCGCCAGTTTCGCCCGAAGGCGCAGCATTGAAAGCGATAGCAAGGTGTATAGCCAGGACAACGCTATAACGCGGAGCCGAAGGTGTTCCAGTAAACCTGGCGCGATGACGAGCAATGCCAACGGCCTTGCATGAGTCACATCTCGACAGGGCACGATACAAGATAAAAGGAGGAAATCGCTGGCGTTCGATGGCACCTAAACATATGCTTAAATTAGTTTACCTGGACCATACATACTGTGCGTTCCACTCATAGCATCGATGTATATGCCCACAGCGCTCACGCCAGCAGCGGAATCCAGAAAACGCTGTCCTGGTTTCGTCGGAGCCGCTGGAGCGCACCGTGACGGTTGCGTGGACTCGGTTTCGGCGATTGTATTTTTCGTCAGCCTGACGGCACTGCGCGTTATCTGCATTCCTTCCAACCCTGCCTCGAGTCGAAATCGTGACAGCACGATGACGCCAACGGCGAAGGCGCAAACGCGTCTCCTGCGTCCGTAAAATAGCTGGCAACAAAGCACGAGACAATGAAAATGACCCGAAAGTTTCATGAAAGACCACACCCTTTATTATGCAAGCAAGTGTCGCGTGATGTTGCTGCGGGACGCGACTACGAGACGAACTGGCAGTCAATTTATCGTACGCATAAGAACCTGCGCGCTGAAAAGACATCCATTAAATTAATTGGCATCCTCATTCGAATGCGTCGTTACTTCTCATTACTTGTTTTCTCATGCTAAATGTCATGGGTTCGAGTGCCTTAAAGCCACCTAAGTTAACTGTACCTTAACCAACTTCGCCCTAATTAACACCAAGAGTCGTGAGTTCGAGTGCCTTAATTACTCTATATTAACTGTGCCTTTTTTGCCATGATTAACGACATCGATTTGGCAGCGATATGCAAGAAGCGATGTCGAAGACGACGACGAACGCGGGAGCAGTGGCACGAGCACTCCGATTTTCGGCACCTCAGAACGCGACCTTGAAACATACGAGATCTAAGGCTTTCGCCTTAAAGCCAACAGGAGGAGGAATATCCACCGTATCACTATTGTTGATGGGCTAGTTCACATTTCTTGCGGTAGAAACAGCGTGATAAAATGTGAAGTAGCGACATGAGAAGAAAGAACATCAGCAAACGCTCTTTCCTCTGTGCTGGCATCTGCACGTGTATTCACGTCCTTTGTCTTAAAAACATGCGACTGGAGTGAATGCGTATGTATGTATGTATGTATGTATGTATGTATGTATGTATGTATGTATGTATGTATGTATGTATGTATGTATGTATGTATGTATGTATGTATGTATGTATGGATGTATGTATGTATGTATGTATGTATGTATGTTTGTATGGTACTGGTAGTGTCCGGTTAGGTGCAGTACTCGACAAAGAGAGCACTGTGGCGGAAGCTCGCAAAAGCTAAGGCGATCTGTACCAAATCTAGTCTGGATCCAAACGGAATTTTGCCAGACCAACAAACGAGTACAATGCGTACCATAATGTGCTGCTGCTTGAAAACAGACAATAAATTGGAACATCTGCAAGTTCTTTTATCTTTTTGTTTTGTCGGCCCAGTGGTAGGGAACGTTTATAAAGCCGAGTTCTAGCTATTACAAACATAATATTGAACTATCAGAAGTAGCGAGCACGACACCGTACACAGTCAATGTACACTAAGCTTCCGCTGCCTCATTCCGGCGCCCGCTCAGTCTGAGGTCGGCGGGGCGTCGAAGAACTGCGAGAACTGTTGACGCTCCCGCTCTTTCGACTCTTCCTGCTGGACCTGGAGCTCTCTAGGCTCGAGGTCTTGGAGTTCTTACGTAGGCACCGCTGCTCGAGCGTACGCTTCATGTGGTCCATAGACATTCTGCCGGGGTCCGAAGGCCGCCGGGGCACGATTATGGCTTCCTCGACCACCGTCACGCGTGCAAGGGCGCGGATGACGAGCAGGGAGGCAAAAGAGGAACAGTCCCGCAAAACCGAACACCACGTCTTCGCGTCCGGCCGGCTTCAGGACAAGGATCACTGCCGCGAACATGGCCGAAATGCGTCCATTGGCGAGAACCCAGCAGACAACACCTGCCCGCACGGCCGATGGGAAGAGCTCCAGGACATACGTCAAACAGCGGACGATCAGTACGTTTGTGATGCCCTTGGACAGCACGAGAAAGGTCTTGGCGATCATACCGAAATCACTGCCGGCGGCGATGCTGATTGCGCATTGTATGACGCCCGTCAGCAGAAAGCAAGCGGTAAGTACCCTGACGAGGTTAACGTCGGTAATCAGGAAGTTCATCGCCATGTACGCCGCCAGTGTGAAGACAACCGTGAGGCTCGGTATCCAAGATTCCTTGTATTGGGCCGTTGAGAAGGCGTCAATGAAAAAGACAAACGATATGGAGAAGCAGACAACGAACATGGCCAAGGCTCGACGTCGGAGGGAGTGACAGTCCAGCAGGCCTTCTCTGTCTGCGCTTTCACGACCCACTTGGTTCTTGATCTGTTTTCTGAGCTTCTCCATGAGACAGGCCGTGACCGCAATTGGGACGTTGTTGGTCTTGGCCCCCTCCATCATGACTGCTTCTGCCGCTTCTAGTCTTCCTTTCGCCACGAGCCAACGGGGTGACTCTCGTGCGGTAAATAAAGCAGGGAGCAGGAGAGCCGTCGGGGCGAGGCAGTTGATTTGCTTCAGACGCCAGTCGACGACCAAGGATTTGACGATTACCATCCAAACATCGCTCAACGTAAGGCCCATGACCGCCAGTAGGAGGAGTTGTTGCGGCCTGTGCGCGTGCGTCATCACCTCGAATGGTATCAGAGCAGTGAAAACGGTATGCACGGCGACACTCGCCACTGTAAGGAAGCGCGCCACAGCGTACTGCGCGTAGCCTGTCGCAACGAAGGTGCATACCGTGCCGGTCGCCATAACGACTGCCGAGCCCACGAGCATGGCTCTCCTCCCGACGTAGTCCACGAAAGCTCCGATCAGGATAAGCGAAATGACAGCACCGGTATTCTGCAGGGTCAAAATGGCGGCCGGCAGCAAACGTCGGTGGCACACCATGTTCCAGAAGCTCACCGCGCTGGTCTCGGCCGTCCGAATGTCGTACTCCCACTCTTCACAGGGCGCGTCGCGTGTGTCGTTGGTGTCTTGGAGTTCACGCTCGCTGAGGAAGCATCTGTTGTACCACCAGCCGGCCACGGCAGGTCCAGCGGGTGGCTTGCAGCGTTCGTAGACGCGACAGCGGCTGAAGCGTCCATCAGCCTCTGTCGGTATGGCAATATTCTTCCAATCGGCTGCAGAGATGTTGAACCCGGCGAGCGGCTTGCACCAATGGTCGACGTCACCGGTGACGAGGGACACCACGACGGTTTCGCAATTAACCGAGAATGCTCCCAGAAGAATCAGGAGGAGCATCCTCTTGTGGAAGGGCCCGTAACCGAAGCCTTCTTTGCAGTCAAACGACTCGCTTCTTCGCAAATCGACGCCTGCCAGTCGCTGTGGTAGAAAGAGGTCCATGGCCTGGTGGTGAATAAGATGCTGCTCTTCACATGGAGAAAACTTGCCCGAACTGCATCAGAAGACGAAATTCCAGGTGACAGCAATCTGGGTGCAGACCGGCATGGAGGAAGGCGACTTCTTCTTCTTCTTCTTCTTATGCTTAAGCGCGCACTTTTGATCTTGTCTCATTCTGGCGTGTGGCAAATTTTAGTGAACTGTTCAATGAAGTGTTCAACGAAGTGTTCAATGAAGTGTTCAATGAAATGTTCAAGTCCAAAGACTTCGAGCCGCCACCTGAGGCCAAAACAAAGAAAACTGCCGGACTATTCTTTAATAAAGTTTCTTCTTCTTGCGCAAAACAAACAGGGACGAAGAAAACGAGCTCCTTTTCCTCGTCCCTGTTTGTTCTGCACATGAAAGGTGTTTTTTTTACATGCTTTGCCTACATTTGTGCATGATTTCGTCTTATGCACCGTGTAAGCCCAACAAATACCTACGTTTAAGCGCCACACTGTTCACATCCTTAACTTCGTGCATTGCTTTCGTATAGGCATTACACTGGTCACAGGCTATGCGGAAATGCTCACAGGAAAAAAGGTGAATTCGCACTATGAAGCGCGGAAGCAGCGATGCGAGATGTTTGTCAAGAGAATAATGGCGAGGATAGGTGCAAGCGCAGAGAATTGCGACACATTATTTCAGGACATTTGCGCTTTTAAACCCCTTATGCCACTGTGGCACATCGTCACTCGGGAGGATTGACCGGCCACACAACCATGCACCGACGCATATCCAGTGTCCCAAGAGTGGCGTAGCCCAAATAAAAGAAGTTACAGAAATTCATAGCAACTATGGAATACTACACTCCATTTCATTAAGAAAGTCGTGTGTCTTAAGATACCTAGGAGTACATTTTAATCACATATGTTATGCCGTGATATATGGTTTACTTGGAACATGAGTGACGCTTACAGGCACTGCATACTTATAAAGACTGTGCAGTGTCCGGCACGACATCGATCTACCCAGCAACCACGGCAGATGCCGGAAGAGAGTGGAGGATTAAGCAAAGGAAGCCGTACGAATGTTCCTTTCTCTTTCATAGTAATGAATGTTTAGAAATGCGAAATGCTCGAAGACATTATAAGAAAGTAATCCGTACGAATGTTTCTTTTCCTTTCATAGTAATGCATGTTAAGAAATGCAAAATGCTCTAAGACTTTGATCCTCTTACACTGCACACATCAGGGTAGAATAATTTTAGTTACTTCCAATGCATATACAGATTGATATAACATTGTTTTCAGCCGGTTGGCCGAAGGCTTATCATAACTTCTTTTCGTTTGGTGTAGTCCTACTTCTCATTTTAAAATCATGTCATGTTGGCGCACCATGCTCTCTTTCTATTTCATTGTGTGTCATGGAGCAGCTGTCTTGTGTTTTGAGTAAATAGTTGCCAGAAGTGTAGAACCGCCATATTTTCCGTTACCGTCATTCAGAAAATTGCCACATGTAACGGCAGTGTTTTATCTTTTCGTCGATACGTGCGCTGTCCGGCACAAAAATGCGAACCAGGAAGGCAGGTAAATCGAAGGTGGCGTGGGGAGGCGGTAGCTTAGTTGTCAGCCTACGCAGCTCGATATTGCACATTGTATCAGTGGCATGTTCGAATCCCGGTAGAACTCCTTGTGAAGAAAGCTTCCTGTGCACTCCCGTGATGGTGAAGCTCAGAATGAGGCGGCAGCCTGACGACAACGCTTTTCGATGGTGCGCCAAAATAAACCAGTTGGCACGGCCAACAAAGTTTTCAGAACTTCGCTGTTGCCACATTAAAGCACAGCGGGGTCTAGTGTGCCTGTTTGGACATGATCAAGCAGTGTGCTTCTCGCTGCTAACCCGGACTATGATACGAGAGAAGGGCTTAAGGATACCTGTTATCGCAATCATGAAAATCACCTATAAATCTGTGTCGACATCAGAATTTTCTGGCGTCTGCCTCCGTTTTCCTGAACGTATGAAAGTCATTTAGATAAAACGGTTGTGTGGAAGGTTCGGCTGCACTTGACGCAAAACATAATCTGTTGATAAGATTGAACTACAATGCCGATCACATTCAGCAACGTGCAAGTAAATAATAATTACATTTATGGAATCTTCCAATGTAGTTTGTACTTTTTCTTTATAATAAGGAGGGGTGCCTACGGCCCATTAGAGAGACAAGAAAAACCCATAACTACAAATGCAACCCAGGATCGTGCATGAAGTCCGTTAAGGTACGCTAAGTAAGACATCAGACAATCTCTAAGTTACACTCGAGTGATTTACATTGGTAAAAAAGCGTTCAAAAAAGCAATAACAGACGCGCAACTGGGTGTTACAGTACCCATCATTCTACACGCTTTACATTTGAATTCCTATTTGTTGAAATATTTTTAGATGTCGGCAACTGAGAGGTGCTAAGCGACGAAAACACAAGGAAAACGTGTACTGTATTGGTTTTATAGTAAGCCCTCAATAAGGCCCCTTACGGATGGTAAGGTCGCAGGCGCACAACACGGATTCAGGGCGCAACCAGGGCAACTGGCAAGCGCAAACGGTTATGGTGATTAGCGGGCGATCCAAGTGTGACTATCGCATAAAGATTTTTGGTATTGCTGTTAAGCGCATAAGTGCGAAGAAGTGTGTTCCTTTGTGTGATTAGCCAGGGAAACGCCGCCTCGATAACCCGAATTCTTATCAGAGGTCGCACCTAAGGCCAAAAGTATTTTCGGCGGAAGAGCTGTATGTTCGTGTCGAGAAAAAGAAAAATTGATCACTAACAAGTGGTGTCGTGTAGCAAGGAGTTACACGCGAATGTCACCAAAGACATGGCCATGATTCTATCCAAGTGATCAGCGGAAATGTACATCAACAGCATGTTGACCAGCACGTGACTGAACCTTCGTTAGGACCGGTGCCTGCTTGTGTTGTGTCTAGCACGAGTGAGCAGTCTCTGCGATGGCATTGGAGGGATAGCATCGAGAAAACACCGTGATAGGGGGGGTCGAGCATCGCCATATTGAACATACGCGCCATGCTGAAGAAAGCCTGCGACATCAGCAGCGCGTGTAGCCGTGAAGGCTTGAGTGGTAGCTTACCATTGGTCGTATTTGGTAGCCACCCAGACAGACACACACGTTGCGAAAATGAACGGAGGGAAAGGGCCGAGTGAGTTAAATGCTGTCTTAATGAAAGCGCTCTTATGGTACCTCAACAAACTGAAGAAGAGAATCAGCTTCAATGCACGACTTCTTCAAGCTCTGGCGGTGTTCGTATGAGGCGAATAACTTCGCACAGAATAGCATGTACCAAGCCACAAGAATCAGCTTGGTCTTATGCATGCGTGACACGCCGTGGTCGCCTGTCGCCAAACCATCATGGAGTTGTGTGATGACGGTTTATCTTGGGTGCTCGCGGATAACTTCATATGAGAGGAATCAGGAGGACGTTTCTATGGTACGAGATCACATACTGCAAAAAAGCAGGCTTGCGAATGAAGGCGTCTGATGGTCGAGTACTACGCCCCTTGTTGAGGTTGTTGAAAAAGACGACAGCGTTTTTATTCTTTGTTTAGTGCTGATCAGGCAATGAGTTCAAGTTATATTGATCATTTGCATCAGAATGAGGGCGTGCTATGGCGAAAAGCGAAAACATTACATTTGAAGGTGCCCTAGTACCCTGTGTACATTACATACGATTGCAAGAATATGGCATTACGAAATAAACAGAAGTCGAAAATGAGTTGGCCTATTAGTACAGTGTAGTAAAAAAGAAGCACCTTCACAGTATAGTTCTTGAGGGCGCAAACAATGAATAGGTTGTAAAAAAACAGTCTTGCAGGTATGAGGCAAACTGTAGAGACCAATAGCGTTTTGGAAACCTGTTAAGGTTACTCCTGAAGGCACAAAGCAGACTGGCTCATTCCGCCATTTGAGTGTCGCAGTGATGAATACCCGAAAGGACGTAGTGATACATGACTACGCGCGGCAGTGTACCAGCAAATAACGACAATATTTTGAAAATGATACGGTTCAGAATCGCGCTCTTTAATGGAGTAGTTTGTTTCAAAGTGGAAAAAATGGCTGTGGTGTCCACGGAAAACTTGACTTTAAACTACTTCCGTCTCATAGCCGTCGGATCATTGAGGACTTACGTGGGAGTGTGGCCGTCAAAACAGGCTAGAGTCGATGGTTAATTCACTAAGGTGATGAAGAGAAACAAGGTAGAAGGTTGCACAAGGCCTCAAGAAAATGAATTGTTCAGCAGCGTGGTCCGGGGGCGTGCTATGGTTACAACGCTTACAAAAAATTTACGCAGAAACCCCTCTGGGAGTTGTCTAAGTGTGCGTGTGCATTGTGCCACTAGCTCATCTCCACGCAGCCTGGTGAAATTATCAATGTTATGAAAATTGATCCGAACAGTATAAACGACAGCGCTGCAGCGACAGCGACCATCATCAACAGTGTTTAGCCGTACTTCAGTGTCAGCTGCATATGGCGCGGCCGCGTGGGCGCTATATTGTAAGCGGTCTGTGATGGGGACAACGCACACCGAGTGTTGATAGCTTCGTTGGCGCTGCGTTCTCGCCGCTTAGTTCGCGTTCAAGCGAGAGGCAGCACGAAGGTCAATTCGTTCGCTGCTGCGGGCCCTATCTTGAAAGCGAACGTCTTACGTGACGGATGGACGGAGCGAGGGACTGACGCACGCGTTTCCTCGTTACGTAAAGAGGCATATAAATGCTTACGCATTTAATATCTCGAAAATTATGAACGGAGGCCAACAAAAATGCGGGCGTCATGGCAAAGTTGTAACCGCTGGATATCTCAGGACAACTAAATTTGTCTGGTTAAAGTTAAAAACTCAACGTTGACAGGGTGGCCGAATTTTGGGACAAATAAGTTGACTGTGGAAGGAGTTCAGCTGGAGCCATATTTGCGAAATAAGGTGAGAATATCGGCAGGCGTTAAACAGAGGCACCGTAGGTCTTGTAGCCGACGCTAGTGCCCGACAACTGTAGAGTAACTGGCAAACTGCCCATGTGAGCGAGATGTCTGGCCCTCAGTTACATGGTGAGCCGGTGCTGAAGTTAGGAACATGCACTCTATCACATGAGAGACACTGAACTCCATGACCCATTCTTCGCCGGCTGATACTGATCTTCACGCGATAAGGATGCGAACAAATTGTTTCCTGTGCCGAATCTCACCCTCCTCCAAGTGCCAACATTCCATAGTTTTATTCTTGACAGTCGCTCGACTCGCGAGTGCAAGTAAATGTGACGACTTGTGCACGTTGCCATTAGGTATGTAGCCAAGCTTTGTGGTTTTCGATATATGCTAGTCTACATTGCGGCTACATTGAAAAGGTCGAACGGAAGCATGGCAAACAATGTGGAGAACAGACAGATCCCATGAAAGACAGCCCAATCGTCCTAAATAGCCATCTTTTTTAACATACCTGGATAACAATGACGTTCCAGTAGTATGAGACCTAACTGCACGTAATGAATTATTTCCAAAGTTGTAACTGACCCGCTGGCCAGTAAATGTCACGTACAATTGTGACCAGCTTCGGCCATAGCGTGCTAACGGATGACGACACAGTTTGCAGCCTTCTTTTGTCGTGCCTTACGCGTCAAGCAGGAAAACCGACTTGTTCATGTGTCTAGCTTAACAATTAAGCACATCCTTTCTCGGTTGGCAGCTGCCGCAATAGCGCATGAGTTCGGAGGGAAAAATTTACTAGGAAATAATTTGGGGCACCTTAACGAACCCGATAGGTCAAAATCAAGAGCCGTTCATAACGGCGTCTCAAAGCCTTTGTGCGACATTCGGATGGTAATTTTACCAAGAAATACGGAATACGTTCCGACTGAAGACAAGGTGTCGCGGAGCGCTGCCGACGATTATCCTTGCAAGCTGATTTCCTGGTCTAAAAGGAATAGAACCGTGGCTGTCTCTCGGGAAGCCTCTGAAAAGCTCGGAAATAGTCATCACTCTGTTTCCGCGAGTCGCGACTGAATGCTGTATGCGTAAGTCATTTCGAGCCAGCAGGCGACTACTCTTTATCAGGAACAGAGATAACGCCTGTGGGACAAGCATTGGGGCGAAGTTCAGGCCGCAGGAATAGCTTCAAATTCTTTATTTTTGTTTAGTTGACGTCATCACTACGTCATCGCGGGGAAGTTTGCAAAGTTTAAGGTCAATACGCCACGTGGTGGCACCCATGCTAACTAAATTTTGATTGCCAAAAAAGGTGCATGTGATCACATGCAGATAGCGGCAGCAAGGGTTACCTTTGTCCAATTGAACTGTCTCCAACCAAACGGACAAAGAATTTCTTCGAACATTTCTCCGAACAGGCGTTCATTACTGCTTCAATAAACATCTTTGGACGCGCTGACTAATAAGGTTTAAACGGCTTTTCTTCTCGTGGCTCGGCTCTCCAACGAATGTGCTCAGAAAATAATGTCATAAGGGGTAACATCCCTTCTGTGTGTCCAATGGAGCATCATAGATGATCGTAATAACTGTGACAGTCTTATAATGCTCATTATTTCCGTCTTTTTGCATTTTCACATATTTCTTACCCCTAATACCTATATCCCCATATTTCTTACTCCTGTGCAAGGTATGGCTAACATGCCTGTGCATCTACCTTTCTCATTCTGGGGACACATAGTCATCACCATGGAGGAAGGAAAACTATAGGAGGGAGCATTGCGTCGCGCAGCCAGCCTTGGCAAGCGAACACGCGACCTTTGCGTTGAGATCACGGAGCAAGAATCAAGATTTCCTGAGACGTTTGGTTCCCAGTAGCTATGCCAGTAGTTTTTCTTCGGTGCTTGCTTGTTCCGCTGCCCTGCCGTGGCTCTGCGTGCAGCCAGAGCAGTAACACTAAAAGCAACCCAGCACTTTGACGTGCGATCACGTGTTGGGCCTTCAAGTTTGGATTAAATCGGGTTGCGGTATACTCCCTTCTATCTCTTTCCTACCTACATGGTGATCACCGACAACGGGCTTTCGACTAGCCCTGTCATGATTGCGAAGCCATGTGAAAGACAAAAACATAGACATTGATGAGATTCATTATTTATTCCTGGAAGTTGGAGCTATCAATATATATTTTTTTCTCTGTGACAACGCAAGAGAAGAAAGTTTAAAGCACATTGACGACTTTTCTTTCTGTAAGCAGTAATGAAAAAAGAGGACCCCGTCTAAGGGCACGCGACAGTGGACACAAGCAAAAGCGCGCGCTCAAGAAGAAGAAAAAAGACGCCTTCCTTGCTGTCGGTCCGTACAGATAGCTCTCGTCTCAAGTCTTCACATATAGTTCGTTCAAGACTTCAAAACCCCAATTGCCGCCCCTCACAACCAGGCCATGGACCTGTTTCTACCACAACGGCTGGCCGGCGTTGATCTACGAACAAGTGAATCGTTTGACAGCGAAGAAAGCTTCGGCCACGGGCCTTTCCAGAAGAGGACGCTCCTTCTGATTCTTCTGGGAGCCTTTTCGCTTATTAGCCAAACCGCCTTGGTGCCCCTCCTCACCAATGACGTCGACCATTGGTGCAAGCCGCCAGCCGGCTTCAACATCTCTGCAGCCGATTGGAAGAATATTGCGATACCGACAGAGGCCGACGGACGCTTCAGCCGCTGCCGCGTTTACGAACGCTGCAAGCACCCCGCTGACCCCAGCAGTCCCATTGAAGATAGGAAGATTGGCGCTGGACCTGCCGAGGCCGGCTGGTGGTACAGCAGATGCTTCCTCGGCGAACGTGAGCTCGACGACACCAACGACACACTCGATGCGCCCTGTGAACAGTGGGACTACGATGTTCGGACGGCCGAGACCAGTGCGGTCAGTTATTGGAACATGGTGTGCCACCGACGTTTCCTGCCGGCAGCCCTTGTCACCCTGCAGAATACCGGTTCTGCAATTTTGCCTATTCTGCTCGGAGCCTTCGTGGACTACGTCGGTAGGAGAGCCATGCTCGTGGGCTCCGCCGTGGCGGTGGTGACCTGCACGGTGTGGACCATGGTGGCGACAAGTTACGTGAGTTACGCTGTGGCACGTTTCTTTACCGGGGGCAGCGTCGTCGTATACGCGGTTTTTGCATTCCTGATTCCATTCGAGGTCATGACGCATATGCACAGGCCGCACCAGGCCCTGTTCCTGGCGGTTGTCAGTGCGGCGATAGGCAAGGTTTGGCAAGCGATCGTCACATCTATGGTCGTCGACTGGCGTCTGAAGCAGGTCATCATCCTCGCTCCGACGGCTTTTCTTCTCCCTGCTTTGTCTGCAGCACGAGAGTCTCCCCGCTGGCTTGTCGCGAAAGGAAGGCTGGACGCGGCAGAAGCAGTCATGATGCAGGCTGCCAAGACGAACAACTTCCCGCTTGCGGCCACCGCCTGTCTCGTGCGAAAACTCAGGGAACAGGTCGAGAAACGCACGGGTCAGGAAGGCGCAGACAAAGACGACTTGATCGACTGCCACTCCCTCCGACGTCGAGCGTTGGCCATGTTCTCTGTCTGCTTCTGCATATCCTTCGTCTTTCACGTCAGTGCTTTCTCGACAGCGCGTTTGGGGGAATTTTGGATCCCGGGCCTCACGGTGGTCGTCACGCTGTTGACGTACGCGGTCATGCACTTCTTGATGACCGGCGTCACCCTTATTACGGTCCTTACCTGTTGCTTCATGGTGACGGGCATTATCCAATGCGCGCTGAGTATCGCCGCCGGCGTCAGACTCGGCACTATCACCAAGGTCTTGCTCGTGCTATCCCAGGGCGCGTCAAATGTGATTTCCATCCACTGTCACACATACGTGCTCGAGTTGTTCCCGTCGGCCGTGCGGGGAGGCGCAATCTGCTGGGCGCTTGCCAGTGCGCGCGTCGGGGCCATGTGCGCGTCATTGACTTTCGCGCTGAAGCCGACTGGACACGAAGACGTGCTCTTCGCCGTGACCGGACTGTTCATGTTCGCCTGTCTGCGTGTCATCCGTACCCTGCCACGCACTACAGTGGTGGAGGAAGCGAAAATCGTGACCAGGCTAGCTTCGGACTCCACCAGAATGGCTGTGGACCACATGAAGCGGACCCTAGTTCGGCAGACACAAGGAAAGGCGCTCAAGAGTTCAAGCTCGGAGAGCTCCAAGACATCCGGCAGGAAGAGCCGAAAAAGCCGTGCCAGCAGCATTCCTGGCAGTACTAAGACATCCCGTAACTTTTGAATCGACCACGTCCAGAAATGACAAGCAGCACGAGGATTGTGCGCACCCCATTGGAAGTGTCGTCTTCTCGAACTTTACGAAGCTACCTCTAGTATGCTCGTATCAGTTTTAAAGCAGCTGTATGACAGTAGCCTTGAATCTATGTTTTCAGAAAGTAGCAGTTATTCTCTATTTTCGTATTTTTCATGTATCGGTATGTTTATTACGTATCTTATTCGTTTAAATGCATGCAATACAAAGTTTTGTAATGATAGCCAATGTGTCCAAGCTCTGAAAGATGCCGTATATACTTCTCCATAGTATAATACCATGTGTTCTTTTTAGAGAGACCGTTTCTTTCTTTCTCTCCGTGAGACAACCACTACAGTATGTCACTTAATTACAGGCCCAGTGGGAAATGTGAGAGGCAGCCCGTTCCGAGCAGGTTCTACCAATTTCTAACTCATCTCCGGAACAACAAGCGCCTTCTTCCCTACGCCTCACATGTAGTGTAGACTGCGTCGTACTCCGCACTCCAACTCCCCCTGCCCCCCTGTTCTGGAGTCCTTGATGAGCGCGTATTTTATGCTGCTCGTATCTAACCTCTTTCACATACCTGTGACCCAAGTTAACTACTAGCTTGAGCCACTGTGTATGTGCCAGAATAAACTTGCTGATGGCTGCTGCCTCGCTTAGTAGACAACTTGGGTCACTGGGTATACGACAGTGGCATGCGCTCATTCTTGGCCACTCTCCCAGAATTAGTGCGTCAAGACGACACAAGGAACGTGTAGCATTATAACATTATAGTAAATCGAAAGTATGCCATCGAAGTCGAGCGCGTCCGCTTAATGATTGGCCATTCCACTATTCATTAGGGCAATTCATTCAATGGCTATGTCGCTCATGGCGATGCCGTGCCTTCGACCAGTGCTGGTGGTGGAGAAACAACAAAACACTTCATCTTAAAATGTACCTCTGTGTACATATGTGTCCATAAAAAAATCGATGTGAAGAAATGTATATAGGGCAATTAAAGACAGCTTGTCAGTCAACTCAACAAACATTACGCAATTTTTCTTAACAGAACTTTCCCTATAGCATTACTTCCATCATCATAATCACAATAATTGTCATAACGAATGAAGCTATAGCGATTGAGATGCGTGAATAAAATATATTTTGGAAGCATATTTATTTTCAATAAAATCAGTCAATCAATACTCATCGTACATAATAAAACATTTCATCAATTACACACCAATCGTAAGATAGATTGCTATAGTCGCACTAACGTCGCCACCCTCAGTCCAGGGTTCCACTTGTATTGTTTTTCAGACACTTCTAGACGTATGGACACATGGTAGCAGGATGACCTTTCCTCTGTAGGGGGTAATCGAAGGTTAGAGGCAGGTGGGTGGGAAGGGGGATGGCGTACCCTTAGTATATGGTGCTGCTCTGGGACGCCTTTAATTACGCGAGGGGCACTCAGGCCAAGGTTGTCCATGAATGCAGCAGAGACCGGTCCAACCAGTGCATCAGTCACCGCCCTCAACAAGAGAGTGACGTCTTCTCTAACACTCGGCACGTGAACCTGAATTTCGCGCTGTCCGAGCGGTAATTGTTCTCGGTGAAGCGGCGGTAGTGTTGCCAGGTTTATTTTAGGATCGGAACGCTGGGTGCTTGGAAGTCCTGTCGGGCCGGCCCGCCGAGGTTAATTGCAAACCGGAGTATCGGAAGGCATAGGAGTAAATAGCGTTGCTGCTGGAGCCACGTGAAACGCCAAGTTGTAAAAAACGCTAATAAATGTCCTGTAAGTTCTCCATAAAGGCGATTGGTGCGAAGTAATCACCACAAAAGGTTTTGTACATATTATTTTTCATATAGAGAGAAGTAAACATGTTGCTTGCGTGTTATGGCTCGTTCCGGTGTCACCAGCGCTGTTGTTTTTTGATACGTTTACCCGTGCTACCGTATAATGCGTCTGGGATGACATATCTCCGCCAGGCCGAAACTCTTCCATTTACGGCAGTAAGTAAACGCTCGCTATAAACGCGCATGCTTCCTTTTGCGGAGCTTCAATGTTACGATGGACATACTGCGCGCTGTTGCCTATTTAATAAACTGCCCACTTTCGGTGGCCGAAGCGAAAGCACGTAGCCCGTTCGCATATGGTGATCCCGGCACGCAAGACTTGGAAGCTGCTGCTGACATATTTTTTGCCTTTTCTCCACGAGCGACGCCCAAACAAGGGGAAAGAAACAGCAACCAAATCGCTGGTACATTTCGTTTTCCCGCTATGAGCTTGCGAGCACAAAACACAGCGCCGTAAAACGCTACAGTGCAGACCGAACGCGTTTGCCGACCGAAAACACACCCAAACGCCATAACCATCTTCAGGCGTCTTGCTGCAGTTATATGCGCAACAGCACGACATGCGCAAGCACAGAGAGTAGGAAACAGCGTACAACGCTCGCTACGCCGAGCTGAGGCGCTGAGCCACCCGAGCTGAGGAGATAAATGGCGCGAACGAAAAAGAAACACACAAGCAAAACGCAAGATCCGCGCGTTTCCAAGGGCAACGGCCGGGAGACCAATCTTTGTGCAGAAAAACGGGGGCAAAACTAGTTGACGCGGGGGGGGGGGGACGCGTGGCGGCGGCAGAGTTCAAAGGGTGGCGGTATTTTCAAATTATCAAGGGACTTTACTCCCAGGGTACTACAACGAAACACAAATACCCAAGAAAGTGGACGGGAAACGGCACCGCGGTAGAGCATCGCACGCGAAATGCGAAGGTTGTGGGATCGTTCCCCGCCTGCGGCAAGCTGTTTTTTCATCCACTTTCATTTCCATTAATTTATCGTTTCTCATTTTCATTCATTAAGCACAAGTAACTTCCCCTATGTTGTCCTTGGTGTCAGCGTTTGTTGACTTTTTGTGGTATGACTAATAAAAATCGGGCACCTCGTTTAACCCCCTTTCTTCTCCTTTATGTAGGACTGTCAGTCATTCCAATTAATGCTGAATAAGCTTTTGTTAAGGCCACTCCCAAGCGCAACCGACAAAGAAGAGATGCTTCGTGTCGGTGCATTCCGGCTGTAGATCCGAGTTGCAGCGAATGGTTTAATCTGTGCTGTATGGTGCACCTTGTATGTGCGGTATTACTCAGAGCTGCCGAGAGAGTGTGTGCTAGAATGCGAAGGTGTCGCACAGGATCTGTGCTTGAGAGATCAATGGGGATGCAGCGGTATTCTATGTTTAATTAACGCCCGAGCTCCATTATCTGCCTCGTCATTCCCTATGATAACGAAATGGACTGGTATTCGTTGAAAAGTGCTCATCATCATCAGCATAATCATCATTATCATCATCATCCTATTTTATGTCCACTGCCAGGACGAAGGCCTCTCCCTGCGATCTCCAATTACCCGTCCTCGGCCAACCGATTCCAACTAGCACCTGCGAATTTTCTAATTTCGTCGCACCACCCAGTCTCCTGCCGTCCTCTACTGCGCTTCCCTTCTCTTGGTATTCGTTCTGTCATTCTAATGGTCCAACGGTTATCTAATCTGTGCATTACATGACCTCCCCAGCGCCATTTCTTTCTCCTAATGTGTAGAAGAATATCTTCTATACTCGTTTCCTCTCAGATTCAAACCACTCTCTTTCTGTCTCTTAATGTTACGTCTAGCATTCTTTGTGCCATCCCTCCTTGCACGGTTCTTAACTTGTTCTCAAGCTTCTTTGTCAGTCTCCAAGTCTCTGCCCCATATGCCAGCACCGGTAAAATGCACTGATTGTATATTTTCCTTTTCACTGATAACGGTAAGCTCCCACTCAGGAGCTCGCGATGTCTGCCGTATGCGATCCAACCCATTTTTATTCTTCTCTGTATTTCCTTCTCATGGTCAGCGTTCCCTGTCATTAGTTGACCAACGTAAACATACTCCTTCACAGACTCTAGAGATTGACTTGCGATCTTTGTTCTAATCTTTGTTCTCCTGCATATTAATATTCAACCCCACTCTACACTCTCCCTGTTAAGGTCCTCAATCATTTGTTGCAAATCGTCCGCAGTGTTGCTGAATAGAACAAAGTCATCGGCAAACTGAAGGTTGCTGAAGTATTTGCCGTGGATCCTTGCTCCTAAACCTTCCCAGTTTTATAGCATGAATACTTCTTCGAAGCACGCAGTGAATAGCATTGGAGAGATCGTGTCTCCATGTCTATCGTGGTCTTTTTCTCTCAAGTGAAGGCTAAGTTCCACATTTTCGCACCTCAATTGTTCATGAGTTCCCTGTCGGAGAAACGACTCCAAACATTGTAAGGCGGGCCTTGAATCGCAGATGACTGTCAATTTTCTATAACGCTCTGTATTAATCACATGAAGTGCACTGTGGAGAGCCGCGAGCTCTGCAGCTGTAGACGTAGTGATTCTAGAAGTCTTGAACCGTTCTGTTGTTCCCCTTGCTGATCGCAAAGGCTTTACTCCTCGCCGTATTAAATGTTATATGCACATTGTCATTTGCAGACACATCTGGTCTAGTGATTTCCTTGTCCGTCATATTCTGGTGCGCCAGCTAAAATACATAATCCTGCATTTTGTAACGCCTGGAATGTTACTCTGATTTGATCGGTTGACTTTTTATGCCTCCATACTTTCAACTGTCTAGGCCAAGCATCTCTTCATCACTCAGTTCTAAGCGCTGACTGACCAGTATATTAGAGCGATTTCTATTTATAATTACTCTTTGTAACTCGATTATTTGAGTTCAGCGTTGTATTTGCTTCAATGCTTGATTTGTTAATTTTGCATTCCTTCTTGACGCCCATTCAAATCTTTGTTAGACGTGCGTAAATGCTTCCGAATCGCCCCCCTACCTAAAAATATGCATGCTATCTGCAACAAAGAGAGGAGAGCTCACAGGGCTAAGGCTCTAGTAAATAAAAGTTAGGTCCCAGGAGGGACCTAACTTTTATTTGGGTACCGGCCCATGAAGAAGTCCCAGACAACGAAGCAACTCACGAGCTCGCCCGAGCACTCTACCACCGGGCAACTCTAGACCAACCAGTTCTAGGGATAAAAGATAGCATGATCACGTACAGGGAAATTGACGATTATTAGAAAGCCGAAAGAACCTTTCCGCCTCCGCATCAGTCTCTCTCTCTGGAGGACGCTCGCATTTGGCGACGCCTCCAGGGAAACAATTATACATCACCACATTGGATCTACTTAACACAGACGAGGGACTATAACGACGCCCTCTGCAAAACTTGTAAGCAAAAAGGTACGCTAGACCATATAATATGGGAGTGTGCTGGCTCCCCAGGGGCCAAGGAAAACATTGACAGTAGAGAAGCCTGGGAGGCCTTGCTCCAGAGTGAGGCTGAAGACGACCAGTGTCGAGCAATCCGCCTGGCCGCTGAGGCCGTGAAGACTCACCGTCCTCAACGCGCGGGGACTGCTTCGCCCTCCCCCCTACCTACGTGTAGATTAAGAGGCGTGCACCCTGGCTCGGTGGAATAATAAAGTTTTCAATCAATCAATCAATCAGCATAATCATGTGATGTAACACAGTATTATTAGTGTGCTTGTGCTTCTATCGTCTGCCGGGCACAGTCCAACAAGCCAGTGTGGCTTGGACTGTCATGTCCTGTTTGTTATTTGTGTTACATGCAGACACATTATCATTATTGTTGTTGTTGTTGTTGTTGTTGGTGTAGTTGTTGTTGTTGTGTCACGAGCATCATCACTCAGTAGCGAGGGTTTGGATCCGAGCGAGGCCACTTCAAGAGGTCTCGTCTCGGAGAGATTGAACATGTGCCTGGACACAGAGGCAACGTGAACAGTGGTTTCACTGTACAAATGATTAGTTCCCCTCTTCCTTGTCAGTTTCCCTTAACCACTTTCTTCATGGCCAATCACCAATGTGGGCATGCGCCACAGAGACGTAAGACAAGAACAACAACAAAACTTTCTTTTTATCTCAGCATGAAAACAAAAAAATTTAACATCAAATTTGAATTTGATGACAATCACCGAAGCCTTCAAATTGATAATAACGATTAGTATTTATTTATTATATCATCCTTAGATTACAAAATTCTATTCAAGTTGTCTTGCCCTTTTGCCTGCTACCACCCGATTCACGGTTGAGCACCCGCACTGGTTAAGCCACACTCATGGCCACCAAACCAAACCAAACAAGGCTTGATGGATTCCCGTTTGCGCTACAGTTCACGTTACGTTACACACAGAGAGAAGGGACGAAGAGAACATTTATAGAGAGGCAAAAATTAGCACAATTGTAAATGCCCCCAACAAATACGCCAGTTTCGCCCGAAAGCGCAGCATTGAAAGCGATAGCAAAGTGTATAGCCAGGACAACGCTATAGGTCAGAGCCGAAGGTGTTCCACTAAACCTGGCGCGATGACGAGCAATGCCAACGGCCTTGCATGAGTCACATCTCGACAGGGCACGATAGAAGACAGAAGGAGGAAATCCCTGGCGTTCGATGGCACCTAAACAGATGCTTAAATTAGTTTACCTGGACCTTTCATACTGTGCGTTCCACTCATAGCATCGATGTATATGCCCACAGCGCTCACGCCAGCAGCGGAATCCAGAGAACGCTGTCCTGGTTTCGGCGGAGCCGCTGGAGCGCACCGTGACGGTTGCGTGGACTCGGTTTCGGCGATTGCTTTTTTTCGTCAGCCCTTCGACAATGCGCGTTATCTGGATTCCTTCAAACCCTGCCCCGCGTAGAAATCGTGACCGCACGACAACGCCAACGGCGAAGGCGCAAACGCGTCTCGGGAGTCCGTAAAATAACTGGCAACAAAGCACGAGGCAACGAAAAGGACCCGAAAGTTTCATGAAAGCCCACACCCTCTATTATGCAAACAAGTGTCGCGTGATTTTCCTGCGGGACGCGACTACGAGACGAACTGGCAGTCAATTTATCGTACGCATAAGAACCTGCGCACTGAAAAGACATCCATGAAATTAATTGGCATCCTCATTCGAATGCGTCGTTACTTCTCATTACTTGTTTTCTCCTGCTAAATGTCATGGGTTCGAGTGCCTTAAAGCCACCTAAGTTAACTGTACCTTAACCACCGTCGCCCTAATTAACACCAAAAGTCGTGAGTTCGAGTGCCTTAATTACTCTATATTAACTGTGCCTTTCTTGCCATGATTAACGACATCGATTTGGCAGCGATATGCAAGAAGCGTTGTCGAAGACGACGACGAACGCGGGAGCAGTGGCACGAGCACTCCGATTTTCGGCACCTCAAAACGCGACCTTGAAACATACGAGATCTAAGGCTTTAGCCTTAAAGCCAACAGGAGCAAGAATATGCACCGTATCACTACTTGTTGATGGGCTAGTTGGTTCACATTTCTTGCGGTGGAAACAGCGCGATAGAATGTGAAGAAACGACATGAGAAGAAAGAATATCAGCAAACGCGCTTCCCTTGTGGTGGCATCTGCACGTGTTTTCACTTTTCTCTCATAAAAACATGCGACTGCAGTAGATGCGTATGTATGTATGTATGTATGTATGTATGTATGTATGTATGTATGTATGTATGTATGTATGTATGTATGTATGTATCTATGTATCTATGCATGCATGTATGTATGTATCTATGTATCTATGTATCTATGCATGCATGTATGTATGTATGTATGTATGTATGTATGTATGTATGTATGTATGTATGTATGTATGTATGTATATATGTATGTATGTATGTATGTATGTATGTATGTATGTATGTATGTATGTATGTATGTATGTATGTACGGATGTATGTATGTATGTATGTATGTACGGATGTATGTATGTATGTATGTATGTATGTATGTATGTATGTATGTATGTATGTATGTATGTATGTATGTATGTATGTATGTATGTATGTATGTATGTATGCATCCATGCATGTATGTATGTATGGTACTGCTAGTGTCCGGTTAGGTGGAGTACTCGAGAGAGAGCAAGCACCGTGGCGGAAGCTCGCAAAAGCTAAGGCGATCTGTACCAAATGTAGTCTGGATCCAAACGGGATTTTGCCAGACCAGAAAACGAGTACAATGCGTACCATAATGTGCTGCTGCTTGAAAACAGACAATAACTTGGAACATCTGCAAGTTTTTATCTTTTTCTTTTCTCGGCCCAGTGTTAGGGAACGTTTATAAAGCCGAGTTCTAGCTATTACAAACATAATATTGAACTATCAGAAGTCGCGAGCACGACCACGGCCTCTGGCACGACACCGTGCACAGTCAATGTACACTAAGCTTCCGCTGCCTCATTCCGGCGCCCGCTCGGTCTGAGGTCGGCGGGGCGTCGAAGAACTGCGAGAACTGTTGACGCTCCCGCTCTTTCGACTCTTCCTGCTGGACCTGGAGCTCTCTAGGCTCGAGGTCTTGGACTTCTTACGTCGGCACCGCTGCTCGAGCGTACGCTTCATGTGGTCCATAGACATTCTGCCGGGGTCCGAAGGCCGCCGGGCCACGATTATCGCTTCCTCGACCACCGTCACGCGTGGAAGGGCGCGGATGACGAGCAGGGAGGCAAAGAGGAACAGTCCCGCAAAGCCGAACACCACGTCTTCGCGTCCGGCCGGCTTCAGGACAAGGATCACTGCCGCGAACATGGCCGAAATGCGTCCATTGGCGAGAACCCAGCAGACAACACCTGCCCGCACGGCCGATGGGAAGAGCTCCAGGACGTACGTCAAACAGCGGACGATCAGTACGTTCGTGATGCCCTTGGACAGCACGAGAAAGGTCTTGGCGATCATACCGAAATCACTGCCGGCGGCAATGCTGATTGCGCATTGTATGACGCCCGTCAGCAGAAAGCAAGCGGTAAGTACCTTGACGAGGTTAACGTCGGTAATCAGGAAGTTCATCGCCATGTACGCCGCCAGTGTGAAGACAACCGTGAGGCTCGGTATCCAAGATTCCTTGTATTGGGCCGTTGAGAAGGCGTCAATGAAAAAGACAAACGATATGGAGAAGCAGACAACGAACATGGCCAAGGCTCGACGTCGGAGGGAGTGACAGTCCAGCAGGCCTTCTCTGTCTGCGCTTTCACGACCCACTTGGTTCTTGATCTGCTTTCTGAGCTTCTCCATGAGACAGGCCGTGACCGCAATCGGGACGTTGTTGGTCTTGGCCCCCTCCATCATGACTGCTTCTGCCGCTTCTAGTCTTCCTTTCGCCACGAGCCAACGGGGCGACTCTCGTGCGGTAAATAAAGCAGGGAGCAGGAGAGCCGTCGGGGCGAGGCAGATGATTTGCTTCAGACGCCAGTCGACGACCAAGGATTTGACGATTACCATCCAAACATCGCTCAACGTAAGGCCCATGACCGCCAGTAGGAGGAGTTGTTGCGGCCTGTGCGCGTGCGTCATCACCTCGAATGGTATCAGAGCGGTGAAAACGGTATGCACGGCGACACTTGCCACGGTAAGGCAGCGCGCCACAGCGTACTGCGCGTAGCCTGTCGCAACGAAGGTGCATACCGTGCCGGTCGCCATAACGACTGCGGAGCCCACGAGCATGGCTCTCCTCCCGACGTAGTCCACGAAAGCTCCGATCAGGATAAGCGAAATGACAGCACCGGTATTCTGCAGGGTCAAAATGGCGGCCGGCAGCAAACGTCGGTGGCACACCATGTTCCAGAAGCTCACCGCGCTGGTCTCGGCCGTCCGAATGTCGTACTCCCACTCTTCACAGGGCGCGTCGCGTGTGTCGTTGGTGTCTTGGAGTTCACGCTCGCTGAGGAAGCATCTGTTGTACCACCAGCCGGCCACGGCAGGTCCAGCGGGTGGCTTGCAGCGTTCGTAGACGCGACAGCGGCTGAAGCGTCCATCAGCCTCTGTCGGTATGGCAATATTCTTCCAATCGGCTGCAGAGATGTTGAACCCGGCGAGCGGCTTGCACCAATGGTCGACGTCACCGGTGACGAGGGACACCACGACGGTTTCGCAATTAACCGAGAATGCTCCCAGAAGAATCAGGAGGAGCATCCTCTTGTGGAAGGGCCCGTAACCGAAGCCTTCTTTCCAGTCAAACGACTCGCTTCTTCGCAAATCGACGCCTGCCAGTCGCTGTGGTAGAAAGAGGTCCATGGCCTGGTGGTGAGTAAGATGCTGCTCTTCACATGGAGAAAACTTGCCCGAACTGCATCAGAAGACGAAATTCCAGGTGACAGCAATCTGGGTGCAGACCGGCATGGAGGAAGGCGACTTCTTCTTCTTCTTCTTCTTATGCTTAAGCGCGCGCTCTTGATCTTGTCTCATTCTGGCGTGTGGTAAATTTTAGTGAACTGTTCAATGAAGTGTTCAACGAAGTGTTCAATGAAGTGTTCAATGAAATGTTCAAGTCCAAAGACTTCGAGCCGCCACCTGAGGCCAAAACAAAGAAAACTGCCGGACTATTCTTTAATAAAGTTTCTTCTTCTTGCGCAAAACAAACAGGGACGAAGAAAAGGAACTCCTTTTCTTCGTCCCTGTTTGTTCTGCACACGAAAGGTTTTTTTTTTACATGCTTTGCCTACATTTGTGCATGATTTCGTCTTATGTACCGTGTAAGCCCAACAAATACCTACGTTTAAACGCCACACTGTTCACATCCTTAACTTCGTGCATTGCTTTCCTATAGGCATTACACTGGTCACAGGCTATGCGGAAATGCTCACAGGAACAAAGGTGAATTCGCACTATGAAGCGCGGAAGCAGCGATGCGAGATGTTTGTCAAGAGAATAATGGCGAGGATAGGTGCAAGCGCAGAGAATTGCGACACATTATTTCAGGACATTTGCGCTTTTAAACCCCTTATGCCACTGTGGCACATCGTCACTCGGGAGGATTGACCGGCTACACAACCATGCACCGACGCATATCCAGTGTCCCAAGAGTGGCGTAGCCCAAATAAAAGAAGTTACAGAAATTCATAGCAACTATGGAATACTACACTCCATTTCATTAAGAAAGTTGTGTGTCTTAAGATACCTAGGAGTACATTTTAATCACATATGTTATGCCGTGATATATGGTTTACTTGGAACATGAGTGACGCTTACAGGCACTGCATACTTTTAACCACTGTGCAGTGTCCGGCACGACATCGATCTACCCAGCAACCACGGCAGATGCCGGAAGAGAGTGGAGGATTAAGCAAAGGAAGCCGTACGAATGTTCCTTTCTCTTTCATAGTAATGAATGTTTAGAAATGCGAAATGCTCGAAGACATTATAAGAAAGTAATCCATACGAATGTTTCTTTTCCTTTCATAGTAATGCATGTTAAGAAATGCAAAATGCTCTAAGACTTTGATCCTCTTACACTGCACACATCAGGGTAGAATAATTTTAGTTACTTCCAATGCATATACAGATTGATATAACATTGTTTTCAGCCGGTTGGCTGAAGGCTTATCATAACTTCTTTTCGTTTGGTGTAGTCCTACTTCTCATTTTAAAATCATGTCATGTTGGCGCACCATGCTCTCTTTCTATTTCATTGTGTGTCATGGAGCAGCTGTCTTGTGTTTTGAGTAAATAGTTGCCAGAAGTGTAGAACCGCCATATTTTCCGTTACCGTCATTCAGTAAATTGCCACATGTAACGGCAGTGTTTTATCTTTTCGTCGATACGTGCGGTGTCCGGCACAAAAATGCGAACCAGGAAGGAGGGTAAATCGAAGGTGGCGTGGGGAGGCGGCAGCTTAGTTGTCAGCCTACGCAGCTCGATATTGCACATTGTATCAGTGGCACGTTCGAATCCCGGTAGAACTCCTCGTGAAGAAAGCTTCCTGTGAACTCCCGTGATGGTGAAGCTCAGAATGAGGCGGCGGCCTGACGACAACGCTTTTCGACGGTGCGCCAAAATAAACCAGTTGGCACGGCCAACAAAGTTTTCAGAACTTCGCTGTTGCCACATTAAAGCACAGCGGGGTCTAGTGTGCCTGTTTGGACATGATCAAGCAGTGTGCTTCTCGCTGCTAACCCGGACTATGATACGAGAGAAGGGCTTAAGGATACCTGTTATCGCAATCATGAAAATAACCTATAAATCTGTGTCGACATCAGAATTTTCTGGCGTCTGCCTCCGTTTTCCTGAACGTATGAAAGTCATTTAGATAAAACGGTTGTGTGGAAGGTTCGGCTGCACTTGACGCGAAACATAATGTGTTGATAAGATTGGACTAGAATGCCGATCACATTCACCAACGTGCAAATAAATAATAATTACATTTATGGAATCTTCCAATGTAGTTTGTACTTTTTCTTTATAATAAGGAGGGGTGCCTACGGCCCATTAGAGAGACAAGAAAAACTCATAACTACAAATGCAACCCAGGATCGTGCATGAAGTCCGTTAAGGTTCAATTCGCAATGCAGTTTGCACTATATTTCATGTCTATCCCGTTTCCCACAGTTTCTCTTCTAACAAAAAGAAGTCTACAAACAAAGGTGGCATCACCTACGTTACACAGGAGAGACTGGGGTTGAAACTGGGACACAAGGCACTGCTATTTTTTGAGCATTTGATGCCTGTTGGAACTAAGGGAATCGTTTGAGCAGAGTTATGGGTTTTATAAATAAGTCATTAGTATAGTATTTTTGTCGGCGTCCTCAAATCAGTCCTTTGCTCGCGCACACACTTTACGGTTATAAATCATGATATTAAAAATTATTTAGGAGGATTTTCAAAAACCCTTAATAGCTTACTCCATATGAGCTGTGTATTGTCTTGCTTCAGTATACAGCAGAAGTATCGGTCATACTCGATCGACAGGCTTCTGGAAGAACTACGCTAAGTAAGACATCAGACAATCTCTAAGTTACACTCGAGTGATTTACATTGGTAAAAAAGCGTTCAAAAAAGCAATAACAGACGCGCAACTGGGTGTTACAGTACCCATCATTCTACACGCTTTACATTTGAATTCCTATTTGTTGAAATATTTTTAGATGTCGGCAACTGAGAGGTGCTAAGCGACGAAAACACAAGGAAAACGTGTACTGTATTGGTTTTATAGTAAGCCCTCAATAAGGCCCCTTACGTATGGTAAGGTCGCAGGCGCACAACACGGATTCAGGGCGCAACCAGGGCGACTGGCAAGCGCAAACGGTTATGGTGATTAGCGGGCGATCCAAGTGTGACTATCGCATAAAGATTTTTGGTATTGCTGTTAAGCGCATAAGTGCGAAGAAGTGTGTTCCTTTGTGTGATTAGCCAGGGAAACGCCGCCTCGATAACCCGAATTCTTATCAGAGGTCGCACCTAAAGGCAAAAGTATTTTCGGCGGAAGAGCTGTATGTTCGTGTCGAGAAAAAGAAAAATTGATCACTAACAAGTGGTGTCGTATACCAAGGAGTTACACGCGAATGTCACCAAAGACATGGCCACGATTCTATCCAAGTGATCAGCGGAAATGTACATCAACAGCATGTTGACCAGCACGTGACTCAACCTTCGTTAGGAGCGGTGCCTGCTTGTGTTGTGTCTAGCACGAGTGAGCAGTCTCTGCGATGGCATTGGAGGGATAGCATCCAGAAAACACCGCGATAGGGGGGGTCGAGCATCGCCATATTGAACATACACACCATGCTGAAGAAAGCCTGCGACATCAGCAGCGCGTGTAACCGTGAAGGCTTGAGTGGTAGCTTACCATTGGTCGTATTTGGTAGCCACCCAGACACACACACGTTGGGAAAATGAACGGAGGGAAAGGGCCGAGTGAGTTAAAAGCTGTCTTAATGAAAGCGCTCTTATGGTACCTCAGCAAACTGAAGAAGACAATCAGCTTCAATGCACGACTTTTTCAAGCTCTGGCGGTGTTCATATGAATAGCATGTACCAAGCCACAAGAATCAGCTTGGTCTTATGCATGCGTGACAGGCCGTGGTCGCCTGTCGCCAAACCATCATGGAGTTGTGTGATGACGGTTTATCTTGGGTGCTCGTGGATAACAACTTCATATCAGAGGAATCAGAAGGACGTTTCTACGGTACAAGATCACAGACAGCAAAAAAGCAGGCTTGTGAATGAAGGCGTCAGAAGGTTGAGTACTACGCCCCTTGTTGGTGTTGTTGAAAAAGACGACAGCGTTTTTATTCTTTTTTTAGTGCTGAGGAAATGAGTTCAAGTTATATTGACCATTTGCATCAGAATGAGGGCGTGCTATGGCGAAAAGCGAAAACATTACATTTGAGGGTGCCCTAGTACCCTGTGTACATGACATACGATTGCAAGAATATGGCATTACGAAATAAACAGAAGTCGAAAATGAGTTGGCCTATTAGTACAGTGTAGTAAAAAAGAAGCACCTTCACAGTATCTTTGTTGAGGGCGCAAACAATGAATAGGTTGGAAAAAACAGTCTTGCAGGTATGTGGCAAACTGTAGAGACCAATAGGGTTTTGGAAACCTATTAAGGTTACTCCTGAAGGCACAAAGCAGACTGGCTCATTCCGCCATTTAAGTCTCGCAGTGATGAATACCCGAAAGGACGTAATGACACATGACTACGCGCGACTGTGTACCAGCAAATAACGACAATATTTTGAAAATGATACGGTTCAGAATCGCGCTCTTTAATGGAGTAGTTTATTTCAAAGTGGAAAAAATGGCTGTGGTGTCCACGGAAAACTTGACTTTAAACTACTTCAGTCTCATAGCCGTCCGATCATTGAGGGCTTACGTGGGAGTGTGGACGTGAAAACAGGCTAGAGTCGATGGTTAATTCAGTGAGGCGATGAAGACAAAGAAGGTAGAAGGTTGCACAAGGCCTCAAGAAAATGAATTGTTCAGCAGCGTGGTTCAACAACGCTTATAAAAAATTTACGCAGAAACCCCTCTGGGAGTTGTCTAAGTGTGCGTGAGCATTGTGCCACTAGCTTATCTCCACGCAGCCTGGTGAAATTATCAATGTTATGAAAATTGATCCGAACAGTATAAACGACAGCGCTGCAGCGACAGGGACCATCATCAACAGTGTTTAGCCGTACTTCAGTGTCAGCTGCATATGGCGCGGCCGCGTGGGCGCTATATTGTAAGCGGTCTGTGATGGGGACACAGCACACCGAGTGTTGATAGCTTCGTTCGCGCTGCGTTCTCGCCGCTTAGTTCGCGTTCAAGCGAGAGGCAGCACGAAGGTTAATTCGTTCGCTGCTGCGGGCCCTATCTTGAAAGCGAACGTCTTACGTGACGGACGGACGGAGCGAGGGACTGACGCACGCGTTTCCTCGTTACGTAAAGAGGCATATAAATGCTTACGCATTTAATATCTCAATAATTATGAATGGAGGCCAACAAAAATGCGGGCGTCATGGCAAAGTTGTAACCGCTGGATATCTCAGGACAACTAAATTTGTCTGGTTAAAGTTAAAAACTCAACGTTGACAGGGTGGCCGAATTTCGGGACAAATAAGTTGACTGTGGAAGGAGTTCAGCTGGAGCCATATGTGCGAAATAAGGTGAGAATATCGGCAGGCGTTGAACAGAGGCACCGTAGGTCTTGTAGCCGACGCTAGTGCCTGACAAATGTAGAGTAACTGGCAAACTGCCCATGTGAGCGAGATGTCTGGCCCTCAGTTACATGGTGAATCGGGGCTGAAATCAGAGACATACACTGTATCACATGAGAGCCACTGAACTTCATGATCCATTCTTTGACGGCTGGTGCCAATCTTCGCGCGATAAGGATGCGAACGAATTCTTTCATGTGCCGACTCTCACCTTCCTCTAACTGCCAACAGTCCTTAGTTTTATTCTTGACAGTCGCTCAACTCGCGAGTGCAAGTAAATGTGACGAGTTGTGCACGTTGTCTTCGGGTATGCGGGCAAGCTTTGTGGTTTTCGATATATGCTGGTCTACATTGCGGCTACATTGTAAAGGTCGAACGGAAGCATGGCAAACAATGCGGAGAACAGACAGATCCCATGAAAAACAGCCCAATCGTCCTAAATAGCCGTCTTTTTTAACATACCTGGATAACAATGACGTTCCAGTAGTCTGAGACCTAACTGCATGTAATGTATTATTTCCAAAGGTGTAAATGACCCGCTGGCCAGTAAATGTCACGTACAATTGTGACCAGCTTCGGCCATAGCGTGCTAACGGATGACGACACAGTTTGCAGCCTTGTTTTGTCGTGCCTTACGCGTCAAGCAGGAAAACCGACTTATTCATGTGTCTAGCTTAACAATTAAGCACACCCTTTCTCGGTTGGCAGCTGCCGCAATAGCGCATGAGTTCGGAGGGAAAAATTTACTAGGAAAGAAATTGGGGCACCTTAACGAACCCGATAGCTTAAAATCAAGAGCCGTTCATAACGGCGTCTCATAGCCTTTGTGCGACATTCGGATGGTAATTTTACCAAGAAATACGGAATACGTTCCGACTGAAGACAAGGTGTCGCGGAGCGCTGCCGACGATTATCCTTGCAAGCTGATTTCCTGGTCTAAAAGGAATAGAACCGTGGCTGTCTCTCAGGAAGCCTCTGAAAAGCTCGGAAATAGTCATCACTCTGTTTTCGCGAGACGCGACTAAATGCTGTAAGCGTAAGTCATTTCGAGCCAGCAGGCGACTACTCTTTATCAGGAACAGAGATAACGCCTGTGGGACAAGCATTGGGGCGAAGTTCAGGCCGCAGGAATAGCTTCAAATTCTTTCTTTTGTTTAGTTGACGTCAGCACTACGTCATCGCGGGGAAGTTTGCAAAGTTTAAGGTCAATACGCCACGTGGAGGCACCCATGCTAACTAAATTTTGATTGCCAAAAAAGGTGCATGTGATCACATGCAGATAGCGGCAGCAACGGTTACCTTTGTCCAATTGAACTGTCTCCAACCAAACGGACAAAGAATTTCTTCGAACATTTCCCCGAACAGGCGTTCATTACTGCTTCAATAAACATCTTTGGACGCGCTGACTAATAAGGTTTAAACGGCTTTTCTTCTCGTGGCTCGGCTCTCCAAGGAATGTAGTCAGAAAATAATGTCATAAGGGGTAACATCCCTTCTGTGTGTCCAATGGAGCATCATAGATGATCGTAAGAACTGTGACAGTCTTATAATGCTCATTATTTCCGTCTTTATGCATTTTCACATATTTCTTACCCCTAATACCTATATCCCCATATTTCTTACTCCTGTGCAAGGTATGGCTAACATGCCTCTGCATCTACCTTTCTCATTCTGGGGACACATAGTCATCACCATGGAGGAAGGAAAACTATAGGAGGGAGCATTGCGTCTCGCAGCCAGCCTTGGCAAGCGAACACGCGACCTTTGCGTTGAGATCACGGAGCAAGAATCAAGATTTCCTGAGACGTTTGGTTCCCAGTAGCTATGCCAGTAGTTTTTCTTCGGTGCTTGCTTGTTCCGCTGCCCTGCCGTGGCTCTGCGTGCAGCCAGAGCAGTAACACTAAAAGCAACCCAGCACTTTGACGTGCGATCACGTGTTGGGCCTTCAAGTTTGGATTAAATCGGGTTGCGGTATACTCCCTTCAATCTCTTTCCTACCTACATGGTGATCACCGACAAAGGGCTTTCGACTAGCCCTGTCATGATTGCGAAGCCATGTGAAAGACAAAAACATAGACATTGATGAGATTCATTATTTATTCCTGGAAGTTGGAGCTATCAATATATATTTTTTTCTCTGTGACGACGCAAGAGAAGAAAGTTTAAAGCACATTAACGACTTTTCTTTCTGTAAGCAGTAATGAAAAAAGAGGACCCCGTCTAAGGGCACGCGACAGTGGACACAACCAAAAGCGCGCGCTCAAGGAGAAGAAAAAAGACGCCTTCCTTGCTGTCGGTCCGTACAGATAGCTCTCGTCTCAAGTCTTCACATATAGTTCGTTCAAGACTTCAAAACCCCAAGTGCCGCCCCTCACAACCAGGCCATGGACCTCTTTCTACCACAACGGCTGGCCGGCGTTGATCTACGAACAAGTGAATCGTTTGACAGCGAAGAAGGCTTCGGCCACGGGCCTTTCCAGAAGAGGACGCTCCTTCTGATTCTTCTGGGAGCCTTTTCGCTTCTTAGCCAAACCGCCTTGGTGCCCCTCCTCATCAATGACGTCGACCATTGGTGCAAGCCGCCAGCCGGCTTCAACATCTCTGCAGCCGATTGGAAGAATATTGCGATACCGACAGAGGCCGACGGACGCTTCAGCCGCTGCCGCGTTTACGAACGCTGCAAGCCCCCCGCTGACCCCAGCAGTCCCATTGAAGATAGGAAGATTGGCGCTGGACCTGCCGAGGCCGGCTGGTGGTACAGCAGATGCTTCCTCGGCGAACGTGAGCTCGACGACACCAACGACACACTCGATGCGCCCTGTGAACAGTGGGACTACGATGTTCGGACGGCCGAGACCAGTGCGGTCAGTTATTGGAACATGGTGTGCCACCGACGTTTCCTGCCGGCAGCCCTTGTCACCCTGCAGAATACCGGTTCTGCAATTTTGCCTATTCTGCTCGGAGCCTTCGTGGACTACGTCGGCAGGAGATCCATGCTCGTGGGCTCCGCAGTGGCGGTGGTGACCTGCACGGTGTGGACCATGGTGGCGACAAGTTACGTGAGTTACGCTGTGGCACGTTTCTTTACCGGGGGCAGCGTCGTCGTATACGCGGTTTTTGCATTCCTGATTCCATTCGAGGTCATGACGCATATGCACAGGCCGCACCAGGCCCTGTTCCTGGCGGTTGTCAGTGCGGCGATAGGCAAGGTTTGGCAAGCGATCGTCACATCTATGGTCGTCGACTGGCGTCTGAAGCAGGTCATCATCCTCGCTCCGACGGCTTTTCTTCTCCCTGCTTTGTCTGCAGCACGAGAGTCTCCCCGCTGGCTTGTCGCGAAAGGAAGGCTGGATGCGGCAGAAGCAGTCATGATGCAGGCTGCCAAGACGAACAACTTCCCGCTTGCGGCCACCGCCTGTCTCGTGCGAAAACTCAGGGAACAGGTCGAGAAACGCACGGGTCAGGAAGGCGCAGACAAAGACGACTTGATCGACTGCCACTCCCTCCGACGTCGAGCGTTGGCCATGTTCTCTGTCTGCTTCTGCATATCCTTCCTCTATCACGTCAGTGCTTTCTCGACGGCGCGTTTGGGGGAATTCTGGATCCCGGGCCTCACGGTGGTTGTCACGCTGTTGACGTACGCGGTCATGCACTTCTTGATGACCGGCGTCACCCTTATTACGGTCCTTACCAGTTGCTTCATGCTGACGGGCATCATCCAATGCGCGCTGAGTATCGCCGCCGGCGCCAGACTCGGCACTATCACCAAGGTCTTGCTCGTGCTATCCCAGGGCGCGTCAAATGTGATTTCCATCCACTGTCACACATACGTGCTCGAGTTGTTCCCGTCGGCCGTGCGGGGAGGCGCAATCTGTTGGGCGCTTGCCAGTTCACGCGTCGGGGCCATGTGCGCGTCATTGACTTTCGCGCTGAAGCCGACTGGACACGAAGACGTGCTCTTTGCCGTGACCGGACTGTTCATGTTCGCCTGTCTGCGTGTCATCCGTGCCCTGCCACGCACTACGGTGGTGGAGGAAGCGAAAATCGTGACCAGGCTAGCTTCGGACTCAAATAGAATGGCTGTGGACCACATGAAGCGGACCCTAGTTCGGCAGACTCAAGAAAAGGCGCTCAAGAGTTCAAGCTCGGAGAGCTCCAAGACATCCGGCAGGAAGAGCCGAAAAAGCCGTGCCAGCAGCATTCCTGGCAGTACTAAGACATCCCGTAACTTTTGAACCGACCACGAGCAGAAGTGACAAGCAGCACGACGATTGTGCGCACCCCATTGGTGGTGTCGTCTTCTCGAACTTTACGAAGCTACCTCTATTATGCTCGCGTCAGTTTTAAAGCAGCTGTATGACAGTAGCCTTGAATCTATGTATTCAGAAAGTAGCAGTTATTCTTTATTTTCGTATTTTTCATGTATCGGTATGTTTAATACGTATCTGATTCGTTTAAATGCATGCAATATAAAGTTTTGTAATGATAGCCAATGTGTCCAAGCTCTGAAAGATTCCGTCTATACTTCTCCATAATATAATACCATGTTTTCTTTTTAAAGAGACCATTTCTTTCTTTCTCTCCCTGAGTCCACCACTACAGTATGTCACTTAATTACAGGCGCAGTGGTAAATGTGAGAGGCAGCCCGTTCCGAGCAGGTTCTACCAATTTCTAACTCATCTCCGGAACAAAAACCGCCTTCTTCCCTACGCCTAGCATGTAGTGTAGACTGCGTCGTACTCCGCACTCCAACTCCCCCTGCCCCCCTGTTCTGGAGTCCTTGATGAGCGCGATTATTATGCTGCGCGTATCTAACCTCTTTCACATACCTGTGACCCAAGTTAGCTACTAGCTTGAGCCACTGGGTATGTGCCAGAATAAACTTGCTGATGGCACTGCCTGTCTTATTAGACAACTTGGGTCACTGGGTATACGATAGTGGCATGCGCTCATTCTTGGCCAATCTCCCAAAATTAGTGCGTCAAGACGACACAAGGAAAGTGTAGCATTATAACATTATAGTAAACCGAAAGTATGCCATTCAAGTCGAGCGCGTCCGCCTAATGATTGGCCATTCCACTATTCATTAGGGCAATTCATTCAATGGCTATGTCGCTCATGGCGATGCCGTGCCTTCGACCAGTGCTGGTGGTGGAGAACCAACAAGACACTTCATCTTAAAATGTACCTCTGTGTAGATATGTCTATAAAAAAATCTATGCGAAGAAATGTATATAGGGCAATAAAGACAGCTCGTCAATCAACTCAACAAACACTACGCAATTTTTCTTAACACAACTTTCCCTATATCATTACTTCCATCATCATAATCACAATAATCGTCATGACGAATGAAGCTATAGCGATGTAGATGCGTGAATAAAATATAATATGGAAGCATATTTATTTTCAGTAATATCAGTGAATCAATATTCATCGTACCTAATAAAGCATTTCATCAATTACACACCAATAGTAAGATAGATTGCTATAGTCGCACTAACGTCGCCACCCTCTGTCCAGGGTTCCACTTGTGTTGTTTTTCAGACACTACTAGACGTATGGGCACATGGTAGCAGGATGACCATTCCTCTGTAGGGGGTAATCGAAGGTTAGACGCAGGTGGGTGGGAAGGGGGATGGCGTACCCTTAGGATATGGTGCTGGTTTCGGACGCCTTTAATTACGCGAGGGGCACTCAGGACAAGGTTGGCCATGAATGCAGCAGAGACGGATCCAACCAGTGCATCAGTCGCGGCCCTCAACAAGAGAGTGACGTCTTCTCTAACACTCGGCACGTGAACCTGAATTTCGCGTTGTCAGAGCGGTAATTGTTCTCGGTGAAGCGGCGGTAGTGTTGTCAGGTTCATCTGAGGATCGGAACGCTGGGTGCTTGGAAGTCGTCTCGGGCCAGCGCGCCGAGGTTAATTGCAAACCGGAGTATCGGAAGACGTAGGAGTAAATAGCGTTGCTGCTGGAGCCCGCGTGTAACGTCAAGTTGTAAAAAACGCTAATAAATGTCCTGTAAGTTCTCCATAAAGGCGATTGGTGCGAAGTAATCACCACAAAAGGTTTTGCACATGTTCTTTTTCATATAAAGAGAAGTAAACATGTTGCTTGCCTGTTATGGCTCGTTCCGGCGTCACCAGCGCTGTCGTTTTTTGATACGTTTACCAGTACTACCGTATAATGCGTCTGGGATGACATATCTCCGCCAGGCCGAAACTCTTCCATTTACGGCAGTCAGTAAACGCTCGCCATAAACGCGCATGCTTCCTTTTGCGGCGCTTCAATGTTACGATGGACATACTGCGCGCTGTTGCCTATTTAATAAACTGCCCAGTTTCGGTGGCCGAAGCGAAAGCACGTAGCCCGTTCGCATATGGTGATCCCGGCACGCAAGACTTGGAAGCTGCTGCTGACATATTTTTTTTGCCTTTTGTCCACGAGTGACGCCCAAACAAGGGGAAAGAAACAGCAACGAAATCGCTGGTACATTTCGTTCTCCCGCTATGAGCTTGGGAGCACGAAACACAGCGCCGTAAAACGCTACAGTGCAGACCGAACGCGTTCGCCGACCGAAAACACAACCAAACGTGATAACCATCTTCAGGCGTCTTGCTGCAGTTATATGCGCAACAGCACGACATGCGCAAGCACAGAGAGTTGGAAACAGCGTACAACGCTCGCTACGCCGAGCTGAGGCGCTGAGCCACCCGAGCTGAGGAGATAAATGGCGCGAACAAAAATGAAACACACAAGCAAAACGCAAGATCCGTGCGTTTCCAAGGGCAACGGCCGAGAGACAAATCGTTGTGCAGAAAAACGGGGGCAAAACTAGTTGACGCGGGGGGGACGCGTGGCGGCGGCAGAGTTCAAAGGGTGGCGGTACTTTCAAATTATCGAGGGACTTTACTCCCAGGGTACTACAACGAAACATAAACACCCAAGAAAGTGGACGGGAAACGGCACAGCGGTAGAGCATCGCACGCGAAATGCGAAGGTTGTGGGATCGTTCCCCACCTGCGCAAGTTGTTTCTTCATCCACTTTCATTTCCATTAATTTATCGTTTCTCATTTTCATTGATTAAGCACAAGTAATTTCCATTATGTTGTCCTTGGTGTCAGCATTTCTTGACTTTTTATGGTATGACCAATAAAAATCGGGCCCCTCGGTTAACCGCCTTTCTTCTCGTTTATGTAGGACTGTCAGTCATTCCAATTAGTGCTGAATAAGCTTTTGTGAAGCCCACTCCCAAGCGCAACCGACACACAAGAGATGCTTCGCGTCGGTGCATTCCGGCTGTAGATCCGAGTTGCAGCGAATGGTTTAATCTGTGCTGTATGGTGCACCTTGTATGTGCTGTATTACACAGAGCTGCCGAGAGAGTGCGTGCTAGAATGCGAAGGTGTCGCACAGTATCTGTGCTTGAGAGATGTTTAATGTTTAATTAACGCCAGAGCTCCATTATCTGCGTCGTCATTCCCAATGATAACGAAATAGACTTGTATTCGTTGAAAAGTGCTCATCATCACCAGCATAATCATCATTATTATCATCATCCTATTTGATGTCCACTTCCAGGCACGTTGCGCGAAGACAATTGCACTAGAACAATCGTCGAGGAGGCAACTGCTGCTATTTGCTCACTGTAGGCACGATAGCGACGGTTGGCAGAGCGCCAGTGATGGCAAACCGTCGTTCACGGCAGCTGTGCTGTCCGATCAATGCGGTGCAGATGCATAGGCTGAAAAGTATTTTAACTGCAGACACGGACGCATTTTATCTAAAACGCTTTTTACGATTCCCTCTCGCGCAGGCCAAAGTGCCGCTTCAGTGGCAGCAAATCAGCAAGCAGACAATTCGATCTGCAGCAGCTTCTCAAGCAATTTAATCTTGTACAAAAATGTTTTGTCGCTTTCCACCTGGTTTGGATATTCGACCGCGCTACTATTGGTCATACTAGAACTGAGGACCCTGCCAGAACAAAACTTGTGTCATGATGACGTGGCTCATAGCAGATCACCATGTAAGACGAGAGGACACCACCGATATCCTCCGATTCGACAGCCGATGGATGAAACACGCGCTCCCTTATCACTAGCGCCGCATTGCGATGATAATGGCACCAAAGAAAAAAAAAAGGCGGCATGGCGTTCGTATAGTTAGCTTCTCCGTAGCATGGTAGAGCATTTCACGTCATTTTGGACTACGCGATGACGATCGGCGTGTACCTGTGTCTAGGAGTCAACCAAAACCACTAATGAGGGAATGCAGGGAGACATGGGTTGGGTCTCCTTTGGAGTCAGGGAAGCGTTGGGCAAAATTAGTATTCAGGAAAGACCCGGCACCATCGGCGAATAGAAATCGGCGGCTAGAGTGCACAAAATATGTGTAACTCAAGAGTGTGCACACTGAATGGAGGAAGAGGTCAATAAAGTTGGCAATATGGCGCAGGGGAATCGAAAGTGTAATAGACAAATGCATATATCCACAAAAAGAAAATGAGAGAGAGATATACGGTAAATTAGAGACAGGAGAATGGAAACAAAAAGGACCACGGAGGCTGAAAAAAATGGCAAGGAAGAAATTAGAAAGCAATATCTGTAGAGCAGTACAAAGAACAGTACCTCGCAACTTGAGGCCCGAGCTGGTTCCCTAAGGAGAAAAACATACCAGAGCATATGTTCACATCAGGATGAGACAAGTGTCACATCCTTGCAGAGAAAATCTGAAGACAACTAGCACAACCTAATCGAATTCGAACCCAGCGAGACCCGTAGGAAACGTCCATCTTGCGGAAGAGCTGGTATTTATGGTGGATGCAACCATTCACCGATCACTCAAGATAAGGAGGAGACGTTTAGAGTATTTGGGGGAAATGGGAAAACAGGAATTACAGGCATAGGTAACTACACAAAGTAAATAAAGAAGTTTTAAGGAAAAGAAAAAAAAGATTAAGAAGACTAAAGGAAAATACAATATTGATAACTATCGACAAGTTATTCAATTTGCTCAAGCAATCTAGGCGACTATTTGTCTCCGCACTGCTTACAAGCGAATCATGATCGAAGAGTGGCGCAACCCTGCTCATTTGGGAACCATACTGGCTATTTTACCGGTTTTCGTGAGACAGACTCCGCACCGAGGCCGCGCCACGAAGCACTCTATCCTGGATCCGTGCAAGTGAATCCCGAAACCACTGCGTCTGGCTGTGTAAATAAGTTGCTTGTCGCGATTAGAGCACTGCGCGGTCCCGCTAAAGGTCGCTTCGGAGGGCCCGGCCCAGCCTGCCGACCGGGCCGGGCCTGGGCTTTCAGGTCGGCTAGGGCCCCTGCAGTACCCTACTCCACTTCACCAAAAACGTAGGCTTGGTGGGCTAAACTATGCACAGAATCGGGTCGATCGTTGATAATTAGTACACTTCTGAACACTGTAAGCGTGCGTGTGGTAGGCAGAGTTCAGAAGTATGTGGAGATCTGCAGGAGGTTCTTTCATGTATTTCCATGTCACCTTCTGCCAACCTCCTCTAGTCGCCCCTGCCTTCTCTGGATCGCAAAGGCTTTACTCCTCGCCGTATTAAATGTTATATGCACATTGTCATTTGCAGACACATCTGGTCTAGTGATTTCCTTGTCCGCCATATTCTGGTGCGCCAGTTAAAATACATAATCCTGCATATTGTAACGCCTAGAATGTTACTCTGATTTGATCGCTTAAATTTTTATGCCTATATACTTTCAACTGTCTAGGCCAAGCATCTTTTCACCACTCAGTTCTAAGCACTGACTGACCAGTATTTTAGAGCGATTTCTATTAATATTTACTGTTTGTAACTATTATTTGAGTTCAGCGTTCTATTTTCTTCAATGCTTGATTTGTTAATTTTGCATTACTTGTTAACGTCTATTCAAATCTTTGTTAGGATTCAGCATAATCATGTGATGTAACACAGTATTGTTACTGTGCTTGTGCTTCTATCGTCTGCCAGGCACAGTCCAACAAGCCAGTGTGGCTTGGTGTGTCATGTCCTGTTTGTTATTTGTGTTACATGCACACACATTATCATTATTATTAATATTGTCCTCGTCCTCCTCGTCGTTGTCGTTGTTGTTGTTGTTGTTGTTGCATCACGAGCATCATCACTCAGTATCGAGGGTTTGGATCCGAGCGAGGCCACTTCAAAAGGTCTCGTCTCGGTGAGATTGAACGTTTGCCTGGGCACAGAGGCGGCGCGAACAGTGGTTTCACTGTACAAATGGTTAGTTCCCCTCTTCCTTCTCAGTTTCCCTTAACCACTTGCTTCTTGGCCAATCATCAATGTGGGCATGCGCCACAGAGACTCAAGACAAGAAGAACAACAAAGCTTTATTTTTATCTCAGCATGAAAACAAAAAAGTTAGCATCAAATTTGAATTTGATGACAATCACCGTAGCCTTAAAATTTATAATAACGATTAGTATTTATTGATTATATCATCCTTAGATTACAAAATTCTATTCAAGTTGTCTTCCCCTTTTGCCTGCTGCCACCCGATTCACGGCTGATCACCTGTAGTGGTTGAGCCACACCCATGGCCACGAAAGAAAACCAAACAAGGCTCAATGGTTTCCCGTTTGCGCTACAGTTCACGTTACGTTACACACAGAGAGAAGGGACGAAGATAACATTTATAGAGAGGCAAAAATTAGCACAATTTTAAATGCCCCAAACAAGTTCGCCAGTTTCGCACGAAGGCGCAGCATTGAAAGCGATAGCAAGGTGTATAGCCAGGACAACGCTATAGCGCGGAGCCGAAGGCGTTCCAGTAAAGCTGGCGCGATGACGAGCAATGCCAATGGCCTTGCACAAGTCACAACTCGACAGGGCACGATACAAGACAAAAGGAGGAAATCCCTGGCGTTCGATGGCGCCTAAGCAGACGCTTAAATTAGTTTACCTGGACCATACATACTGTGCGTTCCACTCATAGCATCGATGTATATGCCCACAGCGCTCACGCCAGCAGCGGAATCCAGAGAACACTGTCCTGGTTTCGGCGGAGCCGCTGGAGCGCACCGTGACGGTTGCGCGGACTCGGTTTCGGCGATTGCATTTTCTTCGTCAGCCTGACGGCACTGCGCGTTATCTGCATTCCTTCCAACCCTGCCCCGCGTCGAAATCGTGACAGCACGACAACGTCAACGGCGAAGGCTGCAACGGCGTCTCGGGCGTCCGTAAAATAACTGGCAACAAACCACGAGACAACGAAAATGACCCGAACGTTTCATGAAAGCCCACACCCTCTATTATGCAAGCAAGTGTCGCGTGATTTTGCTGCGGGACACGACTACGAGAAGAACTGGCAGTCAATTTAGCGTACGCCTAAGAACCTCCGCGCTGAAAAACATCCATTAAATTAATTGGCATTCTCATTCGAATGCGTCGTTACTTCTCATTACTTGTTTTCTCCTGCTAAATGTCATGGGTTCGAGTGCCTTTGTTCACATTTCTTGTGGTGGAAACAGCGCGAAAGAATGTGAAGAAACGACATGAGCAGAAAGAGTATCAGCAAACGCTCTTTCCTCTGTGGTGGCATCTGCACGTGTTTTGACGTCTTTTCTGTGATAAAAACATCCGACTGGAGTAGATACGTATGTATGTATGTATGTATGTATGTATGTATGTATGTATGTATGTATGTATGTATGTATGTATGTATGTATGTATCTATGTCTGTATGTATGTATGTATGTATGTATGTATGTATGTATGTATGTATGGTATTGCTAGTGTCCGGTTAGGTGCAGTACTCGACAAAGAGAGCACCGTGGCGGAAGCTCGCAAAAGCTCAGACGATCTGTACCAAATCTACTCTGGACCGAAATGGGATTTTGCCTGACCAGAAAACGAGTACAATGCGTACCATAATGTGCTGCTGCTTGAAAACAGACAATACCTTGGAACATCTGCAAGTTCTTTTATCTTTTTGTTTTGTCGGCCCAGTGTTAGGGAACGTTTATAAAGCCGAGTTCTAGCTATTACAAACATAATATTGAACTATCAGAAGTAGCGAGCACGACACCGTACACAGTCAATGTACACTAAGCTTCCGCTGCCTCATTCCGGCGCCCGCTCGGTCTGAGGTCGGCGGGGCGTCGAAGAACTGCGAGAACTGTTGATGCTCCCGCTCTTTCGACTCTTCCTGCTGGACCTGGAGCTGTCTAGGTTCGAGGTCTTGGACTTCTTGCGTAGGCACCGCTGCTCGAGCGTACGCTTCATGTGGTCCATAGACATTCTGCCGGAGTCCGAAGGCCGCCGGGCCACGATTATGGCTTCCTCGACCACCGTCGCGCATGGAAGGGCGCGGATGACGAGCAGGGAGACAAAGAGGAACAGTCCCGCAAAGCCGAACACCACGTCTTCGCGTCCGGCCGGCTTCAGGACAAGGATCACTGCCGCGAACATGGCCGAAATGCGTCCACTGGCGAGCACCCAGCAGACAACACCTGCCCGCACGGCCGATGGGAAGAGCTCCAGGACATACGTCAAACAGCGGACGATCAGTACGTTCGTGATGCCCTTGGACAGCACGAGCAAGGTCTTGGCGATCATACCGAAATCACTGCCAACGGCGACACTGATTGCGCATTGTATGACGCCCGTCAGCAGAAAACAAGCGGTAAGTACCCTGACGAGGGCAACGTCGGTAATCAGGAAGTGCATCGCCATGTACGTCGCCAGTGTGAAGACTACCGTGAGGCTCGGTATCCAAGATTCCTTGTATTGGGCCGTTGAGAAGGCGTCAATGAAAAAGACAAACGATATGGAGAAGCAGACAACGAACATGGCCAAGGCTCGACGTCGGAGGGAGTGACAGTCCAGCAGGCCTTCTCTGTCTGCGCTTTCACGACCCACTTGGTTCTTGATCTGCTTTCTGAGCTTCTCCATGAGACAGGCCGTGACCGCAATCGGGACGTTGTTGGTCTTGGCCCCCTCCATCATGACTGCTTCTGCCGCTTCTAGTCTTCCTTTCGCCACGAGCCAACGGGGCGACTCTCGTGCGGTAAATAAAGCAGGGAGCAGGAGAGCCGTCGGGGCGAGGCAGATGATTTGCTTCAGACGCCAGTCGACGACCAAGGATTTGACGATTACCATCCAAACATCGCTCAACGTAAGGCCCATGACCGCCAGTAGGAGGAGTTGTTGCGGCCTGTGCGCGTGCGTCATCACCTCGAATGGTATCAGAGCGGTGAAAACGGTATGCACGGCGACACTTGCCACGGTAAGGCAGCGCGCCACAGCGTACTGCGCGTAGCCTGTCGCAACGAAGGTGCATACCGTGCCGGTCGCCATAACGACTGCGGAGCCCACGAGCATGGCTCTCCTCCCGACGTAGTCCACGAAAGCTCCGATCAGGATAAGCGAAATGACAGCACCGGTATTCTGCAGGGTCAAAATGGCGGCCGGCAGCAAACGTCGGTGGCACACCATGTTCCAGAAGCTCACCGCGCTGGTCTCGGCCGTCCGAATGTCGTAGTCCCACTCTTCACAGGACGCGTCGCGTGTGTCGTTGGCGTCTTGCAGTTCACGCTCGCTGAGGAAGCATCTGTTGTACCACCAGCCGGCGACGGCAGGTCCAGCGGGTGGCTTGCAACGTTCGTAGACGCGACAGCGGCTGAAGCGTCCATCAGCCTCTGTCGGTATGGCAATATTCTTCCAATCGGCTGCAGAGATGTTGAACCCGGCGAGCGGCTTGCACCAATGGTCGACGTTACCGGTGACGAGGGACACTACGACGGTTTGGCAATTAACCCAGAATGCTCCCAGAAGAATCAGGAGGAGCATCCTCTTCTGGAAGGGCCCGTAACCGAAGCCTTCTTGGCAGTCAAACGACTCGCTTGTTCGCAGATCGACGCCTGCCAGTCGCTGTGGTAGAAAGAGGTTCATGGCCTGGTGGTGAGTGAGATGCTGCTCTTCACATTGAAAAAACTTGCACGAACTGCATCAGAAGACGAAATTCCAGGTGAGAGCAATCTGGGTGCAGACCGGCATGGAGGAAAGCAACTTCTTCTTCTTCTACTTCTTCTTATGCTTAAGCGCGCGCTTTTGATCTTGTCTCGCTGTGGCGTGTGGCAAATTTTAGTGAAGTGTTCAATGATGTGTTCAACGAAGTGTTCAATGAAGTGTTCAATGAAATGTTCAAGTCCAGAGACTTCGAGCCGCCACCTGAGGCCAAAACAACAAAAACTGCCGGACTATTCTTTAATAAAGTTTCTTCTTGCGCAAAGCAAACAGGGACGAAGAAAAGGAGCTCGTTTTCTTCATCCCTGTTTGTTCTGCACACGAACCGTGTAAGCCCATGCAATACCTACGTTTAAGCGCCACACTGTTCACATCCTTAACTTCGTGCATTGCTTTCCTATAGGCAATACACTGGTCACAGGCTACGCGGAAATGCTCACAGGAACAAAGGTGAATTCGCACTGTGAAGCGCGGAAGCAGCGATGCGAGATGTTTGTCAAGAGAATAATTGCGAGGATAGGTGCAAGCGCAGAGAATTGCGACACATTATTTCAGCACATTTGCGCTTTTAAATCCCTTATGCCACTGTGGCACATCGTCATTCGGGAGGATTGGCCGGCCACACAACCATGCAGCGACGCATATGCAGTGTCCCAAGAGTGGCGTAGCCCAAATAAAAGAAGTTACAGAAATTCATAGCAACTATGGAATACTACACTCCATTTCATTAAGAAAGTCGTGTGTCTTAAGATACCTAGGAGTACATTTTAATCACATATGTTATGCCGTGATATAGGGTTTACTTGGAACATGAGTGACGCTTACAGGCACTGCATATTTATAACAACTGTGCAGTGTCCGGCAGGACATCGATCTACGCAGCAACCACGGCAGATGCCGGAAGGGAGTGTGGGATTAAGCAAAGGAAGCCGTACGAATGTTCCTTTCTCTTTCATAGTAATGCATATTAAGAAATGCAATATGCTCGAAGACTTTGATCCTCTTACACTACACACATCAGGGTAGAATAATTTTAGTTACTTCAAATGCATATACAGATTGATATAACTTTGTTTTCAACCGGTTGGCCAAAGGCTTATCATAACTTCATTTCGTTTGGTGTAGTCCTACTTCTTATTTGAAAATCATGTAATGTTGGCGCACCATGCTCTGTTTCCGTTTCAATGTGTATCGCGGAGCAGTTGTCTTGTGTTTAGTGTAAATAGTTGCCAGAAGTGTAGAACCGTCATACTTTCTGTTACCATCATTCAGTAAACTGCCACATGTATCGGCAGCGTGGTATCTTTTCCTCGATACGTGTGGCGTCGGTCCGTTTTGGCAGTGACATGACCTCAAGATATGGTACCTTTATGTTATTTTTTTTTAATTCGCTATTTGTGTAAATGAGTGTTTAGTTCGCGGGTGTTGACGCTGGCCTACCGTAAAGTAATGGATGAGTTTCTTCGCTTTAATAAGAGAAAACAAGAAAAAAATGATACAGTATATCACTTTTTTGACCAGCGAGTCAGTGAACGCAAATTTACAAAAAGGTGAGACGACGATCTGCACGCAGCCGCAAGCCTGCATGCACTCCGATGAGAATAGCCTGACCGAGTGAACGTCAAGTGTCAGTCAGCCACTCACGCCATCTTCAGCAGCCTTTACTTCTTACCTGTCTGCGTCGGAGACGAAAATGCGAACAAGGAAGGCAGGTAAATCGAAGGTGGCGTGGGGAGGCGGTAGCTTAGTTGTCAGCCTACCAAGCTCGCAATTGCACATTGTATCAGTGGCACGGGTTCGAATCCCGGTGGCACTGCTTGTGAAGAAAGCTTCTTATGCACTCCGGTGAAGGTGAAGCTCAGAATGAGGCGGCGGCCTGACGACAACGCTTGTCGACGGTGCGCCAAAATAAACCAGTTGGCACGGCCAACCACGTTTTCAGAACTTCGCTGTTGCCACATTAAAGCACAGCGGAGTCTAGTGTGCCTGACTGGACATGATCAAGCAGTGTGCTTCTCGCTGCTAACCCAGACTATGATACGAGACAAGGGCCTAAGGATACCTGTTATCGCAATCATGAAAATAACCTATAAATCTGTGTCGACATCAGAATTTTCTGGCGTCTGCCTCCGTTTTCCTGAAGGTATGAAAGTCATTTAGATAAAACGGTTGTGTCGAAGGTTCGGCTGCACTTGGAGAGAAAGATAATCTGTTGATAAGATTGGACTACAATGCCGATCACATTCACCAATGTGAGAGTAAATAATAATTACATCTATGGAATCTTCCAATGTAGTTTGTACTTTTTCTTTATAATAAGGAGGGCTGCGTACGGCCCATTAGAGAGAAAAGAAAAACCCATAACTACATATGCAACCCAGGATCGTACATGAAGTCCGGTAAGGTTCAATTCGCAATGCAGTTTGCACTATATTTCATGTCTACCCCGTTTCCCACAGTTTCTGTTCTCACAAAAAGAAGTCTACAAACAAAGGTAGCATCGCCAACGTTACACAGGAGAGACTGGGGTTGAAACTGGGACACAGGGCACTGCTATTTTTTGAGCATTTAATGCCTGTTGGAACTAAGGGAATCGTTTGAGCAGAGTTATGGGTCTTATAAATAAGTCATTAGTATAGTATTTTTGCCAGCGTCCTCAAATCAGTCCATTGCTCGCGCGCCAACTTTACGGTTATAAATGATGATATTATATATTGTCGCAGTACAACGCGGACAGTAGACAGGGAGACGTTCAAGAGCCGCAGGACAACTTGTTCAAATACAAAACCGGCCAGAGACACGTCTTCTTCGTCCACGCCGAATCCCACTGACCCACTAGACGAAAGCCGTTAATGTCCCTATCTTCGTTGTCGTCTGCATAGAAGAATAGACGCACGCGTCATTTGTCCCTCCCTAAGAGAGCATCGTCCCGATGCTAGACCAAAAGTGTCACTTGCGGAATTAAGGGTCTCTCGCATAGTTATTCGCTCACGTACGGCTTCATGCGGACAACGTGCACAAGTTCAGGACGGTGCGTGCGGCGCCGCGTACAATTGGGACTATCGGGGACGACCTCGTACGTGACGTCACTGAGTCGGCGCAATACTCGATATGGACCGAAGGATCGCCTTAACAGCTTCTCGGAGAGGCCTCGTTTTCGTATGGGTGTCCAAACCCACACTCTGTCGCCGACGTCGTAGATTACTATTCGACGGTGAAGGTCATAGCGCCCTGCGTCGTAGTCTTGCTGCTGGCAGATCCGCAAGCGCACGAGTTGCCGAGCCTCTTCTGCGCGTTGCGTAAACACAGCGGCGTCCATATCAGTGTCGTCAAAGTCATGTGGAAGCATGGCATCCAACATCGTTTGTACATCCCGCCCATGAACAAGGGTGAAAGGAGTCATGCGCGTCGTCTCCTGTTTCGCCGTGTTATATGCAAAGGTGATATACGGTAGGATGTCGTCCCAATTTTTATGTTCAACATCCACGTACATGGAGAGCATGTCTTCAATCGTTTTGTTTAGGCGTTCTGTTAATCCGTTGGTTTGTGGATGGTAGACGGTTGATTTCCGATGCGCCGTTCCACTTAGCAGCAGGACGTGATCTAAAAGCGCAGCCGTGAATGCGGTTCCTCGGTCTGTTATTACGACGGTTGGTGCGCCGTGTCGCAACACAATGTGTTCAATGAAAAAGCGCGCCACCTCTTCCGCTGTGCTTCTCTGGATTGCCTTTGTTTCAGCGTAACGGGTGAGATAGTCGGTCGCTACTATAACAAAGCGATTCCCGGCAGTAGAAGTAGGAAGCGGGCCCAATATATCCATTCCGACTTGGTCAAATGGTCTTCGAGGAACCTGGACGGGTTGCAGGAGGCCGGCTGGTTTCGACGGAGGCGACTTGCGCCTCTGGCAGTCGAGGCAATTGCGGACGTGACGTTTCACGGTGGTGTTAAGTCTCGGCCAGTAGTACCTCTGCTTCACTCTGGCCAACGTTCTCGTGTAGCCTAAGTGACAAGAAGTCACCTCGTTGTGACAGGCTTGAAGTACTTCCGTACGAAGAGCTGCAGGAATGACGAGCAGATAGGGGGACCCGGTCGAAGAAAAGTTTCTTTTGTAGAGGACTTTGGCCCGCAAACAAAACGACAACAGGCCTCTTGCGAAAACTCTAGGCGGTTTCGCAGATCTGCCCTCTAAGTAATCGATGAGCTCAAGCAACTCAGGGTCGTCCCGTTGTTGTTGGGCGATGGTGGATGTGTCCAGAACACAAAGAAATGCCGAGTCTTCTTCGGGTGGAGCAGACGACTCTATCGGCGATCGAGACAGGCAGTCAGCATCCGTATGTCGTTTCCCCGACTTGTACTTGAAAGTCATGTCAAACTCTTGCAGCCGTAGGCTCCAACGCGCCAGTCGTCCCGAAGGGTCTTTAAGGTTTGTCAACCAACACAGTGAATGGTGGTCGCTGATAACTGTGAAGTGGCGGCCATACAAATATGGGCGAAATTTCATAACAGCCCATACTACGGCGAGGCATTCCTTCTCAGTTGTGGAGTAATTGGCCTCTGTGCGTGAGAGTGTCCTGCTTGAATAGGCAAGTACTTGTTCTGTGCCCTCCTGCCACTGCACAAGAACAGCTCCCAAGCCAACATTGCTGGCATCAGTGTGGAGCAATGTAGGAGCGGTCTCATCAAAGTGAGCAAGCACTGGAGGTGTCTGGAGACGTTCCCGCAAGTCAGTGAATGCACCTTGCTCTTCGTGGCCCCATACAAAAGCAACGTCGTCTCTCGTCAGGCGAGTTAACGGCGACGCGATGCGAGCAAAGTCCGAAATAAACCGCCGGTAATAGGCACAGAGGCCCAGAAAGCGCCTGACAGCCTTTTTATCGGTTGGTACTGGAAACTGTGCTACGGCCATAATTTTCTCAGGATCTGGGCGAACAGCGAACACCTGCGTGGCTGACGACGTGACCGAGAAACTGTAGTTACCCGAAGCCAAAGTGGCACTTCTCCGGCTTCAGGGTGAGGCCGGCGGACCGGATGGACTGCAGAACCGCTTCAAGCCGTTGGAGGTGTTCTTCAAAATTTGCGGAGAACACGATGACGTCGTCCAGGTACACTAAGCAGGTTTTCCACTTCAGACCCGAAAGCACAGTATCCATGAGGCGTTGGAATGTAGCAGGGGCAGAGCACAAGCCGAAAGGCAAGACTTTAAATTCGTATAGGCCGTCTGGCGTCACAAAAGCAGTTTTTTCACGGTCTCTCGGATCTACCTCGATTTGCCAATAGCCGCTTTTTAAGTCCATTGAAGAGAAGTAACGCGCGTGACGGAGCCTGTCGAGCGAATCATCTATACGGGGAAGTGGGTACACGTCTTTCTTTGTCACTTGATTTAGTTTTCGGTAGTCCACGCAGAAATGCAAGCTGCCGTCTTTTTTCTTAACTAGAACTACAGGGGATGCCCAGGGACTCGTTGACGGTTGAATCACGTCGTCTTCCAGCATTTTTGTCACTTGTTGTATGGCTTCACGTTCTCTGGGAGCCACACGATAAGGATTTTGGTGAATTGGTCTTGCCGTATCTTCTGTAATTATCCGATGCTTCGCTAGAGGCATCCGTCCGACGCTGGACGTCGACGCAAAGCAGTCATTGAACTTCGATAATAGCGTGAGAAGCCGCTCTCGTTCGTGCTGCGACAAAGCAGTGCTGACGTCGAGTGCAGAAGCTGGGCCTTGCGTAGGTGCTTCTTCAAGTTGCGAACAGCAGCCTCGAACATCCGCAACACCATCAAAATAAGCCACAGCCGTGCCCTTTGGAAGGTACCGTCGCTCTGTGCTAAAATTGGTTAGTAACAAGTTAGTGCGCCCGTCGGTGACATTTACAATTCCTCGTGCGACCGAGATACCGTGAGTAAGCAACAACGTGGTTACATGGTCGGCAACTCCCTCGCAATGAAACGGTGTGTCACATGCTACCGTAACAAGGGTGCATGATCGAGGTGGGATGACGACGTCGTCTTCTGCTAGACGAAAGGAGTTGCGTTGCGGCGATAAGCAATGGTCTAAACCAGGGCTCTTATAAAACGTCACCATGCGGTCCGGAATGTTAATTACGGCGCCGTATTCTTTCAGGAAATCCATTCCAATAATCAAATCCTTACAGCACACAGGAAGAACGATGAAAGTGGCCACGAAAGAAGAACCGCGAATGCGCATTCTAGCAGTACATCTTCCAATAGGCATCAGTAATTGCCCGCCTGCCGTCGTTATGTGGGGTCCCGTCCATGGTGTCTTTACTTTCTTTAGACGGAGGACGAGTTCCTGACTCATTATAGAGAAGTCGGCACCAGTGTCGACTAACGCTGTCACCGGCTGTCCATCCACCAAAACATCAATGTCGGCGCTCACAATTTCTTCGGTGTCGGGGTTTATCGGCTTCACGTCGTTCTGCGGCGAGAGTGTCGGGGGCTTTTTATTGTCTTGCGGTGGGCCTGCATCCTTACCCCCAGAGGTCGCCGCCTTTCAGTTTCCCCGGCGTGGGCTGGGCGACCTTCGTCCTCGGAGGTCAGCAAAAATACGTCCAGCAGGGGAAGGCATCTGACGTGGAGGGGTTGGAGAGCGCGACCGACGGCCGAAATCGGACTGAACATGCGGCACAGATTCGTCATTCGGGCGCGCTATCGGAGGTCCCTGAAAAGCAGTTTCGTCGGGACGTAGCATGGAGTCGTGAGTTGCACGTCGACCATAGGACCACGGACGAAAAGGTCGAAATGATGAGTCGCGATGCCAGCAATGACGCGAAATGTGGCCGACGCCTCCGCAGTGAAAACAGTGTGGGCGCCTATCGACGGTGCGCCATGCGTCGGTTCTCCGAAATTGAGGCCGTCCCGTGTGCGGCTGGTGGTACGACTGTAGCTGCGTGACGGGTGCGCGCCTCGAGGCCTCCTCTTGCGGCGGCGACCAAGGAGCGACTGTCGGAGGCTGGTGGTACGGCGGTGTGGTTGTAACGGGTGGTGGACATCGGACAGCGGCTGCGTAGGTCATGGGACGCTGGTGATCTTGCAGATCGGCTGCCGGTAACACCTGCCTGATTTCTTCACGCACCCCTACGGCGATTGACGCTACGGGTCTATCCACTGTCGGTGTCAGAATCTTTTGAATTTCTTCTCTGATGAGTTCTCTGATCAATTCCCGCAAGGGGTTCTGATACTCGCCAGTCACTGCGGCGGCATTGATTGTGGTGCTGGTGGACAGTCGATCGTACTGTCTGCATCTCTGATGAAGGGCCCGATCAATAGCCGTAGCCTCCTTGATAAAGTCAGCGACGGTGACTGGTGGATTCCGCACAAGTCCCGCGAACAACTGCTCTTTTACACCTCGCATGAGGTAGCGCAACTTTCTTTCGTCAGTCATGTTCGGGTCGGCTCTACGAAAGAGGCGGGCCATGTCCTCGGCGAACATTGTTACCGACTCATTAGGCTGTTGTACGCGTAGCTCCATCATCTGCTGGGCACGGTCGCGTCGGTCGGCACTCGCAAATGTATCTGTGATCTTCTGACGAAAGTCATTCCATGTCGTTAGGCTAGCTTCGCGGTTTTCGTACCAAGTACGGCCGCTGTCGTCAAGGGCGAAATAGACGTGAGAGAGCTTTTGCTGCTCAGTCCACTGGTTAATCTGTGCGACGCGTTCATATTTGTCAAGCCAGTCTTCAATGTGTTCGAAGACTGCTCCGTGATAGCGATCGGGAACCAGAGGATGCAGAACGGTTACTTGCTGTGGACTGGAAAGCCGGCTGCTTTGGGGTGCTTGCGTTGGGCTGGTTTCGGCCATTGCGAGATGTGTGGAGCTCCTGGACAGGGTTGGTTGAAGGGGGGAGAACTCCGGGGCAAGGCCTAGCAGTCGACGACTAAAGCGATGCACGGGTGTTGAAACTGGTGATAACGCGTCCGGGCTAGAGGAACGACTCCCAGAAGGACTCCCGAGCATCAGGCGCGGTCAGTACCCCGCACCTCCACCAGTGTCGCCGTACAACGCGGACAGTAGACAGGGAGACGTTCAAGAGCCGCAGGACAATTTGTTCAAATACAAAACAGGCCAGAGACACGTCTTCTTCGTCCACGCCGAATCCCACTGACCCACTAGACGAAATCCGTTAATGTCCCTATCTTCGTTGTCGTCTGCATAGAAGAATAGACGCACGCGTCATTTAGGAGGATTTTTAAAAACGCTTACTAGCTTACTCCTTATGAGCTGTGTATTGTCTTACGTCAGTATACTGCAGAAGTATCGTTCATACTCGATCGAGAGGCTTCTGGAAGAACTACGCTAAGTAAGACATCAGACAATCTCTAAGTTACACTCGAGTGATTTACATTGGTAAAAAAGCGTTCAAAAAAGCAATAACAGACGCGCAACTGGGTGTTACAGTGCCCATCATTCTACACGCTTTACATTTGAATTCCTATCTATTTGTTGAAATATTTTTAGATGTCGGCAATTGAGAAGTGCTAAGCGACGAAAACACAAGGAAAACGTGTACTGTATTGGTTTTGAATAAATAAAGGGAAAATCAGACATCCACCCGTTCGTAGCAATTGCTACAAAGGAAACCCATACGGGTTCCTCGAAAGAAAAGCCTCAGAGTTGAAGAAAAATTCGTCCTGGTCCGGGACTCGAACCCGGGACCACCGCCTTTCCGGGGCAGCCGCTCTACCATCTGAGCTAACCAGGCGGCTAGCAGATGGCAGGGCGAAGTCGAATTTGTCGACAACACGAAGCAAAAGGCAAGTGTTTGACGTAGTAGTTCTGCGGAAACCCGCAAGGTGGAGAGAAGTAATGAATAAAGGGAAAATCACACATCCACCCGTTCGTAGCAATTGCCCTCAATAAGGCCCCTTAAGTATGGTAAGGTCGCAGGCGCTCAACACGGATTCAGGGCGCAACCAGGGCAACTGGCAAGCGCAAACGGTTATGGTGATTAGCGGGCGATCCAAGTTTGACTATCGCATAAACATTTTTGGTATTGCTGTTAAGCGCATAAGTGCGAAGAAGTGTGTTCCTTTGTGTGATTAGCCAGGGAAACGCCGCCTCGAGGACCTAAATTATTATCAGAGGTCGCACCTAATGCCAAAAGTATTTTCGGCGGAAAAGTTGTATGTTCGGGTCGAGAAAAAGAAAAATTGATCACTAAAAAGTGGTGTCGTATAGCAAGGAGTTACACGCGAATGTCACCAAAGACATGGCCACGATTCTATCCCAATGATCAGCGGAAATGTACATCAACAGCCTGTGGACCAGCGCGTGACTGAAACTTCGTTAGGAGCGCTGCCTGCTTGTGTTGTGTCTAGCACGAGTGAGCAGTCTCTGCGATGGCATTAGAGGGATAGCAGCGAGAAAAAACGGCGATAGGGGGGTCGAGCATCGCCATATTGAACATACGCGCCATGCTGAAGAAAGCCTGCGACATCAGCAGCACGTGTAGCCGTGAAGGCTTGAGTGGTAGCTTACCATTGGTCGTATTTGGTAGCCACCCAGACAGACACACACGTTGCGAAGATGAACGGAGGGAAAGGGCCGTGTGAGTTAAAAGCTGTCTTAATGAAAGCGCTCCTATGGCACCTCAACAAACTGAAGAAGACAATCAGCTTCAATGCAGGACTTTTTCAAGCTCTGGCTGTGTTCGTATCAGGCGAATAACTTCGCACAGAATAGCATGTACCAAGCCTAAAGAATCAGCTTGGTGTTATGCATGCGTGACACGCCGTGGTCGCCCGTTGCCAAACGATCATGGAGTTGTGTGTTGACGGTTTATCTTGGGTGCTCGCGGATAACAACTTCATATCAGAGGAATCAGGAGGACGTTTCTACGGTACAAGATCACAGACTGCAAAAAAGCAGGCTTGCGAATGAAGGCGTCAGATGGTTGAGTACTACGCCCCTTGTTGATGTTGTTGAAAAAGACGACAGCGTTTTTATTCTTTGTTTAGTGCTGAGGAAATGAGTTCAAGTTATATTGACCATTTGCATCAGAATGAGGGCGTGCTATGGCGAAAAGCGATAACATTACATTTGAGGGTGCCCTAGTATTCTGTGTACATTACATACGATTGCAAGAAAATGGCATTACGAAATAAACAGAAGTCGAAACGAGTTGGCCTATTAGTACAGTGTAGTAAAAAAGAAGCACCTTCACAGTATAGTTGTCGAGCGCGCAAACAATGTATAGGTTGGAAAAAACAGTCTTGCAGGTATGTGGCAAACTGTAGAGACCAATAGCGTTTTGGAAACCTGTTAAGGTTACTCCTGAAGGCACAAAGCAGACTGGCTTATTCCGCCATTTGAGTCTCGCAGTGATGAATACCCGAAAGGACGTAATGACACATGACTACGTGCGACTGTTTACCAGCAAATAACGACAATATTTTGAAAATGATACGGTTCAGAATCGCGCTCTTTAATCGAGTAGTTTATTTGAAAGTGGAAAAAATGGCTGTGGTGTCCACCGAAAATTTGACTTTAAACTACTTCAGTCTCATAGCCGTCCGATCATTGAGGGCTTACGTGCGAGTGTGGCCATACACATAGGCTAGACTGAATGGTTAATTCAGTAAGGTGATGAAGAGAAAGAAGGCAGCAGGTTGCAGAAGGCCTCAAGAAAATGAATTGTTCAGCAGCGTGGTCCGGGGGCGTGCTATGGTTACAACACCTATGAAAGATTTACGCAGAAAGCCCCCTGGGTGTTGTCTAAGTGTGCGCTAGCATTGTGCCACTTGCTCATCTCCACGCAGCCTGGTGTCATTATCAATGTTATGAAAATTGATCCGAGCAGCTTAAACGACAGCGCTGCAGCGACAGGGACCATCATCAACCGTGTTCAGCCGTACTTCAGTGGCGGGCGCATATGGCGCGACGCGTGGGCCATATATTGTAAGCGGTCTGTGGTGGAGACACGGCACACCGAGTGTTGATAGCTTCGTGCGCCTTCTGTTCTCACCGCTTCGTTCGCGTTGAAGCGAGAGGCAGCACGAAGGTCAATTCGTTCGCTGCTGCTGGCCCTATCTTGAAAGCGAACGTCTTACGCGACGGACGGACGGAGCGACGGACAGGTTTCATCGTTAGGTAAAGAGGCATATAAATGCTTACGCATTTAAAATCTCAAAAATTATAAACGGAGGCCAACAAAAATGCGGGCATCATGGCAAAGTTCAAACCGCCGGACATCTCAGGACTACTAATTTTGTCAGGTTAACGATAAAAACTCAACGTTGACAAGGTGGCCGAATTCCTGCACAGGCAAGTTGACTGCGGAAGCAGTTCAGCTTAAGCCATATGTGCGAAATAAGGCGAGAATGTCGGCAGGCGTTGAACAGAGGCTCCGTAAGCCTTGTAGCCGATGCTAGTGCCCGACAACTATAAAGTAACTGGCAACTGCCCATATGAGCGAGATGCCTGGTCCTCTCTTACATTGTGAATCGGTGCTGAAATCAGGGGCATTCACTCTATCACATGACCGACAGTGAACTCCATGAACTCTTCGTCGGCTGGTACAGATCTTCGCGCGATAAGGATGCGAAGAAATTGTTTCCTGTGCCGAATCTCACCTTCCTCCAACTGCCAACATTCCATAGTTTTATTCTTGACAGTCGCTCAACTCGCGAGTGCAAGTAAATGTGACGAGTTGTGCGCGTTGCCTTTGGGTATGTGGGCAAGCTAGCTTCGTGGTTTTCGATATATGCAATTCTACACTGCGGCTACATTGTGAAGGTCGAACGGAAGCATGGCAGACAATATGGAGAACAGACAGATCCCACGAATTACAGCCCAATCGTCTTAAGTAACCGTCTTCTTCAAGGTACCTGGATAACAATGACGTTCCAATAGTCTGAGAACTAACTGCATGTAATGTATCATACCCAAAGGTGTAACTGAACCGCTGGCCAGTAAATGTCACGTACTATTGAGACCAGCTTCGGCCATAGCGTGCTAACGGATGACGACACAGTTTGCACTATTATTTTGTCGTACCTTATGCCTCAAGTAGACAAACCGACTTGTTCATGTGTCTATCTTAATACTTAAGCACATCCTTTCTCGGTTGGCAGCTGCTGCGGTAGCCCATGAGTTCAGATGAGAAAATTTACTAGGAAATAAATTGGGACACCTTAGCGAAACCGATAGGTAAAAATCAAGAGCCGTCCACAAAGGCATATCTCATAGCCTATGGGCGACATTCGGATGGTAAGTCTTACCAACAAATACGGAATACGTTCCCACTGAAGAAAAGGTGCCGCGGAGCGCTGCCGACGATAATCCTAGCAAGCTGACTTCGCAGAATAAATGGAACAGAACCGTGGCTTTCTTTCGGGAAGCCTCTGAAAACCTCGGAAATAGTCATCACTTTGTTTTCCGAGTCGCGATTAAATGCTCAAAGGGTAAGTCATTTCAAGCCAGCAGGCGGCTACTCTTTATCAGGAACAGAGATAAAGCCTGTGGGACAAGCATTGCGGCGAAGTTCAGGCCCCAGGAATAGCTTCTAATTCTTTATATCTTTGTTTAGGTGACGTCATCACTACGTCATCGCGGGGAAGTTTGCAAACTTTAAGGTCAATACGCCACGTGGTGGTACATATGCGAACTAAATTCTGATGGCCAAAAAAGGTGCATGTGATCACATGCAGATAGCGGAAGCAAGGGTGACCTTCGTCCAACTCAACTGTCTCCAACAAAACGGACAAAGAATTTTTTCAAAAATTTCCCGAACAGGCCTTCATTACGGCTTCAATAAACATCTTTGCATGCGCAGACTAATAAGGTTTAAACGGCTTTTCTTCTCGTGACTCGGCTCTCCAACAAATGTACTCAGAAAAAATTGTCATAGGAGGTAACATCCCTTCTGTGTGTCCAATGGAGTATCATAGATGATCGTAAGAACTAGGACAGTCTCATAATGCTCATTATTTCCTTCTTTTTGTATTTTCACATATTCCTTACCCCTGATAACTATATACCCATATTTCTTCCTCCTGTGCAAGGTATGGTTAACCTGTCTGTGTATCTACCTTTCTCGTTCTCGAAACACAGTGATCACCATAGAGGAAGGAAAACTGTTGGAGGGAGTATTACGTCTCGCAGCCAGCCTTGGCAAGCAAACACGCGACATTTGCGTTGAGATCACGGAGCAAGAATCAAGATTTCCTGAGAAGTTTGGTTCCCAGTAGCTATTCCAGTAGTTTTTATTCGGTGCTTGCTTGTTCCGCTGCCCTGCCGTGGCTCTGCGTGCAGCCATAGCAGTAACACAAAACGCAACCAAGCACTTTGACGTGCGATCACGTGTTGGGCCTTCAAGTTTGGATTAAATCGGGTTGCGGTATACTCCCTTCTATCTCTTTCCTACCTACATGGTGATCACCGACAACGGGCTTTCGACTAGCCCTGTCATGATTGCGAAGCACTGTGAAAGACAAAAACATAGACATTGATGAGATTCATTATTTATTCCTGGAAGCTGGAGCTATCAATAGATATTTTTTTCCTCTGTGACAACGCAGGAGAAGAAAGTTTAGAGCACATTAACGACTTTTCTTTCTGTAAGCAGTAATGAAAGAAGAGGACCCCGTCTAAGGGCACGCGACAACGGACACAACCAAAAGCGCGCGCTCAAGAAGAAGAAAAAAGACGCCTTCCCTTCGGTCGGTCCGTACAGATAGCTCTCGTCTCAAGTCTTCACATATAGTTCGTTCAAGCCTTCTAAACCCCAAGTGCCGCCCCTTGCAACCAGGCCATGGACCTCTTTCTACCGCAGCGGCTGGCCGGCGTTGATCTACGAACAAGCGAATCCTTTGACAGCGAAGAAGGCTTCGGCCACGGGCCTTTCCAGAAGAGGACGCTCCTTCTTATTCTTCTGGGAGTCTTTTTGTTTACTAGCCAAACCGCCTTGGTGCCCCTCCTCACCGGTGACGTCGACCATTGGTGCAAGCCGCCAGCCGGCTTCAACATCTCTGCAGCCGATTGGAAGAATATTGCGATACCGACAGAGGCCGACGGACGCTTCAGCCGCTGCCGCGTTTACGAACGCTGCAAGCCCCCCGCTGACCCCAGCAGTCCCATTGAAGATATGAAGATTGGCGCTGGACCTGCCGAGGCCGGCTGGTGGTACAGCAGATGCTTCCTAGGCCAGCGTGAGCTCGACGACACCAACGACACACTCGATGCGCCCTGTGAAGAGTGGGACTACGACGTTCGGACGGCCGAGACCAGTGCGGTGAGTTATTGGAATATGGTTTGCCACCGACGTTTCCTGCCGGCAGCCCTTGTCACCCTGCAGAATACCGGTTCTGCAATTTCGCTTATTCTGCTCGGAGCCTTCGTGGACTACGTCGGCAGGAGATCCATGCTCGTGGGCTCCGCAGTGGCGGTGGTGACCTGCACGGTGTGGACCATGGTGGCTACAAGTTACGTGAGTTACGCCATGGCACGTTTCCTTAACGGGGCCAGCGTCGCCGGATATGCGGCTTTTGCATTCCTGATTCCATTCGAGGTCATGACGCACATGCACAGGCCGCACCAGGTCCTGTTCCTGGCGGTTGTCAGTGCGGTGATAGGCAAGGTTTGGCAAGCCATCGTCACATCAATGGTCGTCGACTGGCGTCTGAAGCAGGTCATCCTCCTCACTCCGACGGCTTTTCTGCTCCCTGCTTTGTCTGCAGCACGAGAGTCTCCCCGCTGGCTTGTCGCGAAAGGAAGGCTCGACGCGGCAGAAGCAGTCATGATGCAGGCTGCCAAGACGAACAACTTCCCGCTTGCGGCCACCGCCTGTCTCATGCGAAAACTCAGGCAACAGGTCGAGAAACGCACGGGTCAGGAAGGCGCAGACAAAGACGACTTGATCGACTGTCACTCCCTCCGACGTCGAGCGTTCGCCATGTTCTCTGTCTGCTTCTGCATATCCTTCGTCTTTCACGTCAGTGCTTTCTCGACAGCGCGTTTGGGGGAATTCTGGATCACGGGCCTCACGGTGGTCGTCACGCTGTTGACGTACGCGGTCATGCACTTCTTGATGACAGGCGTCGCCCTTATTACGGTCCTTACTAGTTGCTTCGTGCTGACGGGCATCATCCAATGCGCGCTGAGTATCGCCGCCGGCGCCAGACTCGGCACTATCACCAAGGTCTTGCTCGTGCTATCCCAGGGCGCGTCAAATGTGATTTTCATCCACTGTTACACATATGTGCTCGAGTTGTTCCCGTCGGCCGTGCGGGGAGGTGCAATCTGTTGGGCGCTCGCCAGTTCACGCGTCGGGGCCATGTGCGCGTCCTTGACTTTCGCGCTCAAGCCGACCGGACACGAAGACGTGCTTTTTGCCGTGACGGGACTGCTCGTCTTCGCCTGTCTGCGTGTCATCCGTACCCTGCCACGCACTACAGTGGTGGAGGAAGCGAAAATCGTGACCAGGCTAGCTTCGGACTCCACCAGAATGACCGTGGACCACATGAAGCGGACCCTAGTTCGGCAGACTCAAGAAAAGGCGCTCAAGAGTTCAAGCTCCGAGAGCTCCAAGACATCCGGCAGGAAGAGCCGAAAAAGCCTTGCCAGCAGCATTCCTGGCAGTACTAAGACATCCCGTAAATTTTGCACCGACCACGAGCAGAAGTGACAAGCAGCACGAGGATTGTGCGCACCCCATTGGAAGTGTCGTCTTCTCGAACTTTACGAAGCTACCTCTAATATGCTCGTATCAGTTTTAAAGCAGTTGTATGACAGTAGCCTTGAATCTATGTTTTCAGAAAGTAGCAGTTATTCTCTATTTTCGTATTTTTCATGTATCGGTATGTTTAATACGTATCTGATTCGTTTAAATGCATGCAATATAAAGTTTTGTAATGATAGCCAATGTGTCCAAGCTCTGAAAGATGCCGTCTATACTTCTCCATAATATAATACCATGTGTTCTTTTTAAAGAGACCGTTTCTTTCTTTCTCTCCGTTAGTCCACCACTACAGTTTGTCACTGCATTACAGGCGCAGTGGGAAATGTGGGAGGCAGCCCGTTCCGAGCAGGTTCTACCAATTTCTAACTCATCTCCGGAACAACAACCGCATTTTTCCCTACGCCTCACATGTCGTTTAGACTGCGTCGTACTCCGCACTCCATACTCCCCCTGCCCCCCTGTTCTGGAGTGCTTGCTGAGCGCGATTAGTATGCTGTTCGTATCTAACCTCTTTCACATACCTGTGACCCAAGTTAACTACTAGCTTGAGCCACTGTGTATGTGCCAGAATAAACTTGCTGATGGCTGCTGCCTCGCTTAGTAGACAACTTGGGTCACTTGGTATACGATAGTGGCATTCGCTCATTCTTGGCCAATCTCCCAGAATTTGTGGGTCAAGACGACACAAGGAACGTGTAGCATTATAACATTATATTAAATAGAAAGTATGCCATCGAAGTCGACCGCGTCCGCTTAATGATTGGCCATTCCACTATTCATTACGGCAATTCATTCAATGGCTATTTCGCTCATGGCGATGCCGTGCCTTCGACCAGTGCTGGTGGTGGAGAACCAACAAGACACTTCATCTTAAAATGTACCTCTGTGTACATATGTGTGTATAAAAAAAATCTATGCAAACAAATGTATATAGGGCAATTAAAGACAGCTCGTCAATCAACTCAACAAACACTACGCAATTTTTCTTAACACAACTTTCCTTATAGCATTACTTCCATCATCATAATCACAATAATCGTCATAACGAATGAAGCTATAGCGATTGAGATGCCTGAATAAAATATATTATGGCAGCATATTTATTTTCAATAAAATCAGTCAATCAATATTCATCGTACCTAATAAAACATTTCATCAATTACACACCAATCGTAAGACAGATTGCTATAGTTGTGTTGTTTTAGTTTGTGTGTGTTTGTGTGTGTTTGTGTTTTAGTTTGTGTGTGTTTGTGTTATAGTTGTGTTGTTTTTCACACACTTCTAGACGTATAGGCACATGGCAGCAGGATAACCATTCCTCTGTAGGGGGTAATCGAAGGTTAGAGGCAGGTGGGTGGGAAGGGGGATGGCGTACCCTTAGGATATGGTGCTGCTCTGGGACGCCTTTAATTACGCGAGGGGCACTCAGGCCAAGGTTGTCCATGAATGCAGCAGAGACCGGTCCAACCAGTGCATCAGTCACCGCCCTCAACAAGAGAGTGACGTCTTCTCTAACACTCGGCACGTGAACCTGAATTTCGCGCTGTCCGAGCGGTAATTGTTCTCGGGGAAGCGGCGGTAGTGTTGCCAGGTTCATCTGAGGATCGGAACGCTGGGTGCTTGGAAGTCCTCTCGGGCCGGCCCGCCGAGGTTAATTACAAACCGGAGTATCGGAAGGCGTAGGAGTAAATAGCGTTGCTGCTGGAGCCACGTATTACGCCAAGTTGTAAAAAACTCTAATAAATGTCCTGTAAGTTCTCCATAAAGTTGATTAGTGCGAAGTAATCACCACAAAAGGTTTTGTACATGTTATTTTTCATATAGAGAGAAGTAAACATGTTGCCTGCGTGTTATGGCTCGTTCCGGTGTCAGCAGCGCTGTCGTTTTTTGATAAGTTTACCCGTGCTACCGTATAATGCGTCTGGGATGACATATCTCCGCCAGGCCGAAACTCTTCCATTTACGGCAGTCAGTAAACGCTCCCCATAAACGCGCACGCTGCCTTTCCGGCGCTTCAATGTTACGGTGGACATACTGCGCGCTGTTGCCTATTTAATAAACTGCCCAGTTTCGGTGGCCGAAGCGAAACCACGTAGCCCGTTCGTATATGGTGATCCCGGCACGCAAGACTTGGAAGCTGCTGCTGGCATATTTGTTTTGCCTTTTCTCCACGAGCGACGCCCAAACAAGGGGAAAGAAACAGCAACCAAATCCCTGGTACATTTTGTTTTCCCGCTATGAGCTTGCGAGCACGAAACACAGCGCCGTAAGACGCTACAGTGCAGACCGAACGCGTTCGCCGACCGAAAACACACCCAAATGTCATAAACATCTTCAGGCGTCTTGCCTCAGTTATATGCGCAACAGCGTGACATGCGGAAGCACGGAGTGAAGGAAACAACGTACAATGCTCGCTACGCCGAGCTGAGGCGCTGAGCCACCCGAGCTGAGGAGATAAATGGCGCGAACGAAAAAGAAACACACGAGCAAAACGCAAGATCCGCGCGTTTCCAAGGGCAACGGCCGGGAGACCAATCGTTGTGCAGAAAAACGGGGGCAAAACTAGTTGACGCGGGGGGGACGCTTGGCGGCGGCAGAGTTCAAAGGGTGGCGGTACTTTCAAATTAGCAAGGGACTTTACTCCCAGGGTACTACAACGAAACACAAACACCCAAGAAAGTGGACGGGAAACGGCAGCGCGGTAGAGCATCGCACGCGAAATGCGAAGGTTGTGGGATCGTTCCCCGCTTGCGGCAAGCTGTTTTTTCATCCACTTTCATTTCCATTAATTTATCGTTTCACATTTTCATTCATTAAGCACAAGTAATTTCCCCTATACTGTCCTTGGTGTCAGCGTTTGTTGACTTTTTGTGGTATGACTAATAAAAATCGGCAAGCTCGGTTAACCCCCTTTCTTCTCGTTTATGTAGGACTGTCAGTCATTCCAATTAATGCTGAATAAGCTTTTGTTAAGGCCACTCCCAAGCGCAACCGACAAAGAAGAGATGCTTCGCGTCGGTGCATTCCGGCTGTAGATCCGAGTTGGAGCGAATGGTTTAATCTGTGCTGTATGGTGCACCTTGTATGTGCGGTATCATACAGAGCTACCGAGAGAGTGCGTGCTAGAATGCGAAGGTGTCGCACAGGATCTGTGCTTGAGAGATCAATGCGGATACAGCGGTATTCTATGTTTAATTAACGCCCGAGCTCCATTATCTGCGTCGTCATTCCCAATGATAACGAAATGGACTGGAATTCGTTGAAAAGTGCTCATCATCATCACCACAATCATCATTATCTTCATCATCCTATTTTATGTCCACTGCCAGGACGAAGGCCTCTCCCTGCGATACCCAGTTACCCCTGACCTCGGCCAACCGATTCCAACTAGCACCTGCAAATTTTCTAATTTCGTCGCACCACTCAGTCTCCTGCCGTCCTCTACTGCGCTTCCCTTCTCTTGGTATCCATTCTGTCATTCTAATGGTCCAACGGTTATCTAATCTGTGCATTACATGACCTTCCCAGCGCCATTTCTTTCTCCTAATGTGTAGTAGAATATTTTCTATACTCGTTTCCTCTCAGATTCAAACCACTCTCTTTCTGTCTCTTAATGTTACGTCTAGCATTCTTTGTGCCATCCCTCCTTGCACGGTTCTTAACTTGTTCTCAAGCTTCTTTGTCAGTCTCCAAGTCTCTGCCCCATATGCCAGCACCGGTAAAATGCACTGATTGTATATTTTCCTTTTCAATGACAACGGTAAGCTCCCAGTCAGGAGCTCACGATGTCTGCCGTATGCGATGCAACCCATTTTAATCCTTCTCTGAATTTCCTTCACATGGTCAGGGTTCCCCGTGATCAGTTTACCAACGTAAACGTACTCCTTCATAGACTCTATAGCCTGACTTGCGATCTTGAACCCTTGTTCCCTTACCAGTTTATTTATCATTATCTTTGTTCTTCTACATAATAATATTCAACCCCACTGTACACCCTCCCTGTTAAGGTCCTCAATCATTTGTTGCAAATCGTCATCGGCAAACTGAAGGTTGCTGAAGTACTCGCCGTCGATCCTTACTCCTAAACCTTCGTAGTGAATAGCATTGGAGAGATTGTGTCTCCATGTCTATTATGGTCTTTTTCTCTCAAGTGAAGGATAAGTTCCACATTTTCGCACCTCAATTGTTCATGAGTTCCTTATTGGAGAAACGACTCCAAACATTGTAAGGCGGGCCTTGAATCGCAGAAGACTGTCAATTTTCTATAACGCTCTGTATTAATCACATGAAGTGCAATGTGGAGAGCCGCGAGCTCTGCACCTGTAGACGTAGTGATTCGAGAAGTCTTGAACCGTTCTGTTGTTCCCCTTGCTGATCGCAAAGGCTTTACTACTCGCCGTATTAAATGTTATATGCATATTGTCATTTGCAGATACATCTGGTCTAGTGATTTCCTTGTCCGTCATATTCTGGTGCGCCAGCTAAAATACATAATCCTGCATTCTGTAACGCCTGGAATGTTACTTTGATTTGATCGGTTAACTTTTTATGCCTCGATACTTTCAACTGTCTAGGCCAAGCATCTCTTCATCAATCAGTTCTAAGCGCTGGCTGACCAGTATTTTAGAGCGATTTCTATTTATATTTACACTTTGTAACTCGATTATCTGAGTTCAGCGTTGTATTTTCTTCAATGCTTGATTTGTTAATTTTGCATTCCTTCTTGACGTCTATTCAAATCTTTGTCGGACGTGCGTAAATGCTTCCGAATCGCCCCCCTACCTAAAAATATGCACGCTATCTACAACAAAGAGAGGAGAGCTCAAAGGGCTAAGGCTCTAGTAAATAAAATTAAAAACACACCGGCGCATAACGTAGCGTACGTGGGCGCCGCTTGCGGGAGAGACGGGGCTGCGGTATCGACGGTGGTTGATGGCAACGGGTGCGTTAAGATAGCGTGCTCGATGTGCACGAGGGACGCCTGTACAGCCGAGGAGGTTGCAGTAGCGCTCGCTTGTGCAGGTACAAAAGCGGGAGTAATATTATGCGATAACAAATTAGCTATCCGAAATTTTAACAAAGGGAGAATCTCGGAAGAAGCCCTCCTCATTCTACTCAAAAGCCCTCCCAGGAGGGACATAACCTTTATTTGGGTACCGCCCCATGAAGACGTCCCAGGCAACGAAGCCACTCACGAGCTCGCCCGAGCACTCTACCACCGGGCAACTCTAGAGCAGCCAGTTCCAGGGATAAAAGATAGCATGATCACGTACAGGGAAATTGTCGATCATTACAAAGGCGAAAGAAGAACCTTTCCGCCTCCGCATCGGTCTCTCTCTCTGGAGGACGCTCGCATTTGGCGACGCCTCCAGGGAAGCAATCATACATCACCACATTGGATCTACTAAACAAAGACGAGGGACTATAACGACGCTCTCTGCAAAGTTTGTAAGCAAAAAGGTACGCTAGACCATATAATATGGGAGTGTGCTGGCTCCCCAGGGGCCAAGGAAAACATTCACACTAGAGATGCCTGGGAGGCCTAGCTCCAGAGCGAGGCTGAAAACGACCAGCTTCGAGCAAACCGCCTGGCCGCTGAGGCCGTGAAGACTCACCATCCTAAACGCGCGGGGACTGCTTCGTCCTCCCCCCCCTACCTACGTGTAGATTAAGAGGCGGGCACCCCGGTTCGGTGGAATAATAAAGTTTTCAATGAATGAATCAATCAGCATAATAATGTGATGTAACACAGTATTATTAGTGTGCTTGTGCTTCTATGGTCTGCCGGGCAGTCCAACAAGCCAGTGTGGCTTGGAGTGTCATGCCCTGTTTGTTATTTGTGTTACATGCAGACACATTATTATTATTGTTGTTGTTGTTGTTGTATCACGAGCATCATCACTCAGTAACGAGGGTTTGGATCCGAGCGAGGCCACTTCAAGAGGTCTCGTCTCGGTGAGATTGAACGTGTGCCGGGGCACAAAGGCGACTCGCACAGTGGTTTCACTGTACAAATGATTAGTTCCCCTCTTCCTTGTCAGTTTCCCTTAACCACTTGCTTCATGGCCAATCATCAATGTGGGCATGCGCCACAGAGACGCAAGACAAGAAGAACAACAAAACTTTCTTTTTATCTCAGCATGAATACAAAAAAATTTAACATCAAATTTGAATTTGATGACAATCACCGAAGCCTTCAAATTGATATTAACGATTAGTATTTATTTATTATATCATCCTTAGATTACAAAATTCTATTCAAGTTGTCTTCCCCTTTTGGCTGCTGCCGCCCGATCCACGGCTGATCATCCGTACTGGTTGAGCCACACCCATGGTCACCAAACCAAACCAAACAAGGCTCGATGGATTCCCGTTTGCGCTACAGTTCACGTTACGTTACACACAGAGAGAAGGGACGAAGAGAACATTTATAGAGAGGCAAAAATTAGCACAATTGTAAATGCCCCCAACAAATTCGCCAGTTTCGCCCGAAGGCGCAGCATTGAAAGCGATAGCAAGGTGTATAGCCCGGACAACGCTATAGCACGGAGCCGAAGGTGTTCCACTAAACCTGGCGCGAGGACGAGCAATGCGAACGGCCTTGCATGAGTCACATCTCGACAGGGCACGATACAAGATAAAAGGAGGAAATCGCTGCCGTTCGATGGCACCTAAACATATGCTTAAATTAGTTTACCTGGACCATACATACTGTGCGTTCCACTCATAGCATCGATGTATATGCCCACAGCGCTCACGCCAGCAGCGGAATCCAGAGAATGCTGTCCTGGTTTCGGCGGAGCCGCTGGAGCGCACCGTGACGGTTGCGTGGACTCGGTTTCGGCGATTGCTTTTTTTCGTCAGCCTGACGGCAATGCGCGTTATCTGGATTCCTTCAAACCCTGCCTCGCGTCGAAATCGTGACAGCATGACGACGCCAACGGCGAAGGCGCAAACGCGTCTCGGGCGTCCGTAAAATAGCTGGCAACAAAGCACGAGACAACGAAAATGACCCCAAAGTTTCATGAAAGACCACACCCTCTATTATGCAAGCAAGTGTCGCGTGATTTTGCTGCGGGACGCGACTACGAGACGAACTGGCAGTCAATTTAGCGTACGCATAAGAACCTGCGCGCTGAAAAGACATCCATTAAATTAATCGGCATTCTCATTCGAATGCGTCGTTACTTCTCATTACTTGTCTCCTGCTAAATGTCATGGGTTCGAGTGCCCTAAAGGCACCTAAGTTAACTGTACCTTAACCAACTTCGCCCTAATTAACACCAAAAGTCGTGAGTTCGAGTGCCTTAATTACTCTATATTAACTGTGCCTTTTTTGCCATGATTAACGACATCGATTTGGCAGCGATATGCAAGCAACGATGTCGAACACGACGACGAACGCGGGAGCAGTGGCACGAGCACTCCGATTTTCGGCACCTCAGAACGCGACCTTGAAACATACGAGATCTAAGGCTTTCGCCTTAAAGCCAACAGGAGGAGGAATATGCACCGTATCACTACTTGTTGATGGGCTAGTTCACATTTCTTGCGGTAGAAACAGCGTGATAGAATGTGAAGTAGCGACATGAGAAGAAAGAACATCAGCAAACGCTCTTTCCTCTGTGGTGGCATCTGCACGTGTTTTCACGTCTTTTCTGTCATAAAAACATGCGACTGGAGTAGATGCGTATGTATGTATGTATGTATGTATGTATCTATGTATGTATGTATGTATGTATGTATGTATGTATGTATGTATGTATGTATGTATGTATGTATGTATGTATGTATGTATGTATGTATGTATGTATGTATGTATGTATGTATGTATGTATGGTACTGCTAGTGTCCGGTTAGGTGCAGTACTCGACAAGGAGAGCACCATGGCGGAAGCTCACAAAAGCTAAGGCGATCTGTACCAAATCTAGTCTGGATCCAAACGGAATTTTGCCAGACCAACAAACGAGTACAATGCGTACCATAATGTGCTGCTGCTTGAAAACAGACAATAACTTGGAACATCTGCAAGTTCTTTTATCTTTTTGTTTTGTCGGCCCAGTGTCAGGGAACGTTTATAAAGCCGAGTTCTAGCTATTACACACATAATATTGAACTATCAGAAGTAGCGAGCACGACACCGTACACAGTCAATGTACACTAAGCTTCCGCTGCCTCATTCCGGCGCCCGCTCGGTCTGAGGTCGGCGGGGGGTCGAAGAACTGCGAGAACTGTTGACGCTCCCGCTCTTTCGACTCTTCCTGCTGGACCTGGAGCCCTCTAGGCTCGAGGTCTTGGACTTCTTACGTAGGCACCGCTGCTCGAGCGTACGCTTCATGTGGTCCATAGACATTGTGCGGGGTCCGAAGGCCGCCGGGCCACGATTATGGCTTCCTCGACCACCGTCACACGTGGAAGGGCGCGAATGACGAGCAGGGAGGCAAAGAGGAACAGTCCCGCAAAACCGAACACCACGTCTTCGCGTCCGGCCGGCTTCAGGACAAGGATCACTGCCGCGAACATGGCCGAAATGCGTCCACTGGCGAGCACCCAGCAGACAACACCTGCCCGCACGGCCGATGGGAAGAGCTCCAGGACATACGTCAAACAGCGGACGATCAGTACGTTCGTGATGCCCTTGGACAGCACGAGCAAGGTCTTGGCGATCATACCGAAATCACTGCCAGCGGCGATACTGATTGCGCATTGTATGACGCCCGTCAACAGAAAGCAAGCGGTAAGTACCCTGACGAGGTTAACGTCGGTAATCAGGAAGTGCATAGCCATGTACGCCGCCAGTGTGAAGACAACCGTGAGGCTCGGTATCCAAGATTCGTTGTATTGGGCCGTTGAGAAGGCGACGATGAAAAAGACAAACGATATGGAGAAGCAGACAACGAACATGGCCAAGGCTCGACGTCGGTGGGAGCGACAGTCCAGCAGGCCTTCTCTGTCTGCGCTTTCACGATCCACTTGGTTCTTGATCTGTTTTCTGAGCTTCTCCATGAGACAGGCCGTGACCGCAATCGGGACGTTGTTGGTCTTCGCCCCCTCCATAATGACTGCTTCTGCCGCTTCTAGTCTTCCTTTCGCCACGAGCCAACGGGGCGACTCTCGTGCGGTAAATAAAGCAGGGAGCAGGAGAGCCGTCGGGGCGAGGCAGATGATTTGCTTCAGACGCCAGTCGACGACCAAGGATTTGACGATTACGATCCAAACTTCGCTCAACGTAAGGCCCATGACCGCCAGTAGGAGGAGTTGTTCCGGCCTGTGCGCGTGCGTCATCACCTCGAATGGTATCAGAGCGGTGAAAACGGTATGCACGGCGACACTTGCCACGGTAAGGCAGCGCGCCACAGCGTACTGCGCGTAGCCTGTCGCAACGAAGGTGCATACCGTGCCGGTCGCCATAACGACTGCGGAGCCCACGAGCATGGCTCTCCTCCCGACGTAGTCCACGAAAGCTCCGATCAGGATAAGCGAAATGACAGCACCGGTATTCTGCAGGGTCAAAATGGCGGCCGGCAGCAAACGTCGGTGGCACACCATGTTCCAGAAGCTCACCGCGCTGGTCTCGGCCGTCCGAATGTCGTACTCCCACTCTTCACAGGGCGCGTCGCGTGTGTCGTTGGTGTCTTGGAGTTCACGCTCGCTGACGAAGCATCGGTTGTACCACCAGCCGGCCACGGCAGGTCCAGCGGGTGGCTTGCAGCGTTCGTAGACGCGACAGCGGCTGAAGCGTCCATCAGCCTCTGTCGGTATGGCAATATTCTTCCAATCGGCTGCAGAGATGTTGAACCCGGCGAGCGGCTTGCACCAATGGTCGACGTCACCGGTGACGAGGGACACCACGACGGTTTCGCAATTAACCGAGAATGCTCCCAGAAGAATCAGGAGGAGCATCCTCTTGTGGAAGGGCCCGTAACCGAAGCCTTCTTTGCAGTCAAACGACTCGCTTCTTCGCAAATCGACGCCTGCCAGTCGCTGTGGTAGAAAGAGGTCCATGGCCTGGTGGTGAATAAGATGCTGCTCTTCACATGGAGAAAACTTGCCCGAACTGCATCAGAAGACGAAATTCCAGGTGACAGCAATCTGGGTGCAGACCGGCATGGAGGAAGGCGACTTCTTCTTCTTCTTCTTCTTATGCTTAAGCGCGCGCTTTTGATCTTGTCTCATTCTGGCGTGTGGCAAATTTTAGTGAACTGTTCAATGAAGTGTTCAACGAAGTGTTCAATGAAGTGTTCAATGAAATGTTCAAGTCCAAAGACTTCGAGCCGCCACCTGAGGCCAAAACAAAGAAAACTGCCGGACTATTCTTTAATAAAGTTTCTTCTTCTTGCGCAAAACAAACAGGGACGAAGAAAAGGAGCTCGTTTTCCTCGTCCCTGTTTGTTCTGCACACGAAGGGTGTTTTTTTTACATGCTTTGCCTACATTTGTGCATGATTTCGTCTTATGCACCGTGTAAGCCCAACAAATACCTAGGTTTAAGCGCCACACTGTTCACATCCTTAACTTCGTGCATTGCTTTCGTATAGGCATTACACTGGTCACAGGCTATGCGGAAATGCTCACAGGAGCAAAGGTGAATTCGCACTATGAAGCGCGGAAGCAGCGATGCGAGAGGTTTGTCAAGAGAATAATGGCGAGGATAGGTGCAAGCGCAGAGAATTGCGACACATTATTTCAGGACATTTGCGCTTTTAAACCCCTTATGCCACTGTGGCACATCGTCACTCGGGAGGATTCACCGGCCACACAACCATGCACCGACGCATATCCAGTGTCCCAAGAGTGGCGTAGCCCAAATAAAAGAAGTTACAGAAATTCATAGCAACTATGGAATACTACACTCCATTTCATTAAGAAAGTCGTGTGTCTTAAGATACCTAGGAGTACATTTTAATCACATATGTTATGCCGTGATATATGGTTTACTTGGAACATGAGTGACGCTTACAGGCACTGCATACTTATAAAGACTGTGCAGTGTCCGGCACGACATCGATCTACCCAGCAACCACGGCAGATGCCGGAAGAGAGTGGAGGATTAAGCAAAGGAAGCCGTACGAATGTTCCTTTCTCTTTCATAGTAATGAATGTTTAGAAATGCAAAATGCTCGAAGACATTATAAGAAAGTAATCCGTACGAATGTTTCTTTTCCTTTCATAGTAATGCATGTTAAGAAATGCAAAATGCTCTAAGACTTTGATCCTCTTACACTGCACACATCAGGGTAGAATAATTTTAGTTACTTCCAATGCATATACAGATTGATATAACATTGTTTTCAGCCGGTTGGCTGAAGGCTTATCATAACTTCTTTTCGTTTGGTGTAGTCCTACTTCTCATTTTAAAATCATGTCATGTTGGCGCACCATGCTGTCTTTCTATTTCATTGTGTGTCATGGAGCAGCTGTCTTGTGTTTTGAGTAAATAGTTGCCAGAAGTGTAGAACCGCCATATTTTCCGTTACCGTCATTCAGAAAATTGCCACATGTAACGGCAGTGTTTTATCTTTTCGTCGATACGTGCGGTGTCCGGCACAAAAATGCGAACCAGGAAGGCAGGTAAATCGAAGGTGGCTTGGGGAGGCGGTAGCTTAGTTGTCAGCCTACGCAGCTCGATATTGCACATTGTATCAGTGGCACGTTCGAATCCCGGTAGAACTCCTCGTGAAGAAAGCTTCCTGTGCACTCCCGTGATGGCGAAGCTCAGAATGAGGCGGCGGCCTGACGACAACGCTTTTCGATGGTGCGCCAAAATAAACCAGTTGGCACGGCCAACAAAGTTTTCAGAACTTCGCTGTTGCCACATTAAAGCACAGCGGGGTCTAGTGTGCCTGTTTGGACATGATCAAGCAGTGTGCTTCTCGCTGCTAACCCGGACTATGATACGAGAGAAGGGCTTAAGGACACCTGTTATCGCAATCATGAAAATAACCTATAAATCTGTGTCGACATCAGAATTTTCTGGCGTCTGCCTCCGTTTTCCTGAACGTATGAAAGTCATTTAGATAAAACGGTTGTGTGGAAGGTTCGGCTGCACTTGACGCGAAACATAATCTGTTGATAAGATTGAACTACAATGCCGATCACATTCAGCAACGTGCAAGTAAATAATAATTACATTTATGGAATCTTCCAATGTAGTTTGTACTTTTTCTTTATAATAAGGAGGGGTGCCTACGGCCCATTAGAGAGACAAGAAAAACCCATAACTACAAATGCAACCCAGGATCGTGCATGAAGTCCGTTAAGGTTCAATTCGCAATGCAGTTTGCACTATATTGCATGTCTACCCCGTTTCCCACAGTTTCTGTTCTAACAAAAAGAAGTCTACAAACAAAGGTGGCATCACCATCGTTACACAGGAGAGACTGGGGTTGGAACTGGGACACAAGGCACTGCTATTTTTTGAGCATTTGATGCCTGTTGGAACTAAGGGAATCGTTTGAGCAGAGTTATGGGTTTTATAAATAAGTCATTAGTATAGTATTTTTGTCGGCGTCCTCAAATCAGTCCTTTGCTCGCGCGCACACTTTGCGGTTATAAATCATGATATTATAAATTATTTAGGAGGATTTTTAAAAACCCTTACTAGCTTACTCCATATGAGCTGTGTATTGTCTTGCTTCAGTATACTGCAGAAGTATCGGTCATACTCGATCGAGAGGCTTCTGGAAGAACTACGCTAAGTAAGACATCAGACAACCTCTAAGTTACACTCGAGTGATTTACATTGGTAAAAAAGCGTTCAAAAAAGCAATAACAGACGCGTAACTGGGTGTTACAGTGCCCATCATTCTACACGCTTTACATTTGAATTCCTATTTGTTGAAATATTTTTAGATGTCGGCAATTGAGAGGTGCTAAGCGACGAAAACACAAGGAAAACGTGTACTGTATTGGTTTTATAGTAAGCCCTCAATAAGGCCCCTTACGTATGGTAAGGTCGCAGGCGCACAACACGGATTCAGGGCGCAACCAGGGCAACTGGCAAGCGCCAACGGTTATGGTGATTAGCGGGCGATCTAAGTGTTACTATCGCATAAAGATTTTTGGTATTGCTGTTAAGCGCATAAGTGCGAAGAAGTGTGTTCCTTTGTGTGATTAGCCAGGGCAACGCCGCCTCGATAACCCGAATTCTTATCAGAGGTCGCACCTAAAGCCAAAAGTATTTTCGGCGGAAGAGCTGTATGTTCGTGTCGAGAAATAGAAAAATTGATCACTAACAAGTGGTGTCGTATACCAAGGAGTTACACGCGAATGTCACCAAAGACATGGCCACGATTCTATCCGAGTGATCAGCGGAAATGTACATCAACAGCATGTTGACCAGCACGTGACTGAACCTTCGTTAGGAGCGGTGCCTGCTTGTGTTGTGTCTAGCACGAGTGAGCATCGCCATATTGAACATACGCGCCATGCTGAAGAAAGCCTGCGACATCAGCAGCGCGTGTAGCCGTGAAGGCTTGAGTGGTAGCTTACCATTGGTCGTATTTGGTAGCCACTTAGACAGACACACACGTTGCGAAAATGAACGGAGGGAAAGGACCGAGTGAGTTAAAAGCTGTCTTAATGAAAGCGCTCTTATGGTACCTCAACAAACTGAAGAAGACAATCAGCTTCAATGCACGACTTTTTCAAGCTCAGGCGGTGTTCGTATGAGGCGAATAACTTCGCACAGAATAGCATGTACCAAGCCACAAGAATCAGCTTGGTCTTATGCATGCGTGACACGCCGTGGTCGCCTGTCGCCAAACCATCATGGAGTTGTGTGATGACGGTTTATCTTGGGTGCTCGCGGATAACAACTTCATATCAGAGGAATCAGGAGGACGTTTCTACGGTACAAGATCACAGACTGCAAGAAAGCAGGCTTGTGAATGAAGGCGTCAGAAGGTTGAGTACTACGGCCCTTGTCGATGTTGAAAAAGACGACAGCGTTGTTAGTCTTTGTTTAGTGCTGAGGAAATGAGTTCAAGTTATATTGACCATTTGCATCAGAATGAGGGCGTGCAATGGCGAAAAGCGAAAACATTACATTTGAGGGTGCCCTAGTACCCTGTGTACATTACATACGATTGCAAGAATATGGCATTACGAAATAAACAGAAGTCGAAAACGAGTTGGCCTATTAGTACAGTGTAGTAAAAAAGAAGCACCTTTACAGTATAGTTGTTCAGGGCGCAAACAATGAATAGGTTGGAAAAAACAGTCTTGCAGGTATGTGGCAAACTATAGAGACCAATAGCGTTTTGGAAACCTGTTAAGGTTACTCCTGAAGGCACAAAGCAGACTGGCTCATTCCACCATTTGAGTCTCGCAGTGATGAATACCCGAAAGGACGTAATGACACATGACTACGCGCGACTGTGTACCAGCAAATAACGACAATATTTTGAAAATGATACGGTTCAGAATCGCGCTCTTTAATGGAGTAGTTTATTTCAAAGTGGAAAAAATGGCTGTGGTGTCCACGGAAAACTTGACTTTAAACTACTTCAGTCTCATAACTGTCCGATCATTGAGGGCTTACGTGGGAGTGTGGCCGTCAAAACAGGCTAGAGTCGATGGTTAATTCAGTGAGGTGATGAAGAGAAAGAAGGTAGAAGTTTGCACAAGGCCTCAAGAAAATGAATTGTTCAGCAGCGTGGTCTGGGGGCGTGCTATGGTTACAACGCTTATAAAATATTTACGCAGAAACCCCTCTGGGAGTTGTCTAAGTGTGCGTGAGCATTGTGCCACTAGCTCATCTCCACGCAGCCTGGTGAAATTATCAATGTTATGAAAATTGATCCGAACAGTATAAACGACAGCGCTGCAGCGACAGGGACCATCATCAACAGTGTTTAGCCGTACTTCAGTGTCAGCTGCATATGGCGCGGCCGCGTGGGCGCTATATTGGAAGCGGTCTGTGATGGGGACACAGCACACCGAGTGTTGATAGCTTCGTTCGCGCTGCGTTCTCGACGCTTAGTTCGCGTTCAAGCGAGAGGCAGCACGAAGGTCAATTCGTTCGCTGCTGTGGGCCCTATCTTGAAAGCGAACGTCTTACGTGACGGACGGACGGAGCGAGGGACTGACGCACGCGTTTCCTCGTTACGTAAAGAGGCATATAAATGCTTACGCATTTAATATCTCGAAAATTATAAACGGAGGCCAACAAAAATGCGGGCGTCATGGCAAAGTTGTAACCGCTGGATATCTCAGGACAACTAAATTTGTCTGGTTAAAGTTAAAAACTCAACGTTGACAGGGTGGCCGAATTTCGGGACAAATAAGTTGACTGTGGAAGGAGTTCAGCTGAAGCCATATATGCGAAATAAGGTGAGAATATCGGCAGGCGTTGAACAGAGGCACCCTAGGTCTTGTAGCCGACGCTAGTGCCTGACAACTGTAGAGTAACTGCCCATGTGAGCGAGATGTCTGGCCCTCAGTTAAATGGTGAGCCGGTGCTGAAGTTAGGAACATGCACTCTATCACATGAGAGACACTGAACTCCATGACCCATTCTTCGCCGGCTGATACTGATCTTCACGCGATAAGGATGCGAACAAATTGTTTCCTGTGCCGAATCTCACCCTCCTCCAACTGCCAACATTCCATAGCTTTATTCTTGACAGTCGCTCGACTCGCGAGTGCAAGTAAATCTGACGACTTGTGCACGTTGCCATTAGGTATGTAGCCAAGCTTTGTGGTTTTCGATATATGCTAGTCTACATTGCAGCTACATTGAAAAGGTCGAACGGAAGCATGGCAAACAATGTGGAGAACAGACAGATCCCATGAAAAACAGCCCAATCGTCCTAAATAGCCGTCTTTTCTAACATACCTGGATAACAATGACGTTCCAGTAGTCTGAGACCTAACTGCATGTAATGTATTATTTCCAAAGGTCTAACTGACCCGCTGGCCAGTAAATGTCACGTACAATTGTGACCAGCTTCGGCCATAGCGTGCTAACGGATGACGACACAGTTTGCAGCCTTCTTTTGTCGTGCCTTACGCGTCAAGCAGGAAAACCGACTTGTTCATGTGTCTAGCTTAACAATTAAGCACATCCTTTCTCGGTTGGCAGCTGCCGCAATAGCCCATGAGTTCGGAGGGAAAAATTTACTAGGAAATAATTTGGGGCACCTTAACGAACCCGATAGGTCAAAATCAAGAGCCGTTCATAACGGCGTCCCAAAGCCTTTGTGCGACATTAGGATGGTAATTTTACCAAGAAATACGGAATACGTTCCGACTGAAGACAAGGTGCCGCGGAGCGCTGCCGACGATTATCCTTGCAAGCTGATTTCCTGGTCTAAAAGGAATAGAACCGTGGCTGTCTCTCGGGAAGCCTCTGAAAAGCTCGGAAATAGTCATCACTCTGTTTCCGCGAGTCGCGACTAAATGCTGTAAGCGTAAGTCATTTCGAGCCAGCAGGCGACTACTCTTTATCAGGAACAGAGATAACGCCTGTGGGACAAGCATTGGGGCGAAGTTCAGGCCGCAGGAATAGCTTCAAATTCTTTATTTTTGTTTAGTTGACGTCATCACTACGTCATCCAGGGGAAGTTTGCAAAGTTTAAGGTCAATACGCCACGTGGTGGCACCCATGCTAACTAAATTTTGATTGCCAAAAAAGGTGGATGTGATCACATGCAGATAGCGGCAGCAAGGGTTACCTTTGTCCAATTGAACTGTCTCCAACCAAACGGACAAAGAATTTCTTCGAACATTTCCCCGAACAGGCGTTCATTACTGCTTCACTAAACATCTTCGGACGCGCTGACTAATAAGGTTTAAACGGCTTTTCTTCTCGTGGCTCGGCTCTCCAACGAATGTACTCAGAAAATAATGTCATAAGGGGTAACATCCCTTCTGTGTGTTCAATGGAGCATCATAGATGATCGTAAGAACTGTGACAGTCTTATAATGCTCATTATTTCCGTCTTTTTGCATTTTCACATATTTCTTACCCCTAATACCTATATCCCCATATTTCTTACTCCTGTGCAAGGTATGGCTAACATGCCCCTGCATCTACCTTTCTCACTCTGGGGACACATAGTCATCACCATGGAGGAAGGAAAACTATAGGAGGGAGCATTGCGTCTCGCAGCCAGCCTTGGCAAGCGAACACGCGACCTTTGCGTTGAGATCACGGAGCAAGAATCAAGATTTCCTGAGACGTTTGGTTCCCAGTAGCTATGCCAGTAGTTTTTCTTCGGTGCTTGCTTGTTCCGCTGCCCTGCCGTGGCTCTGCGTGCAGCCAGAGCAGTAACACTAAAAGCAACCCAGCACTTTGACGTGCGATCACGTGTTGGGCCTTCAAGTTTGGATTAAATCGGGTTGCGGTATACTCCCTTCTATCTCTTTCCTACCTACATGGTGATCACCGACAAAGGGCTTTCGACTAGCCCTGTCATGATTGCGAAGCCATGTGAAAGACAAAAACATAGACATTGATGAGATTCATTATTTATTCCTGGAAGTTGGAGCTATCAATATATATTTTTTTCTCTGTGACGACGCAAGAGAAGAAAGTTTAAAGCACATTAACGACTTTTCTTTCTGTAAGCAGTAATGAAAAAAGAGGACCCCGCCAAAGGGCACGCGACAGTGGACACAACCAAAAGCGCGCGCTCAAGAAGAAGAAAAAAGACGCCTTCCTTGCTGTCGGTCCGTACAGATAGCTCTCGTCTCAAGTCTTCACATATAGATCGTTCAAGACTTCAAAACCCCAAGTGCCGCCCCTCACAACCAGGCCATGGACCTCTTTCTACCACAACGCCTGGCCGGCGTTGATCTACGAACAAGTGAATCGTTTGACAGCGAAGAAGGCTTCGGCGACGGGCCTTTCCAGAAGAGGACGCTCCTTCTGATTCTTCTGGGAGCCTTTTCGCTTATTAGCCAAACCGCCTTGGTGCCCCTCCTCACCGGTGACGTCGACCATTGGTGCAAGCCGCCAGCCGGCTTCAACATCTCTGCAGCCGATTGGAAGAATATTGCCATACCGACAGAGGCCGACGGACGCTTCAGCCGCTGCCGCGTTTACGAACGCTGCAAGCCCCCCGCTGACCCCAGCAGTCCCATTGAAGATAGGAAGATTGGCGCTGGTGCTGCCGAGGCCGGCTGGTGGTACAGCAGATGCTTCCTCGGCGAACGTGAGCTCGACGACACCAACGACACACTCGATGCGCCCTGTGAACAGTGGGACTACGATGTTCGGACGGCCGAGACCAGTGCGGTCAGTTATTGGAACATGGTGTGCCACCGACGTTTCCTGCCGGCAGCCCTTGTCACCCTGCAGAATACCGGTTCTGCAATTTTGCCTATTCTGCTCGGAGCCTTCGTGGACTACGTCGGTAGGAGAGCCATGCTCGTGGGCTCCGCCGTGGCGGTGGTGACCTGCACGGTGTGGACCATGGTGGCGACAAGTTACGTGAGTTACGCTGTGGCACGTTTCTTTACCGGGGGCAGCGTCGTCGTATACGCGGTTTTTGCATTCCTGATTCCATTTGAGGTCATGACGCATACGCACAGGCCGCACCAGGCCCTGTTCCTGGCGGTTGTCAGTGCGGCGATAGGCAAGGTTTGGCAAGCGATCGTCACATCTATGGTCGTCGACTGGCGTCTGAAGCAGGTCATCATCCTCGCTCCGACGGCTTTTCTTCTCCCTGCTGTATCTGCAGCACGAGAATCTCCCCGCTGGCTTGTCGCGAAAGGAAGGCTGAACGCGGCAGAAGCAGTCATGATGCAGGCTGCCAAGACGAACAACTTCCCGCTTGCGGCCACCGCCTGTCTCGTGCGAAAACTCAGGGAACAGGTCGAGAAACGCACGGGTGAGGAAGGCGCAGACAAAGACGACTTGATCGACTGCCACTCCCTCCGACGTCGAGCGTTGGCCATGTTCCTTGTCTGCTTCTGCATATCATTCGTCTTTCACGTCAGCACTTTTTCGACGGCGCGTTTGGAGGATTTCTGGATCCCCGGCCTCACGGTGGTCGTCACGCTGTTGACGTACGCGGTCATGCACTTCTTGATGACCGGCGTCACCCTTATTACGGTCCTTACCAGTTGCTTCATGCTGACGGGCATTATCCAATGCGCGCTGAGTATCGTCGCCGGCGCCAGACTCGGCACTATCACCAAGGTCTTGCTCGTGCTATCCCAGGGCGCGTCAAATGTGATTTCCATCCACTGTCACACATACGTGCTCGAGTTGTTCCCGTCGGCCGTGCGGGGAGGCGCAATCTGTTGGGCGCTTGCCAGTGCGCGCGTCGGGGCCATGTGCGCGTCATTGACTTTCGCGCTGAAGCCGACTGGACACGAAGACGTGCTCTTTGCCGTGACCGGACTGTTCTTGTTCGCCTGTCTGCGTGTCATCCGTACCCTTCCACGCACTACAGTGGTGGAGGAAGCGAAAATCGTGACCAGGCTAGCTTCGGACACCACCAGAATGGCTGTGGACCACATGAAGCGGACCCTAGTTCGGCAGACTCAAGGAAAGGCGCTCAAGAGTTCAAGCTCGGAGAGCTCCAAGACATCCGGCAGGAAGAGCCGAAAAAGCCGTGCCAGCAGCATTCCTGGCAGTACTAAGATATCCCGTAACTTTTGAACCGACCACGTCCAGAAATGACGAGCAGCACGAGGATTGTGCGCACCCCATTGGAAGTGTCGTCTTCTCGAACTTTACGAAGCTACCTCTAGTATGCTCGTATAAGTTTTAAAGCAGCTGTATGACAGTAGCCTTGAATCTATGTTTTCAGAAAGTAGTAGTTATTCTCTATTTTCGTATTTTTCATGTATCGGTATGTTTATTACGTATCTTATTCGTTTAAATGCATGCAATATAAAGTTTTGTAATGATAGCCAATGTGTCCAAGCTCTGAAAGATGCCGTATATACTTCTCCATAGTATAATACCATGTGTTCTTTTTAAAGAGACCGTTTCTTTCTTTCTCTCCGTGAGACAACCACTACAGTATGTCACTTAATTACAGGCGCAGTGGGAAATGTGAGAGGCAGCCCGTTCCGAGCAGGTTCTACGAATTTCTAACTCATCTCCGGAACAACAACCGCCTTTTTCCCTACGCCTCACATGTAGTTTAGACTGCGTCGTACTCCGCACTCCATACTCCCCCTGCCCCCCTGTTCTGGAGTCCTTGAGGAGCGCGATTAGCATGCTGTTCGTATCTAACCTCTTTCACATACCTGTGACCCAAGTTAGCTACTAGCTTGAGCCACTGGGTATGTGCCAGAATAAACTTGCCGATGGCTGCTGCCTCGCTTAGTAGACAACTTGGGTCACTGGGTATACGATAGTGGCATTCGCTCATTCTTGGCCACTCTCCCAGAATTAGTGCGTCAAGACGACACAAGGAACGTGTAGCATTATAACATTATAGTAAATCGAAAGTATGCCATTGAAGTCGAGCGCGCCCGCTTAATGATTGGCCATTCCACTATTCATTAGGGCAATTCATTCAATGGCTATGTCGCTCATGGCGATGCCGTGGCTTCGACCAGTGCTGGTGCTGGAGAACCAACAAGACACTTCATCTTAAAATGTACCTCTGTGTACATATGTGTCTATAAAAAAATCGATGCGAAGAAATGTATATAGGGCAATTAAAGACAGCTCGTCAATCAACTCAACAAACATCATCATCATCATCATCATCATCAGCCTGATTACGCCCACTGCAGGGCAAAGGCCTCTCCCATACTTCTCCAACTACCCCGGTAGTTGCAAAGTTCTGTTAAGAAAAATTGCGTAGTGTTTGTTGAGTTGAACACAACTCAACAAACACTACGCAATTTTTCTTAACAGAACTTTCCCTATAGCATTACTTCCATCATCATAATCACAATAATCGTCATAACGAATGAAGCTATAGCGATTGAGATGCGTGAATAAAATATATTTTGGAAGCATATTTATTTTCAATAAAATCAGTCAATCAATACTCATCGTACATAATAAAACATTTCATCAATTACACACAAATCGTAAGATAGATTGCAAATAGTCGCACTAACGTCACCACCCTCAGTCCAGGGTTCCACTTGTGTTGTTTTTCAGACACTTCTAGACGTATGGACACATGGTAGCAGGATGACCATTCCTCTGTAGGGGGTAATCGAAGGTTAGAGACAGGTGGGTGGGAAGCGGGATGGCGTACCCTTAGTATATGGTCCTGCTCTGGGACGCCTTTAATTACGCGAGGGGCACTCAGGCCAAGGTTGTCCATGAATGCAGCAGAGACCGGTCCAACCAGTGCATCAGTCACCGCCCTCAACAAGAGAGTGACGTCTTCTCTAACACTCGGCACGTGAACCTGAATTTCGCGCTGTCCGAGCGGTAATTGTTCTCGGTGAAGCGGCGGTAGTGTTGCCAGGTTCCTTTTAGGGTCGGAACGCTGGGTGCTTGGAAGTCCTCTCGGGCCGGCCCGCCGAGGTTGATTGCAAACCGGAGTATCGGAAGGCGTAGGAGTAAATAGCGTTGCTGCTGGAGCCACGTGTAACGCCAAGTTGTAAAAAACGCTAATAAATGTCCTGTAAGTTCTCCATAAAGGCGATTGGTGCGAAGTAATCACCACAAAAGGTTTTGTACATGTTATTTTTCATATAGAGAGAAGTAAACATGTTGCTTGCGTGTTATGGCTCGTTCCCGTGCCACCAGCGCTGTCGTTTTGTGATACGTTTACCCGTGCTACCGTATAATGCGTCTGGGATGACATATCTCCGCCAGGCCGAAACTCTTCCATTTACGGCAGTCAGTAAACGCACGCCATAAACGCGCATGCTTCCTTTTGCGGCGCTTCAATGTTACGATGGACATACTGCGCGCTGTTGCCTATTTAATAAACTGCCCAGTTTCGGTTGCCGAAGCGAAAGCACGTAGCCCGTTCGCATATGGTGATCCCGGCACGCAAGACTTAGAAGCTGCTGCTGACATATTTTTTTGCCTTTTCTCCACGAGCGACGCCCAAACAAGGGGAAAGAAACAGCAACCAAATCGCTGGTACATTTCGTTTTCCCGCTATGAGCTTGCGAGCACGAAACACAGCGCCGTAAAACGCTACAGTGCAGACCGAACGCGTTTGCCGACCGAAAACACACCCAAACGCCATGACCATCTTCAGGCGTCTTGCTGCAGTTATATGCGCAACAGCACGACATGCGCAAGCACACAGAGTAGGAAACAGCGTACAACGCTCGCTACGCCGAGCTGAGGCGCTGAGCCACCCGAGCTGAGGAGATAAATGGCGCGAACGAAAAAGAAACACACAAGCAAAACGCAAGATCCGCGCGTTTCCAAGGGCAACGGCCGGGAGACCAATCGTTGTGCAGAAAAACGGGGGCAAAACTAGTTGACGCGGGGGGGGACGCGTGGCGGCGGCAGAGTTCAAAGGGTGGCGGTACTTTCAAATTATCAAGGGACTTTACTCCCAGGGTACTACAACGAAACACAAACACCCAAGAAAGTGGACGGGAAACGGCACCGCGGTAGAGCATCGCACGTGAAATGCGAAGGTTGTGGGATCGTTTCCCGCCTGCGGCAAGTTGTTGTTTCATCCACTTTCATTTCCATTAATTTATCGTTTCTCATTTTCATTCATTAAGCACAAGTAATTTCCCCTATGTTGTCCTTGGTGTCAGCGTTTGTTGACTTTTTGTGGTATGACTAATAAAAATCGGGCACCTCGGTTAACCCCCTTTCTTCTCGTTTATGTAGGAGTGTCAGTCATTCCAATTAATGCTGAATAAGCTTTTGTTAAGGCCACTCCCAAGCGCAACCGACCAATAAGAGATGCTTCGCGTCGGTGCATTCCGGCTGTAGATCCGAGTTGCAGCGAACGGTTTATTCTGTGCTGTATGGTGCACCTTGTATGTGCGGTATCATACAGAGCTACCGAGAGAGTGCGTGCTAGAATGCGAAGGTGTGGCACAGGATCTGTGCTTGAGAGATCAATGGGGATACAGCGGTATTCTATGTTTAATTAACGCCCGAGCTCCATTATCTGCGTCGTCATTCCAAATGATAACGAAACGGACTGGTATTCGTTCAAAAGTGCTCATCATCAGCATAATCATCATTATCATCCTATTTTATGACCACTGCCAGGACGAAGGCCTCTCCCTGCGATCTCCAATTACCCCTGTCCTAGGCCAACCGATTCCAACTAGCACCTGCAAATTTTCTAATTTCGTCGCACCACCCAGTCTCCTGCCGTCCTCTACTGCGCTTCCCTTCTCTTGGTATCCATTCTGTCATTCTAATGGTCCAACGGTTATCTAATCTTTGCATTACATGACCTCCCCGGCGGCGCATTTACATTCGCTCGCCTGTGCAGCCGGTCGACTGCAGCGCTGCCCCCGCGGCACCAATGGGAACTATATATCTAGGTAACTTTTCGCCCTAGGGGAGCGTAGGTCCCTAGGTGTCGTGTAAAAAACGCACCTAGCTCCTGAAACGCCCTAGTGCCCATGCGCGCGCGCGCGGGGCCCATAAAAATATACCATAGCGCAGATAGTATGTGGTAGTAATGTTTGTGCCAACTCGCCGAAGTAGCAGGGTAGGCGGTTCATTGTGCGTGCACGCAAGCAGCACGACCACGAACGAAGCGATAAAAGGTGGAACAGCGCGTTTTACGGCAATTGAAGTTGTGTGTGTGACGCGCTTGGTGATTGCAAAGAGCAATTTAGTTGCGCGTGTGACGAATGTGTATGCGCAAATAGCACGACCACGAACGAAGGTGGAACATCGCGTTTTGGCGTGCGCAAACAGCAATCGAGTTGCGTGTGTGACGCGTCGTTCGTTCGCGCAAACAGCACGACCACGAACGAAGCGATGCAAGGTGGAACAGCGCGTTTTGCGCAATCTAGTTGTGTGTGTGTGTGCGTGGCGCGTTTGTGGTGTGCAAAGAGCACGACGACGATCGTCTTCTAACTGCGCCAGAGCAAACCGATTGTTGGATTTTACATAGGTATTGAACGGGCGTTAAGCCTATAGAGAAACACGGGATTGCGACGCGACTAGCCGCGATGTATAGCACTGTACGTAACGTAAGTTTACAGCACCGACTTTTAATTCGGAGTGAATAAGGGACACGCCACGCGTGATTGGTATGTGGAGGTTAACTCATACGTGCATTAATTAGCGGCGGTATAGAAAAAAAAGGGGGGATGGGGGGCGGAGGGCGGCGGGGATTGCTGAGACAGGTGCTCGAAAGCGTTTCCACGCATGTTTTGTCGGTGTACTCGATGAACTAAATGCCGCTTTGAAGAAACTGTGACGAAATGTTGGCATGTGCGTAGTGGCACAGTTTAAAATGTGTCGAAGAGTAAATCCGAAAAGAACCGAAGCGTACCATGTGTAAAAAATGTGTGAAAACTAAAGCTGCAAGCTTATGTTATGCATCATTGACCGATGTCGAGATATTGTTCTCATGAATGTAGCATCCATCGCCTTTGTACGCATGTGCTGGCTTCGGCGCACTATCATCGAGGCATTGATCAAGGTTAATAAAACTACCCGCAACGAGCGCATCGCCCTGGTTTCGGTTCTCGTTGCTATTCGTGATAATAAACAGTTTGTAAATAGTGCTTTTTGTTGGCGATTCTCTGGACAAGGGACGAAAACTGGCAATTAAAATAAGCAACGCGTAGAATATTTTAAACGAAAAACTGTTTCAACATTCTTTAATGCAACTCTAATTCTAAGGCTCTAAGCGCCACCTATTTCCGGTAGTCAAAATGTGCCATGGAGGCTTCCTGTCAATTGGATGTGAGCGTAGCATGGGAGCTTCAATGGTACATCTCAGCTTTTTTGGTTATCCCCTGCTGTTCCTTGTATTTCCGCGTAATAACTCTTTCTTGTACCCAATACAATACCGAATAGGGATCGTATAGAAGCTCAGAGGCTGCACCTGTCATTCACATAGACAGGTAAGGTAGCTGTTCGCGACCACTTTCAACTCATCTGGGACGTACATAATTTTTTTTGTGTTATTTATGCATGCTTAGGCATCATTTTTCACGCCGCCTGAAGTTCTCGCTGAAAGTACGCTTTAAATGCACTGCACGCCTTAAATTGACACCCATCTGTAACGTGTTTGAGCCGTTATTTATAGCCCATATTTTGCGGACTACGATTTTAACCTCATGCGCACTACCGCCCGTTTGTTCTGTTGCGCTCGCGATATCAATGTTTTTAGATCCAGAAGGCTGCTTCCGCATGAAAAAAGAGACTCGCCGTGTTAGATTGTACTCATGGAAAGCGAACGCTGTGACACATTCTTTAAATTGGCCGACTGTTGCAAGCGGTGGCATCATTGCCGTCGTCGAAGTGTATATACAGGCACACTATAAAAGAGACATACGTATTTACAGTGCCAAATGAACAATTTGGTGTTTCGTCCCTTGGCGCTCTCCTGCTCGGCCTGACAGGCTGGTGTCACGCAGTGCGTTGCACTGAAAGCGCATGAGCATACCGCAAAATCTACTCGAGCGTTTTTATAGACAAATGCTCGAAGATTTCTATCACCAGCTGCCACTTGAAAGTGCGTTTAGCTAGCAAGCCAGCAGTAGTGCCTGCACTTTCAACCATACACTTGATCATACGAAGATAATGAGACAAAGTGTAAACACTTGAATGACAGATTCAATATACCTTGACACTCGTAAATCCTCAAACCTGCCAGTTGTTCGTTAGTGCGTGAAAAAGTGGAATTCTATGATGTTTACAAGCAGACATTGGTTCATCCAAACGTGGCTTTGCCTAGGCCGTCGCATTGTATGAATGAATTATCAAATGCATGGGCATTGGAGCAATGAGGTGATGTAGCTGAAAAATGCACCTTTGTTCTCTTTTCACTTTGCCTCATGGTAATCTGTCTCAAGTTTAGCCATTGTCAGAGCAGCGATTTCGACTGGCACAGCAACGCTTATCTGAATGGCATCTGTCAATGTCGTAAGTTGTCATTGCTCCTTTCAGCACATATGTTACATGGTCTTTGACATCTTCAGTACGACCTAAATGTGTTTCACAGCTGTGATTGCCTGAGTGCATATAGAAGCAAGGAAGTGATTCCAAATACTTTTGCAGAATAACTGAAATGTGGGCAAGTTTATTCGGATTCATGATTATGGCAGATTTGAACCCAACACTGTGTAACACTACTACACAGACTGGCGTTTCGGGTAGTCGAGACAAGATTCTTATTAAAACCTCGTTGAGATTTGACAAACTGTTAGCTAGGTGGGATAAAGTAATTGTGATTCAGAATGGTAGCCTCAACATTGAGCACAAGGCAAGAGGTGAGTTTCTTATTGTGATCATTTTCTACAAGCATGCACATTAGCATTACAGTAGTACGAGCATCTTTGTAGCACATCCTTCCCTGTATAAAAAGGGTCATGTTGTTTAGTGCTTAGCTGGTGTTATGCATTGTCCATTTCTATGGTGTTGATGCCCAGGATCTCTACAAAACGGAACCTCTTTGGTACAGTCGTGTGGCTGCTTGTGTTCTTCTCCCCTAACCAGAGGCATGAAGGGGGGCTCACGGTCACTGACCAAGTCTGATGTATAACCCGACATTTCGGAACTACACACGGGTTGCTCGTTCACTGAGTTGGACAGGAAATCGTCGTCACTTATGTAGCCAGCATGTGACGTAATGAACATGCGTAAATGGCAGGCATAGTCCCTGGTGTCCGGTTCATCGTAGCTGGCATCAATTGAACGATTAGCGATTCTAGCAGCCGCCCGGATGACATGTTCTTTTCTTTGGCAACAACAGTGGCATTGTCCCGGTCAATCTTGTGACTATGTTCCTGCGCATGCTCGGCAAATAATAGTCATGTGACTATTATTTCTTAGATCACGATTTTTTTTTCGTTTCCATGCCTGAACAGCCGAACTTTCATCGAACCCTTGATTATGCAGCCAGAGGCAGTGGCACTCGTTGCGTCCTGTTTGAGATGAATGGTCTTTTTGTCCGTGTCTATCCACTATCACCTGGGTTTATCTCCTGGCTGCTGAAGTGTGCCTGCATTTTCCAGGTCAACTACTCTGACATTAATGTCTGGATACAAATTGGGTAGATCTTGTATGCCATGCCCAACATCAAAGTAAGTTTTCTGTTTCTGCCAGCACTTTTGCTCATGCACTTTCATTTTCCTCCGGTCCGGGAGTTGTGGAAAGAAGCTGTCTGCAGTAGCTGGAAGTGTAGTCCTAAGCCTTTGGCTCGTAAGCATTTGCATTAGCGAGGAGCTATTTTTCAGAAGGCTCAGTCTACAATTGTGTGTCTTGTAGGCATCACCTGACGTCTCAAGGGAGTTCTTGGATAAGTTTACAGTGGCTTCTGTGCGATCATTGCGCTGTTGGTAGCGTGGACTGCACGCCATTTGTTGGAATTCTTATGAATTCTGCAAACAGCGAGCTGCGCCCTTTTGCAAGCTACAGTTTGTTGTGGTTCACGACCACTACACTATTGCACGCCTTGTGAAAACAAAGAGCCATTGAGTTGCAACCACAGGTTCTGTCAAACTAGCCAGTACTAGCTCAGGATACCCTTACTAGTATTTTGTGACGATGTGCCACCACACCCCTCCAATAGAAAATATGTCCATAGTGAACTTCTGTAACAGCTTTTCTCAGAATCCCAATTGCAGGAGTGTCACCCTTCCCTTAGCCCTGTGGTGCTAGCATGTACGACATGACTTGAAGACATTTGCTGTTTGTATGTATTTATGATGCAGTACTTTGTCGTCTTGCTAGGCATTTATTGATTGCAAAGTGGCCTTCAAGTGAGAAGTGCTGGTTGGGTAAGCTCCTGTAGCTTCTTGGGCGCGATGGTTTTATTGCCAAAATATCAGCGTGTCTTGGACTACATTGTCCTTGTAAAGCCAGAATTATTTCAGAGGTTGCAACACCTTGTCCAGCTCTTTCGAGTGAAAATGCAAAGTTGGCAGCAGCATTAATCTAGCACTTGTTCTTTCTTCAGTTTTTGTAAAGAAGGTGGGGAGAGGCAGCATACATAGCCTTCAATCTTGGTAGGCCCTTGTGGTGCCTGTTATTCTCCTTCACATGAGAACTTCACAGTGTATCAGCTGCGGGAAAGTCTTTGCCTAAGATGTACATTATGCCTGATAACGCATCAATCATGTGCACACTTTATAAATTGGGAAACAGATTGTTGCCCCATTTATAGAATTTATCTCGAGCTTGCAAGAAAGAAAGCACTTCTTTCTATATCTGGGCATAGCCAGGCATTCTGTCTCTGCAAAATATTTTGAGGCGTATCTAGTAACATGTTGCCCATCGTCTTGCTTTTGGCTGAGCACTGCAACTAGACCACAGCACAAAGCATCAGCTGTGATTAGCAGCTGGTCTCTCATTTTGAGGAGCACCAGCCAAGCACTGGATCTGAAGAAAGTATTTCTTTCCATTTTGAGAATTCTGGAACCTGTGTGGGTTCCAGACAAACCATGCTTTGAAAACAGCATGCTGGACAATGGGTGTAGTGTTTGTCATGTTAGGAGCGAATAAACCTAGATAGGTGGTCATGCCCATTAGCCGCAGTAGTTCTGGAGGATGGTCTTGGCATGTCTGTGACAGCTTTGGGGTTGTTTTCGTTCATGTGCCTCAAGTAGGATATTATTGTGATGCCAAACTTACATTTCTCGTTGTGGATGGCAGCTCTTGCACAGTGGGTGCCCTCAAATGTACTGCAGAGTTCGTTGTGTTGCTGTTTAGTTGAGCACCAACTGATAACCTCGACCATATGACAAGCAACACATATAAGTTCTGGATGGATATCATTCATATACCATTGTGTTTGATCTGGGGCACACCAGATACCAAATCACATGAGCAGTTAAAGCGAAACCAACGGAACGGTGCTGTAAAGGTGGTCAAGAACTTTCTGTAATTTCTCAGGGATTTGCCAAAACCCTGAATTTGGGCATCAATTTTTCATACACCAAGGTGTGACTCGTAGTATCTGAAGGGTATGCTTAACTGCAGAAATTGGATATGATGCTCATAGGGCTTGCTTGTTCAGTTTTTGTGTAATCCATAAAAGTGTGGAGTGCTCCTGATGTATTCGTCACCACTACCATAAGCGTGCACCAAGGAGTTGGCTCTGTTATAGCTGTCGTAAAACTAGTCTTAAACCTGGAGAAGTTTGGCTTTCGTCTTCTATAAAAGTAGCCATACAAAACAGTGAAATATTAGTGCACAGGACACAGGCACCAGTTTCAACATTGTCATGCAAGCTGCGCAAAGTATTTGAGGATGCGGCTTTGAATCTCCACAACCATTAACATTCTCAATCTGTCTAAGCACTCGACTTCAGCTTCACAATCACCTCTGTGACCTATTTAGCAAATTTATTTGAAAATAGCAGCATTCTGCCTGATGCACGAGATGGAACTTTATGTTGTGCTAGTCGCCTTACACACTGCCCACAGTAACTTGGAGGTCACCACCTTCTCGAAATGTCACGAACCGCATTGTTTTCAGGGTGAGACAAGAAATCGTGTCTAATTATCATCTGTGACAAAAAGAAATAACTGACGCCTGTGGCAAGGTGCCATTCAAATGGTTGAGTTCCTCCAGGAGGTAGGGGATGATACGAGTGAGAACCTTCAAAAGCCAATTGTGGCCTTAGCCAAGCAGCCCTAGGTGACATAGTAAAGCTTTTTGGGCACAATGTCATTAGGCACCACTCTATATAATTTATTTGCTTCCACAACATCTGCATGGCTCACGAGTGTCCGGTGGTAAATTTCTGAAGCCACATCAACCTCGATGTCCGGTCGAGCTGACTCCTGTGCACGTACGTAAAGCTGCCGACTTCAAGGACTGCCACCTGAGCACGAGCCTCTACGCAATCAAGTCAGAAGGATGAATACATTGGTTCCACCTTCTTCCTCGACCGCCACGACCGAGGTTGTCCTGAACCAGCCGCGAATCCCCATGTCCTTCCATGGGGACACCTTTGAGGATGTAGAGCACTGGCTCGATCACTTTGAGCGTGTCGCAGAATTCAACGGCTGGACTACAGAGCGCATGGTACGCAACGCCAACTTTGCCCTCAAGGACTATGCACGGACCTGGTTTGAGAACCGTGAGGCAGGGCCCTATCGACATGGGACGAATTCCGACGGCAGCTAATAGGCACATACGCCAGCTTCGATCGCAAGGAGCGAGCTGAATCTGCAATTCAGGCGAGAGTACAGAGGCCGAACGAAAGCGTCGCAATGTTTCTCAAAGATATGTGCCGACTTTTCCGACGCGCGGATCCGTCCATGCCGGAAGAAAAGAAGCTAAGGAATGTGATGCGCAGTGTCGAGCAAGAGTTATTCGGTGCCCTAATACGCAACCCACCAAATATTGTTGCAGAGTTTCTCGCGGTAACCGTATCGATAGAAAAGGCACTGCAGACAGAACCGCGACGTGTCGACCCTATCGCGTGACTCTCTCGCTATATCCCTGGACAATATCAATGCCTCGTGGGAGCTCATTAGGCTTATCGTTCGAGAAGAGCTTCAAAAGCTTCAGGTGGCTCCAGCATCGGTACAGCGACCTGCTCTGGCTGAGGTCGTCCGGGAGGAAATCAGGCAGGCAGTACAAGTCCCAGAGCGAAGCGAGACACCACAGCACAAGGTACGGCAGCCACAACCTCGCATGTCGTATACGGAAGCTGCACGAAGTTCGTTGTCCCCGATTTTTCGCGATGTGAGCGACGTCCTGGACCTTCTTGGTGTGCGCGCCGTTGAACAAGCCACTCGCCTCGTTGCACGCCATTCATGGCTGAAACACACCCACCTCACAAGAGCGACGTATGGCGCTCCGCAGACCGGAGGCCCTTGTGTTTTCATTGCACTGAAGCTAATCACCTCTACAGGGCGTGTCCCTACCAACGAGCTGGGCTCCGTGAATTTTCACTGAATGCACCGTGCCCGCGCAATGGTGAATGCGCCCTGGAGATTGAAGCATACCTCGCGGATGCCTGGACCTCGGATGCCAGGACCTCGTTTGCCCCACGATTCCGTGAACCCCGGTCACCGTCACCCGCCCGAAACAGGTCTTCCAGCCCCTATTCAAGCTGAGATCAACGAGACGTCGCTCACTCAGCCCAGCCTCCCGGGAAAACTGAGTCCAGCGACTTGCGGAGGTGAGGTCGCTGATGTCGCGAACGCTGAAGATCCTCCACTGCAACAACCGCTATATGATGTAATTTAGACGCAGAAAAAGCAGTGTAGTTCCGTGTCAGTATCCTGTGACGTACTAGTTACCACAGATGACCACGAGGTCATGGCGTTAATCGACACGGGTGCGCACACGTCTGTTATGAGCCAGAATCTCGCGCGTATACTGAACAAAGTTTCAACGCAATGGACCGAAACTCAGATTCGTACTGCAGGAGGGCATCTCATAACTCCAATGGGCCGGTGCACGGCACGAGTCAACATTCGGGGCTTCACGTACATCGGTGACTTCGTCAATCTTCCTGAATGTTCAAAGGACCTTATACTCGGCATGGATTTCCTTCAGGCGAACGGTGCCATCATCGACCTGCAAGAGTCTAAAGTCAGCTTCACTACTACGCAAGCCATAGTGAACAGTAATGACAACGACCGTGACATCGCGCTTCGCGTAACTGACAATCACATCATGTTGCCACCCAAGAGCAGCGTGCTTACCCTTGTCCAATGCGACACGGAGGACGCCGCCGAAGGAATTGCTGAGGCAAACATGCCCCTGCTTCTTGAGCACCACATTTGTATAGCCAGAGGGCTTCTTCAGGTGCAAAACAAATGTTCAGTTGTTTTGCTAACAAACTTTAGCAACGAGTATTGGCATGTACCGCGAGGAACGACATGGCTGAACTGAGCTCATTTCTTCACAAAATCACTAACGTTACTGATATTGCCACATTTGAAACCGCATCGTCTCGGCAATCTGGGTTCCCCAGCCTAAAAAGAACGGATTCACGTTAACGCCGCTCTGCCAGACCATCAGAAAGACCGTCTACTGAGTCTCGCGAATGAATTTGTGGACTGTTTTTCAGCGTCATCCAAAGTGCGGCGCAAGTCCACAAAGCACCGCATTATTACGGACGAGTCTGCACGTCCTGTCCGTCAGCATCCTTACAGAGGGTCTCCAGTGGAAAGGGAAGTGATCAAGCATCAGGTGAAAGAGATGCTCCAAGATGACGTGATCCAGCCATCCACCAGCCCGTGGGCCTCCCCTGTAGTGTTAGCCAAAAAGAAAGTTAACACACTACGGTTCTGTGTAGATTACAGGAAATTGAACAGTGTCACCAAACGCTATCCATTGCATGCCCCACATCGACGACACATTAGATCGTCTACAACATGCCAAGTTTTTTTCTTCGTTGGACCTTAAATCAGGATATTGGCAAATCGAAGTTGATGAACAGGGTCGTGAAAAAACAGCATTTGTGACACCTGATGGGCTTTATGAGTTCAAAGTTCTCCCCTTCGGTCTCTGTTCCGCACCTGCCACCTTTCAGCAGACGATGGATACCATGCTTGCTGAACTCAAATGGCAAACCTGCCTCGTATACTTGGACGATGTCGTTGTGTTCTCGAGCACGTTTGACGAACATTTCGCATGACTCGAGGGTGTCCTCACTGCGATCCATACTGCCGGCCTCACCATGAAGCCTGAAAAATGCTACTTCGGGTTCCAAGAGCTCAAATTTCTTGGCCATGTCGTTGGTCCTGAAGGCGTCCGACCAGACCCTGACAAGTTAGCCGCCGTAGCCGAGTTTTCACCACCCACAGACAAGAAGGCTGTCCAACGCTTCCTTCGTTTGAGCGCATATTATAGGCGCTTCGTCGAGGGATTCTGGAGAATTGCTGAACCTCTGACACGGCTCACACGCGACGATGTGCCTTTCATTTGGGCGGACGAGCAGCAGCAGTCGTTCAATGAATTGCGCAAGCGTTTACAAGAGGCCCCGATACTTGCTCATTTCAACGAAGACGCTGACCCTGAAATCCATACTGATGCCAGCAATGCGAGTCACGGCGATTGTGCAGTGGCAAGCTGGTGCGGTATGCCCCATTGCTTATGCAAGCCGCAGTCTCACCAAGGCTGAGAAAGACTACTCAACCACTGAAAAAGAATGCTTAGCGGTTGTGTGGGCAATTGGTAAATTCCGTCCCTACTTGTACGGTAGACCCTTTACCGCTGTCAGCGATCAACCATGCCCTGTGCTGGCTTGCCAACCTCAAGGATCCTTCAGGCAAACTAGCCCGTTGGAGCCTTCGCTTACAAGAGTATGATATTACAGTTGTCTACTGATCTGGCAGGAAGCACAGTGACGCTGACTGTTTGTCACGTGCACCACTCCCTACGACCTCATTGGACCCTGACCATGACTTGCCATTTGTCGCCGCATTAGTTATCGACGCCATAAAGATGGCTGAGCACCAGCGCACTGACGCTGAGCTGCTGCCGCGAATCATACACCTCCAAGGAGTTGAAGGTGTTTTACCCTGCTTGCTCATGCACGGCTTATCATCATACTACTTGCACAACAACGTCCTTTACAGGAAAAACGGCGGAAGCGGCCCCAATACGTACCTCCTTGACGTGCCATCCGCGCTACGCCACGACATTTTGCGAGCCTGCCATCATGAGCCATGCGCGGGACACCTGGGATTCGCCAAGACTTTAGGCAAGCATACGACAGAAGTATTACTGGCCCCGGCTTTATTCTTCTGTGCAACGGCACATGAAGACCTGCCATGATTGTCAGCACCGCAAAAAACACCAGTTAAACCGACTGGCTTTCTCCATCCTGTGGACCTTCCTCAAGCACCGTTCCAACAAATAGGAATGGATCTACTTGGGCCATTCCCAGTGACCTCGTCGCGCAACAGATGGATAGTCGTCGCTACCGACTACTTAACCTGGTACGCCGAAACCGAAGCTATTTCGCAAGTAAATTTATATGAAGTGGCCAAGTTCTTTGTACGCCACATCGTCCTATGACATGGTGCACCGTCTGTTCTCATCACTGACCGCAGTACAGCGTTTACAGCGGAACTTATGCAGGATGTTCTCCAGCTGATGCATAGCTCTCACCGCAAGAACACTGCATATCACCCTCAAACCAATGGATTAATGTAACGTCTGAACAGAACACTGGCTGATATGCTCTCCACGTATGTCGATGTAGAGCACAAGACGTGGGACGCAATCTTACCCTATGTGACTTTCGGGTATAACGCTGCTGTACAGGAGACTACACAGTTTACGCTGTTCGAAGTTGTATATGGGCGCGACGTCAGTTCAACACTTGACGCCATGCTACCTATGGCTGATAATAGCCCGACCAGCGAACACGTAGAAGAGTTCGTACAAAGAGCCGAAGAGGCACGCCAGCTTGCTCGGCATCGTATCCGGAGCCAACAGCATACCGCCACCCTTCAATACAACCAGGGTCGACGCGACATCCATTACAATACCGGCGGCTGCGTGTGGGTCTGGACGCCCGTCCGCCACCGTGTACTCTCAGAAAAGTTGATCCGCCGGTATTTTGGTCCCTACAAGGTTACACGCCGCCTCAGTGACGTGACCTACGAAGTAGTCCCCTGCAGTTCTGACCCCAGTTCACTCCGTCGTCGTCCTCCCGCTGAAGTTGTTCGTGTAGTGCGCATGAAACCATACTATGCGCATACCTGAATGCTGAGATGCACCTGAGGAGCTCCATTTTTTATGTAGCTGAAAGAACCTTTTGACGCCACCGAGACGGTCGCTCTTCTCATGGGAGGCAATTGACACAAAGATGTGGTGCTCCCGCACCGCAGGACGGCGCGCGCAAAGGTCGGTGCCACTAAAGACGATGAAGTGCGTAAGCTGCACGCTCTTGTTCTTGCCCGCCATTAAAGAGAAGCGTATATTTTGCAAGACTCTGTCTCCAATCTACGTTACAATGTAGTCGTTGTCGGGTGTACAATTAAGCTTTATATTGCATGTTTTACACGTTACTCATCTGATGCCTTAGCAGCGAAGGTTTTTCCTCTGCCTTTCTTGTAAAAAAATGTTTGGGAAGTACCCACATGCATCTGCTTTTATTTTTTTTTTTTGTGCATGGCACATGTGCTGTTGGCCTGGAACTGATTCACAATAGTATTAACAGCCATAGCGTTCAGGGACCCGTGCCGCTGAAAATCCAGCAGTGGTGTTGGCGACCTTTTCCATATGAGAAAATAAATCCTGAACCATGCATCCCGATTCATGCAGGCCCTCCACGTGGCATATAGGCATTACTGAACTAATTAAAATTCTCAAAGTAGGATGTGTCGAAAATTCATAAAGTGTGACTTGCACACAACTTTGAGACATTATAGCGTTGGATTGTAATTTGAATATGCGAGAAAACATAATTCTGTTGCGCGGAAACTCAAACGCAAACCCCTTTTCCAGCTGCCATTTCAGGTCGGTCTTAGGAGTGGCACGCCCCAGAAAGCTCGCCTTCGTGCGTAGCGTTTGCCACCAGCATTTCCAGGGAAACATTACAGAAGCATAAGCTGCAGCTGCCCGGAAGCGTGAGAAGAAGCCAGGGATCTTTTAATGCTATCCTGTTCCACTCTTAAAGGCGCAGCTTAAGTGTCCTCCAACGTTGTTTTTTTTCGCTGTTTGGGGACTGCCTTCTTGAAGGTGTTGCTTCGTTTCCTTTCTACTGTAGGGCGAATGCAATATCTGCTTTGAACAACAGCAAAGCCACGTTTTGATTGCACTTGATGCTGGCCGCACTAGCGCGGCATCTCTCCTGAACACTATCCAACAGTTCACTATGATGTTATCACTGAAATAGAATACACAGGACACCTTCGTGTACCACTTCATCTACCTCGAAGTAATATGCCATAGCTCTATGATCATATCCTTAACATCCACTACTTTCTTGGATTCATTTCAGATAGCTGGAATGTACAGACTAAAAAAGCTCGGAAGCGCTTGCACTCTTTGGAGAATTTTGTATGAGCATTTTCAGGCTGTTCTGGTGACACTAAAAAATACTGGCTCTCCTGTAATCGAGAGTAGATGTAAGCATGAAATGGCTGCCGACAAAGCAGATTGATTGTAGATGATACTAGCCACAATCTTAAAATGGGTGTAGCGCACATTCGCAACGGCACACCCCACCCCACTGCATCACGCAACTGTACACTGGTCCATATGGAAGCAAGTTTCCTGTCAAAGACAGAACCCCATTGCAAGTCTCGTCTCGGTCCACCATATGTGCCGTGGACCTCGCGGACTGCTGGCATTGAAAAGAGCACAAGCAACTGTGTCTCAGTGCCGAAAAATGACAATCAAGTGTACAGCGCCTTGTATCTGCCTCTGAACGTCGCTATTAGAAGTGACAAATAAAACTTCAGCGTACTAGAAGTTACAGCTTGAGTGATATTGTGAGCAAATATTTAGAACTCAGAAGCAATATATTTTGTAACATGTTTGGGAAGTAACTAGCATATGTATTGCAGTCTTGACTGTTTGCCCGGATGAGCTGGTTTGAGTGCCAGGATAATGGCTCTGGCTTTTGGTTCATTGAAGGTGGCCGACAACAGGAGCTAAAAGCATTTCATGCTTAGAATGTCTGCAGCAGCGGCACTGTTCGGTTAGTCAAGGACCTCATTTCATGGCCCTCATTCTGACGCCTTCGAACACTGTTTCTGCCTTTGTAACGCTTCCTAGAATTTATCCTTCAAATTCTTATGTGAAAGAACATTGCATCAATTTTGGCGTATTTCTCAAACTGTACAAGCAGAATTGCTGCTGATTTCATAAATACAACCTGTAAATCAATACAGCAGAATTGTTAGTTGAAATATGTAATCCAAATCAAGGAGCCATTCTCAAGACGATGTTCCCGCTGGCACTGATGCGTGTCATTCCTGGCGTTGGTGAAATCTTTATTCTACATTATAAAGCATGAAACATTCACACGTGCTCTTCTTTCCTTCTTTTTTGAGCTTTGCTGTTCAAGGAGCTTTGCCCTTTGAGTGGCAGCAGCCTGATTGACATAACTTCTGACTCACATATTTAACTTTTTTGCACAGATTGGTCAAGGAGTAGCCAGATTTTGAGAAGTACATCTTTAGCAGAGTCTATAGGTGCTGGCTTTTGGTGTGGAGAGACAAGCAGCTTCGTAGCTTCCCTCCTGTCTCTTTTCATTTCAGTTTGCTGACACAATGACAACTCTCGAAACAGTATATTTGTTAATGAGGAATCTTTGCAAGGCACATTGTGAAGCACATGCCGATGAATTGCTTCAACCTTTTACATTAAACAAGTTATGCCATGTGCTGTCGAGAGGCAAATAAAGCTGTTCGCTTTAAAAATTAACAATAATCTCCACAGTTTGTGAAGTGATTGAGATATTGTTACCCAGTACCTTCAACAAAGATGTTATGGGAAACAGTGCAAGGAACTAGCATGCTTACACTAATTGCAGGTATTTGGCGGAGTTGTATGGGAGACAAGATAACCAACCAATTTTCCTTTAATGCATGTGAGCTTTGTCATCTTCATGGTGTAATGTAATCTTTCCAGGTAGCGGATAAAGAATGTGTGGCAACATGAAATGGCCTTTGACGACACAGGCGAGTAGTGGATGCCACACTTCAGTTCTAATTAAAGTTACATCAGCAGAGAGCATGTATGCTACGACCAAGTTGGGTCCATACTTTGGATTACCGTGTACAGTGTCACTCTCTTCTGCATTCCAAAAGATGGAAGCCAGTGTTTCTTTGCTGTTGCCATTTCAATTTAGTATATTTTCATGTTTTCATGCTCTGCAAAATACAGCCAGAGGTTGCACGGTCTTGAAATGAAGACTACTTTTTGTGTTTTCAAGATAAAATTTTAGCTATAATAAACGGAATTTCCAAAAAACAAATTTTATGTTTGGCCTGCCTTCTTTCGGGTGATCAGACATGGGAGCCATTGAGGCATCATGGCTCATACGTGCGGCCTTTATGCTTGAGAGGTGTGTGCACACTGCTCCTTGCATGTTGAAAAAAAAAACGGAGACCATACATAATTGGTCTTGGTTTGCTTTCTTAGCCACAAGTGTTATCTGAAAATATAGCTGCTTTTTGTTACTCTTTCTGGCGGTGCGTTTTAGATAGATAAAAATTATGATGCACGTGCATGTTCAGTGTGATTGCAGGAACGAGAAACTTTACTGGAAGATCCTTTGCAAGAGATGCAAGTGCTTGCCCATTTCATGAAAAAAAAGGCTTTGTTTTCATTGTATGCAGTAATCTAAGGGTCAGGCGGACTTGATCACAAAAGCAAAGAGAGAAATTGGTTGACAGAGAAATCCAAAGCCTGCTGACCACATTGTAACTGTCTAGCGCATAGACGACACCTGCACGTTGGCCAACAGCATGGGAAAGGAGAAGGGATGGAAAGATGAAAGAGGTTGCCATGAAGCACATGTGGTGAAAAGGAGAATGAAGCAAAAATTGGTAGCATTCAGAAAAAGCTAGATATTCTTGATGAGAAAATTGAAACATTGGACAAATAATTAATAGCAGCCTTTATCAAGTCTTACCACCGTATTCAGCAATACATCTTGAAGCTCATGCTTGACTTGATATAAATGACGCATGGTGTGAACGCGCCCAAGATGCTCATTGCGTTTCTTTTGGTGTGTTCACGACAGGCGTCATTTAAATCGAGTCAAGCATGGGCTTTAAGCGAAGATGCATTTATGAATACGGAGGTTCGTGTTACGGCATGGTGAGGCTCTCTGGAATGAAGACTTCATGAACTAGAGAATAGGTGGGCCCGTGAGAACCTACTTTTACGTCTTATCGCAGACATCTGAATCACAGGAGCAGTCTGAAGCATGCGGTAGGTTTGTGAAGACTTTCCGAGAAACCTGCATGGGTTTTCTCTGTAACAGTTTGCTACAGTCGGGTGTATGACTCATTTTACATTTCCTGATCACCTTGCATATTTCCGCACAATGCTTTCGTCATTACTGTTCAGATTCATTACTGTTCAGTGGTGCATTGGCCAGTATTGCCTTTTCAGTGGCACTGAAAAGGCAATACAGGCATGAATGTCAAAAGAGGCACTTGTAGGCAGGATAAATTCAAGATTACCTTGTTTACATGTCCATAGTTAGTGCTTACAAAGGCAGAAGAAGGATGCCAGGAAAAAATAAGCATTTCGTCTGAGGTTGCTCTCATTATGAAGCTGTTTACAATGATGAGAGCTAAATACAAAAAGTGTGGTCCTAATGAATGGACACGTTCTCCCAGTTGCAATTCATAGTTTAAGATATTGAGGGACTTCAATCGCACCTCAAAAAGAAGTCCATGATCAATAAACAGCGCAGGAAGCCAGTATAACAGTTTTCATTGACAGTGAGTTGGCCCTAGGATATGATGCAGTTTGCATCTTCAATAAAATGGCTATTGATTGGCTACTGTTGATCTGTACAATAAGCGCAGCACGCATACAGAACAGCACGCAGTCCCATTTATGCCTTGGGCCTCACTTATACCATGTTAAAATTGTGGAAATACAACAGATTCATAAAACCAGCTCTCTTTATCACCTTATCTTAGGGAGGGACTTGTCAATGTTACAGTGCAGAGCACGAACATTTCCTTAGGAGAAGCCTTCCAGTTATTTATGAATTACATGGTAGAGGTTCATTACCTCTCGAAAACTGTTCTGCATAACACTCGTGCTTCTTCACACATCTATCATGATCCGTCAAATACGGGATAAGTTGGGTGCTGCAGATAAATGGTTCCTGCAGAGCCTAAAGCTACAGCATCAACAGGCAGCTAAATTTTCATTCTTGATGTTTGGTCCAGTTCTCTGAAACATACACATAGAACTAAAGCTGTTCGATCTGAGTACCAATATTAAATGTGTTATTTTGGGGCTTCAATGATTTGCTGAACTTGATGGAAAGTGAAGGACTGTATAGAAAAAATGGCTGTAAGGTCAACTATCATCTGCGCATAACCTTTCAGATACTGCACTAAATATAATCTAAAACACATGAAAAGTTTTTATAGAACAAAGTACAGCCACACTGGATCACACTAGCATCATTATCATATGTCACTGGTGTGGCACTTCAACACAATGTGGGAACTACCATGGCTCGTACAATGCTCCAAAGGATACATTGCAATAGCGCAACTATGCTCAATGGCATTTGAACTGTTTCTTGCAATTTACAACTTCTAGCCATGCACTTATTCATTTATGACTTGGATGGTCGTGAAGCCTAAGTGCTTTTCAACCTAGCAATACTGCAAGCTTGTCTGCTGACACTAGCTGCACAAAAGAGCAACCAGTAGCTTGTGCTCCAGCAGAACTTGAGGGCGGATTACAAGTTCAGTTCTTGCCACACTATAGATGAGAAATATGAACATACTCCCAAGCTTCAATATCTTAGCCAGTGTAAAGCTGCAATACAGGTACTGCACTCCCTTAATTGCACTGCTTACAGCTGTCAAACTATACCTCTGGTGCTATGCACATTTTGGGGATGGCAAGAAGTTCCACTAGACAAGGTATCAACCACACAGGCATTTAAAACATTGAGTTGAGGGTGTTTAAGACTGACTAAACACAATTTGCCCCTTGGCTTGGATCTCGATTCCTTTCCCCTCTAGTGTCATTGACTGAAGAGCCACAACAGTAGAGTAGCAATGCTTTGTTGTCTTGCCTGTTTACTAATAGCAAGAAACTACGCTCTAGCACCGTAGCCTAATCAAAGAACAAAAGGTCAAGTTTATTGAGCAAGCTTGATCAACCAGCTCTCCAGTAGTCTGGGCCCCACGTCAGAGGGTATCGTCGTATGGTGTCATGATTGCAATAGTGCATGAAGACTACTAGAAGCTGCGGTTTCAGTAGAAGGTAGGGGATAACTCCTAATTAAGGGTAAGCCTTTGCTTTTGACAATGATCGGACAAATTTAATCACGATTTCCCACTTCACCGCCGGTGCAGAAATGCCATCGTCCTTTTAAGATTGACCACATTACAAAAACGTACGTACGTACGTACAGTCCTATACACTGCGGCTGGTCGCGTCGCAATCCCATGTTTCTCTAGTTTTAACGCCCGCGCAATACGTATGTAGTACTCAACAATCGGTTTGCTCTGGCGCAGTTTTAGAAGACGATCGTCGTCGTGCTGTTTGCGCATCACAAACGCGTCACACACACGCACACACACAACTCGATTGTGCAACACGCGTTGTTCCACCTTGCATCGCTTCGTTCGTGGTCGTGCTGTTTGCGCGAACAAACGCGTCACACACGCAACTCGATTGCTCTGCGCACACCAAAAGCCAAAACGCGATGTTCCACCTTCGTTCGTGGTCGTGCTATTTTGCGCATACACATTCGTCACACACGCAACTTAATTGCTCTTTGCACACACCAAGCGCGTCACACACACACACAGCTTCGATTGCCGTAAAACGCGCTGTTCCACCTTGTATCGCTTCGTTCGTGGTCGTGCTGCTTGCGTGCACGCACAATGAACCGCCTACCCTACTACTCCGGCGAGTTGCACAAACCCTGCGCTAGCGCATATTTCTATGGGCCCCGCGCGCGCCCGCATGGGACAAGGGCATTTCAGGAGCTAGGCGCGTTTTTTACACGACGACTAGGGACCTAGACTCCCCTAGGGCGAAAAGTTACCTAGATATATAGTTCCCGTTGGTGCCGCGGGGGCGGCGCTGCAGTCGACCGGCTGCACAGGCGAGCGAATGTAAATGCGCTCCCCGGCGCCATTTCTTTCTCTTAATGTGTAGTAGAATATCGTCTCTACTCGTTTGCTCTCAGCTTCAAACCACTCTCTTTCTGTCTCTTAATGTTACATCTAGCATTCTTCGTGCCATCCCTCCTTGCGCGGTTCTTAACTTGTTCTCAAGCTTCTTTGTCAGTCTCCAAGTCTATCCCCATATGCCAGCACCGGTAAAATGCACTGATTGTATACCTTCCTTTTCACTGATAATGGTAAGCTCCCACTCAGGAGCTCACGATGCCTGCCGTATGCGATCCAACCCATTTTTATTCTTCTCTGAATTTCCTTCTCATGTTCAGCGTTCCCTGTCATTAGTTGACCAACGTAAACATACTCCTTCACAGACTCTAGAGGTTGATTTGCGATCTTGAACCCTTGTTCCCTTACAAGTTTATTTATCATTATCTTTGTTCTTCTACATAATAATATCCAACCCCACTCTACACTCTCCCTGTTAAGGTCCTCAATCATTTGTTGCAAATCGCCCGCAGTGTTGCTGAATAGAACAAAGTCATCGGCAAACTGAAGGTTGCTGAAGTATTCGCCGTCGATCCCTACTCCTAAACCTTCCCAGTTTTATAGCTTGAATACTTCTTCCAAGCACGCAGTCAATAGCATTGGAGCGATTGTGTCTCCATGTCTATCATGGTCTTTTTCTCTCAAGTGAAGGATAAGTTCCACATTTTCGCACCTCAATTGTTCATGAGTTCCTTGTCGGAGAAACGACTCCAACATTGTAAGGCGGGCCTTGAATCGCAGAAGACTGTCAATTTTCTATAACGCTCTGTATTAATCACATGAAGTGCAATGTGGAGAGCCGCGAGCTCTGCACCTGCAGACGTAGTGATTCGAGAAGTCTTGAACCGTTCTGTTGTTCCCCTTGCTGATCGCAAAGGCTTTGCTACTCGCCGTATTAAATGTTATATGCATATTGTCATTTGCAGACACATCTGGTCTAGTAATTTCCTTGTCCGTCATATTCTGGTGCGCCAGCTAAAATACATAATCCTGCATTTTGTAACGCCTGGAATGTTACTCTGATTTGATCGGTTAACTTTTTATGCCTCGATACTTTCAACTGTCTAGACCAAGCATCTCTTCATCACACAGTTCTAAGCGCTGACTGACCAGCATTTTAGAGCGATTTCTATTTATATTTGCACTTTGTAACTCGATTATTTGAGTTCAGCGTAGTATTTCCTTCAATGCTTGATTTGTTAATTTTGCATTCCTTCTTGACGTCTATTCAAATCTTTGTTGGACGTGGGTAAATGCTTCCGAATCACCCCCCTACCTAAAAATATGCACGCTATCTACAACAAAGAGAGGAGAGCTCACAGGGCTAAGGCTCTAGTAAATAAAATTAAAAACACACCGGCGCATAACGTAGCGTACGTGGGCGCCGCTTGCGGAAGAGACGGGGCTGCGGTATCGACGGTGGTTGATGGCAACGGGTGCGTTAAGATAGCGTGCTCCACGTGCACGAGGGACGCCTGTACAGCCGAGGAGGTTGCAGTAGCGCTCGCTTGTGCAGGTACAAAAGCGGGAGTAATATTATGCGATAACAAATATGCTATCCGAAATTTTAACAAAGGGAGAATCTCGGAAGAAGCCCTCCTCATTCTACTCAAAAGCCCTCCCAGGAGGGACATAACTTTTATTTGGGTACCGGCCCATGAAGACGTCCCAGGCAACGAAGACACTCACGAGCTCGCCCGAGCACTCTACCACCGGGCAACTCTAGAGCAGCCAGTTCCAACGATAAAAGATAGCACGATCACGTACAGGGAAATTGTCGATCATTACAAAGGCGAAAGAAGAACCTTCCCGCCTCCGCATCGGTCTCTCTCTCTGGAGGACGCTCGCATTTGGCGACGCCTCCAGGGAAACAATTATACATCACCACATTGGATCTACTTAACAGAGACGAGGGACTATAACGACGCCCTCTGCAAAATTTGTAAGCAAAAAGGTACGCTAGACCATATAATATGGGAGTGTGCTGGCTCCCCAGGGGCCAAGGAAAGCATTGACAGTAGAGATGCCTGGGAGGCCTAGCTCCAGAGCGAGGCTGAAAACGACCAGCGTCGAGCAAACCGCCTGGCCGCTGAGGCCGTGAAGACTCACCATCCTAAACGCGCGGGGACTGCTTCGTCCTCCCCCCCTACCTACGTGTAGATTAACAGGCGGGCACCCCGGTTCGGTGGAATAATAACGCTTTCAATCAAACAATCAATCAGCATAATCATGTGATGTAACACAGTATTATTAGTGTGCTTGTGCTTCTATCGTCTGCCGGGCAGTCCAACAAGTCAGTGTGGCTTGGAGTGTCATGTCCTGTTTGTTATTTGTGTTACATGCAGACACATTATCATTATTGTTGTTGTTGTTGTTGTTGTTGTTGTTGTTGTTGTCGTTGTTGTTGTATCACGAGCATCCTCACTCAGTAACGAGGGTTTGGATCCGAGCGAGGCCACTTCAAGAGGTCTCGTCTCGGTGAGATTGAACGTGTGCCTGGGCACAGAGGCGACGCGAACAGTGGTTTCACTGTACAAATGGTTAGTTCCCCTCTTCCTTGTCAGTTTCCCTTAACCACTAGCTTCATGGCCAATCATCAATGTGGGCATGCGCCACAGAGACGCAAGACAAGAACAACAACAAAACTTTCTTTTTATCTCAGCATGAAAACAAAAAAATTTAACATCAAATTTGAATTTGATGACAATCTCCGAAGCCTTCAAATTGATAATAACGATTAGTATTTATTTATTATATCAACCTTAGATTACAAAATTCTATTCAAGTTGTCTTCGCCTTTTGCCTGCTGCCACCCGATTCACGGCTGATCACCTGTAGTGGTTGAGCCACACCCATGGCCACCAAACCAAACCAAACAAGGCTCAATGGTTTCCCGTTTGCGCTACAGTTCACGTTACGTTACACACAAAGAGAAGGGACGAAGATAACATTTATAGAGAGGCAAAAATTAGCACAATTTTAAATGCCCCAAACAAGTTCGCCAGTTTCGCACGAAGGCGCAGTATTGAAAGCGATAGCAAGGTGTATAGCCAGGACAACGCTATAGCGCGGAGCCGAAGGTGTTCCACTAAACCTGGCGCGATGACGAGCAATGCCAACGCCCTTGCATGAGTCACATCTCGACAGGGCACGATACAAGACAGAAGGAGGAAATCCCTGGCGTTCGATGGCGCCTAAACAGATGCTTAAATTAGTTTACCTGGACCATACATACTGTGCGTTCCACTCATAGCATCGATGTATATGGCCACAGCGCTCACACCAGCAGCGGAATCCAGAGAACGCTGTCCTGGTTTCGGCGGAGCCGCTGGAGCGCACCGTGACGGTTGCGCGGACTCAGTTTCGGCGATTGCTTTTTTTCGTCAGCCTGACGGCAATGCGCGTTATCTGGACTCCTTCAAACCCTGCCCCGCGTCGAAATCGTGACAGCACGGCAACGCCAACGGCGAAGACGCAAACGCGTCTCGGGCGTCCGTAAAATAACTAACAACAAACCACGAGACAACGAAAATAACCAGAACGTTTCATGAAAGCCCACACCCTCTATTATGCAAGCAAGTGTCGCGTGATTTTGCAGCGGGACACGACTACGAGAAGAACTGGCAGTCAATTTAGCGTACGCCTAAGAACCTCCGCGCTGAAAAGACATCCATTAAATTAATTGGCATTCTCATTCGAATGCGGCGTTACTTCTCATTACTTGTTTTCTCCTGCTAAATGTCATGGGTTCGAGTGCCTTGGTTCACATTTCTTGTGGTGGAAACAGCGCGAAAGGATGTGAAGAAACGACATGAGCAGAAAGAGTATCAGCAAACGCTCTTTCCTCTGTGGTGGCATCTGCACGTGTTTTCACGTCTTTTCTGTCATAAAAACATGCGACTGGAGTAGATGCGTATGTATGTATGTATGTATGTATGTATGTATGTATGTATGTATGTGTGTATGTATGTATGTACGTATGTATGTATGTATGTATGTATGTATGTAAGTATGTATGTATGTATGTATGTATGTATGTATGTATGTATGTATGGTACTGCTAGTGTCCGGTTAGGTGCAGTACTCGACAGAGAGAGCACCGTGGCGGAAGCTCGCAAAAGCTCAGGCGATCTGTACCAAATCTACGCTGGATCCAAACTGGATTTTGCCTGACCAGAAAACGAGTACAATGCGTACCACAATGTGCTGCTGCTTGAAAACAGACAATAACTTGGAACGTCTGCAAGTTCTTTTATCTTTTTGTTTTGTCGGCCCAGTTTTAGGGAACGTTTATAAAGCCGAGTTCTAGCTATTACACACATAATATTGAACTATCAGAAGTCGCGAGCACGACACCGTACACAGTCAATGTACACTAAGCTTCCGCTGCCTCATTCCGGCGCCCGCTCGGTCTGAGGTTGGCGGGGCGTCGAAGAATTGCGAGAACTGTTGACGCTCCCGCTCTTTCGATTCTTCCTGCTGGACCTGGAGGTCTCTAGGCTCGAGGTCTTGGACTTCTTGCGTAGGCACCGCTGCTCGAGCGTACGCTTCATGTGGTCCATAGACAATCTGCCGGAGTCCGAAGGCTGCCGGGCCACGATTATGGCTTCCTCGACCACCGTCGCGCGTGGAAGGGCGCGGATGACGAGCAGGGAGGCAAAGAGGAACAGTCCCGCAAAGCCGAACACCACGTCTTCGCGTCCGGCCGGCTTCAGGACAAGGATCACTGCCGCGAACATGGCCGAAATACGTCCACTGGCGAGCACCCAGCAGATAACACCTGCCCGCACGGCCGATGGGAAGAGCTCCAGGACATACGTCAAACAGCGGACGATCAGTACGTTCGTGATGCCCTTGGGCAGCACGAGCAAGGTCTTGGCGATCATACCGAAATCACTGCCAGCGGCGATACTGATTGCGCATTGTATGACGCCCGTCAGCAGAAAGCAAGCGGTAAGTACCCTGACGATGTTAACGTCGGTAATCAGGAAGTGCATCGCCATGTACGTCGCCAGTGTGAAGACAACCGTGAGGCTCGGTGTCCAAGATTCGTTGTATTGGGCCGTTGAGAAGGCGTCGATGAAAAAGACAAACGATAAGGAGAAGCAGACAAGGAACATGGCCAAGGCTCGACGTCGGAGGGAGTGACAGTCCAGCATGCCTTCTCTGTCTGCGCTTTCACGACCCACTTGATTCTTGATCTGTTTTCTGATCTCCTCCATGACACAGGCCGTGACCGCAATCGGGACGTTATTGGACTTGGCCCCCTCCATCATGACTGCTTCTGCCGCTTCTAGTCTTCCTTTCGCCACGAGCCAACGGGGCGACTCTCGTGCGGTAAATAAAGCAGGGAGCAGTAGAGCCGTCGGGGCGAGGCAGATGATTTGCTTCAGACGCCAGTCGACGACCAAGGATTTGACGATTACGATCCAAACTTCGCTCAACGTAAGGCCCATGACCGCCAGTAGGAGGAGTTGTTCCGGCCTGTGCGCGTGCGTCATCACCTCGAATGGTATCAGAGCGGTGAAAACGGTATGCACGGCGACACTTGCCACGGTAAGGCAGCGCGCCACAGCGTACTGCGCGTAGCCTGTCGCAACGAAGGTGCATACCGTGCCGGTCGCCATAACGACTGCCGAGCCCACGAGCATGGCTCTCCTGCCGACGTAGTCCACGAAAGCTCCGATCAGGATAAGCGAAATGACAGCACCGGTATTCTGCAGGGTCAAAATGGCGGCCGGCAGCAAACGTCGGTGGCACACCATGTTCCAGAAGCTCACCGCGCTGGTCTCGGCCGTCCGAATGTCGTAGTCCCACTCTTCACCGGACGCGTCGCGTGTGTCGTTGGTGTCTTGGAGTTCACGCTCGCTGAGGAAGCATCTGTTGTACCACCAGCCGGCCACGGCAGGTCCAGCGGGTGGCTTGCAGCGTTCGTAGACGCGACAGTGGCTGAAGCGTCCATCAGCCTCTGTCGGTATGGCAATATTCTTCCAATCGGCTGCAGAGATGTTGAACCCGGCGAGCGGCTTGCACCAATGGTCGACGTCACCGGTGACGAGGGACACCATGAAGGTTTGGTAATTAACCGAGAATGCTCCCAGAAGAATCAGGAGGAGCATCCTCTCCTGGAAGGGCCCGTAACCGAAGCTTTTTGGCAGTCAAACGACTCGCTTGTTCGCAGATCGACGCCTGCCAGTCACTGTGGTAGAAAGAGGTCCATGGCCTGGTGGTGAGTGAGATGCTGCTCTTCACATTGAAAAAACTTGCACGAACTGCATCAGAAGACGAAATTCCAGGTGACAGCAATCTGGGTGCAGACCGGCATGGAGGAAAGCGACTTCTTCTTCTTCTTCTTCTTCTTCTTATGCTTAAGCGCGCGCTTTTGATCTTGTCTCATTCTGGCGTGTGGCAAATTTTAGTGAACTGTTCAATGAACTGTTCAACGAAGTGTTCAATGAAGTGTTCAATGAAATGTTCAAGTCCAAAGACTTCGAGCCGCCACCTGAGGCCAAAACAACAAAAACTGCCGGACTATTCTTTAATAAAGTTTCTTCTTCTTGCGCAAAACAAACAGGGACGAAGAAAAGGAGCTCCTTTTCTTCGTCCCTGTTTGTTCTGCACACGAAAGTTTTTTTTTACATGCTTTGCCCACATTTGTGCATGATTTTGTTTCATGCACCGTGTAAGCCCATGCAATACCTACGTTTAAGCGCCACACTGTTCACATCCTTAACTTCGCATTGCTTTCCTATAGGCATTAGACTGGTCACAGGCTACGCGGAAATGCTCATAGGAACAAAGGTGAATTCGCACTGTGAAGCGCGGAAGCAGCGATGCGAGATGTTTGTCAAGAGAATAATGGCGAGGATAGGTGCAAGCGCATAGAATTGCGACACATTATTTCAGCACATTTGCGCTTTTAAACCCCTTATGCCACTGTGGCACATCGTCATTCGGGAGGATTGGGCGGCCACACAAGCATGCAGCGACGCATATCCAGTGTCCCAAGAGTGGCGTAGCCCGAATAAAAGAAGTTACAGAAATTCATAGCAACTATGGAATACTACACTCCATTTCATTAAGAAAGTTGTGTGTCTTAAGATACCTAGGAGTACATTTTAATCACATATGTTATGCCGTGATATATGGTTTACTGGGAACATGAGTGACGCTTACAGGCACTGCATATTTATAATAACTGTGCAGTGTCCGGCAGGACATCGATCTACCTAGCAACCACGGCAGATGCCGGAAGGGAGTGGGGGATTAAGCAAAGGAAGCCGTACGAATGTTCCTTTCTCTTTCATAGTAATGAATGCTTAGAAATGCGAAATGCTCGAAGACTTTATAAGAAGGTAATCCGTACGAATGTTTCTTTCTCTTTCATAGTAATGCATGTTAAGAAATGCAATATGCTCGAAGACGTTGATCCTCTTACACTACACACATCAGGGTAGAATAATTTCAGTTACTTCAAATGCATATATAGATTGATATAACTTTGTTTTCAAACGGTTGGCCAAAGGCTTATCATAACTTCATATCGTTTGGTGTAGTCCTACTTCTTATTTGAAAATCATGTAATGTTGGCGCACCATGCTCTGTTTCCGTTTCAATGTGTATCACGGAGCAGTTGTCTTGTGTTTAGTGTAAATAGTTGCCAGAAGTGTAGAACCGCCATACTTTCTGTTACCATCATTCAGTAAACTGCCACATGTATCGGCAGTGTGGGATCTTTTCGTCGATACGTGTGGCGTCGGCCCGTTTTGGCAGTGACATGACCTCAAAATATGGTACCTTTATGTTATTTTTTAATTCGCTATTTGTGTAAATGAGTGTTTAGTTCGCGGGTGATGACGCTGGTCTACCTTAAAGTCATGGATGAGTTTCTTCGCTTTAATAGAGAAAACAAGAAAAAAGTGAAACAGTATATCACTTTTTTGAACAGCGAGTCAGTGAACGCAAATTCAAAGAAAGGTGAGACGATGATCTGCACGCAGCCGCAAGCCTGCCTGCGCTCCGATGAGAATAGCCTGACCGAGTGAATGTCAAGTGTCAGTCAGCCACTCACGCCATCTTCAGCAACCTTTACTTCTTACCTGTCTGCGTCGGAGACGAAAACGTGAACCAGAAAGGCAGGTAAATCGAAGGTGGCGTGGGGAGGCGGTAGCTTAGTTGTCAGCCTACCAAGCTCGCAAGTGCACATCGTCTCAGTGCACGGGTTCGAATCCCGGTGGAACTCCTTGTGAAGAAAGCTTCCTGTGCGCACCCGTGATGGTGAAGCTCAGAATGAGGCGGCGGCCTGACGACAACGCTTGTCGTCGGCGCGCCAAAATAAACGAGTTGGCACGGCCAACCAAGTTTTCAGAACTTCGCTGTTGCCACATTAAAGCACAGCGGAGTCTAGTGTGCCTGATTGGACATGATCAAGCAGTGTGCTTCTCGCTGCTAACCCAGCCTATGATACGAGACAAGGGCTTAAGGATACCTGTTATTGCAATCATAAAAATAACCTATAAATCTGTGTCGACATCAGAATTTTCTGGCGTCTGCCTCCGTTTTCCTGAAGGTATGAAAGTCATTTAGATAAAACGGTTGTGTGGATGGTTCGGCTGCATTTGGAGAGAAACATAATCTGTTGATCAGATTGGACTACAATGCCGATCACATTCACCAACGTGCAAGTAAATAATAATTACATCTATGGAATCTTCCAATGTAGTTTGTACTTTTTCTTTATATTAAGGAGGGCTGCCTACGGCCCATTAGAGAGACAAGAAAAACCCATACCTACATGTGCAACCCAAGATCGTGCATGAAGTCCGGCAAGGTTCAATTCGCAATGCAGTTTGCGCTATATTTCATGTCCACCCCGTTTCCCACCATTTCTGTTCTCACAAAAAGAAGTCTACAAACAAAGGTAGCATCGCCAACGTTACACAGGAGAGACTGGGGTTGAAACTGGGACACAGGGCACTGCTATTTTTTGAGCATTTAATGCCTGTTGGAACTAAGGGAATCGTTTGAGCAGAGTTATGGGTCTTATAAATAAGTCATTAGTATAGTATTTTTGTCGGCGTCCTCAAATCAGTCTTTTGCTCGCGCGCCAACTTTACGGTTATAAATCATGATATTATATATTATTTAGGAGGATTTTTAAAAACGCTTACTAGCTTACTCCATATGAGCTGTGTATTGTCTTGCGTCCGTATACTGCAGAAGTATCGTTCATACTCGATCGAGAGGCTTCTGGAAGAACTACGCTAAGTAAGACATCAGACAATCTCTAAGTTACACTCGAGTGATTTACATTGGTAAAAAAGCGTTCAAAAAAGCAATAACAGTTGCGTAACTGGGTGTTACAGTGCCCATCATTCTACACGCTTTACATTTGAATTCCTATCTATTTGTTGAAATATTTTTAGATGTCGGCAATTGAGAGGTGCTAAGCGACGAAAACACAAGGAAAACGTGTACTGTATTGGTTTTATGGTAAGCCCTCAATAAGGCCCCTTACGTATGGTAAGATCGCAGGCGCACAACACGGATTCAGGGCGCAACCAGGGCAACTGGCAAGCGCCAACGGTTATGGTGATTAGCGGGCGATCCAAGTGTGACTATCACATAAACATTTTTGGTATTGCTGTTAAGCGCATAAGTGCGAATAAGTGTGTTCCTTTGTGTGATTAGTCAGGGAAACGCCACCTCGAGGACCTAAATTATTATCAGAGGTCGCACCTAATGCCAAAAGTATTTTCGGCGGAAAAGTTGTATGTTCGGGTCGAGAAAAAGAAAAATTGATCACTGAAAAGTGCTGTCGTATAGCAAGGAGTTACACGCGAATGTCACCAAAGACATGGCCACGATTCTATCCCAATGATCAGCGGAAATGTACATCAACAGCCTGTGGACCAGCGCGTGACTGAAACTTCGTTAGGAGCGCTGCCTGCTTGTGTTGTGTCTAGCACGAGTGAGCAGTCTCTGCGATGGCATTAGAGGGATAGCAGCGAGAAAAAAACCGTGATAGGGGGGTCGAGCATCGCCATATTGAACATACGCGCCATGCTGAAGAAAGCCTGCGACATCAGCAGCACGTGCAGCCGTGAAGGCGTGAGCGGTAGCTTACCATTGGTCGTGTTTGGTAGCCACCCAGACAGACACACACGTTGCGAAGATGAACGGAGGGAAAGGGCCGAGTGAGTTAAAAGCTGTCTTAATGAAAGCGCTCCTATGTTATCTCAACAAACTGAAGGACACAATCAGCTTCAATGCACGACTTTTTCAAGCTCTGGCTGTGTTCGTATGAGGCGAATAACTTCGCACAGTATAGCATGTGCCAAGCCACAAGTATCAGCTTGGTCTTATGCATGCGTGACACGCCGTGGTCGCCTGTCGCCAAACGATCATGGAGTTGTGCGATGACGGTTTATCTTGGGTGCTCGCGGATAACAACTTCATATCAGAGGAATCAGGAGGACGTTTCTACGGTACAAGATAACAGACTGCAAGAAAGCAGGCTTGCGAATGAAGGCGTCAGATGGTTGAGTACTACGCCCCTTGTTGATGTTGTTGAAAAAGACGACAGCATTTTTATTCTTTGTTTAGTGCTGAGGAAATGAGTTCAAGTTATATTGATCATTTGCACCAGAATGAGGGCGTGCTATGGCGAAAAGCGAAAACATTACATTTGAGGGTGCCCTAGTACCCTGTGTACATTACATACGATTGCAAGAATATGGCATTACGAAATAAACAGAAGTCGAAACGAGTTGGCCTATTAGTACAGTGTAGTAAAAAAGAAACACCTTCACAGTATAGTTGTTGAGGGCGCAAACAATGAATAGGTCGGAAAAAACAGTCTTGCAGGTATGTGGCAAACTGTAGAGACCAACAGCGTTTTGGAAACCTGTTAAGGTTACTCCTGAAGGCACAAAGCAGACTGGCTCATTCCGCCATTTGAGTCTCACAGTGATGAATACCCGAAAGGACGTAATGACACATGACTACGCGCGACTGTTTACCAGCAAATAACGACAATATTTTGAAAATGATAAGGTTCAGAATCGCGCTCTTTAATGCAGTAGTTTATTTGAAAGTGGAAAAAATGGCTGTGGTGTCCACGGAAAATTTGACTTTAAACTACTTCAGTCTCATAGCTGTCCGATCATTGAGGGCTTACGTGGGAGTGTGGCCGTCAAAACAGGCTAGAGTCGATGGTTAATTCAGTGAGGTGATGAAGAGAAAGAAGGTAGAAGGTTGCAGAAGGCCCCAAGAAAATGAATTGTTCAGCAGCGTGGTCCGGGGGCGTGCTATGGTTACAACATCTATGAAAGATTTATGCAGAAAGCCTCGTGGGTGTTGTCTAAGTGTGCGTGAGCATTGTGCCACTTGCTCATCTCCACGCAGCCTGGTGTCATTATCAATGTTATGAAAATTGATCCGAGCAGCTTAAACGAGAGCGCTGCAGCGACAAGGACCATTATCAACCGTGTTCAGCCGTACTTCAGTGGCAGGCGCATATGGCGCGGCGCGTGGGCCATAAATTGTAAGCGGCCTGTGGTGGGGACACGGCACACCGAGTGTTGATAGCTTCGTGCGCACTGTGTTCTCGCCGCTTCGTTCGCGTTGAAGCGAGAGGCAGCACGAAGGTCAATTTGTTCCCTGCTGCGGGCCCTATCTTGAAAGCGAACGTCTTACGTGACGGACGGACGGAGCGACGCACAGGTTTCATCGTTAGGTAAAGAGGCATATAAATGCTTACGCATTTAAAATTTCAACAATTATGAACGGAGGCCAACAAAAATGCGCGCATCATGGCAAAGTTCAAGCCGCTGGACATCTCAGTACTACTAAATTTGTCAGGTTAACGATAAAAACTCAACGTTGACAAGGTGGCCGAATTCCTGCACAGACAAGTTGACTGCGGAAGCAGTTCAGCTGAAGCCATATGTGCGAAATAAGGTGAGAATGTCGGCAGGCGTTGAACAGAGGCTCCGTAAGTCTTGTAGCCGACGCTAGTGCCCGACAACTGTAAGGTAACTGGCAACTGCCCATATGAGTGAGATGCCTGGTCCTCTCTTACATCGTGAATCGGTGCTGAAATCAGGGGCATTCACTCTATCACATGACCGACAGTGAACTCCTTGATTCACTCTTCGTCGGCTAGTACAGATCTTCGCGCGATAAGGATGCGAAAAAATTGTTTCCTGCGCCGAATCTCACCTTCCTCCAACTGCCAACATTCCACAGTTTTATTCTTGACAGTCGCTCAACTCGCGAGTGCAAGTAAATGTGACGAGTTGTGCACGTTGCCTTTGAGTATATGGGCAAGCTTTGTGGTTTTCGATATATGCAAATCTACACTGCGGCTACATTGTAAAGGTCGAACGGAAGCATGGCAGACAATATGGAGAACAGACAGATCCCACGAATTACAGCCCAATCGTCTTAAGTAACCGTCTTCTTCAAGGTACCTGGATAACAATGACGTTCCAATAGTCTGAGAACTAACTGCATGTAATGTATCATACCCAAAGGTGTAACTGAACCGCTGGGCAGTAAATGTCACGTATTATTGTGACCAGCTTCGGCCATAGCGTGCTAACGGATGACGACACAGTTTGCACTATTATTTTGTCGTACCTTATGCCTCAAGTAGACAAACCGACTTGTTCATGTGTCTATCTTAATACTTATGCACATCCTTTCTAGGTTGGCAGCTGCTGCGGTAGCCCATGAGTTCAGATGAGAAAATTTACTAGGAAATAAATTGGGACACCTTAGCGAAACCGATCGGTAAAAATCAAGAGCCGTCCACAAAGGCATATCTCATAGCCTATGGGCGACATTCGGATGGTAAGTCTTACCAACAAATACGGAATACGTTCCCACTGAAGAAAAGGTGCCGCGGAGCGCTGCCGACGATAATCCTAGCAAGCTGACTTCGCACAATAAATGGAACAGAACCGTGGCTTTCTTTCGGGAAGCCTCTGAAAACCTCGGAAATAGTCATCACTGCGTTTTCTGAGTCGCGATTAAATGCTCAAAGGGTAAGTCATTTCGAGCAAGCAGGCGGCTACTCTTTATCAGGAACAAAGATAAGGCCTGTGGGACAAGCATTGGGGCAATGTTCAGGCCCCAGGAATAGCTTCTAATTCTTTAATTTTTGTTCAGTTGATGTCATCAATACGTGATCGCGGGGAAGTTTGCAAAGTTTAAGATCAATACGCCACGTGGTGGCACCCATGTGAACTAAATTCTGATGGCCAAAAAAGGTGCATGTGATCACATGCAGATAGCGGCAGCAAGGGTGACCTTCGTCCAATGGAACTGTCTCCAACCAAACAGACAAAGAATTTCTTCAAAAATTTCCCCGAACCGGCCTTCATTACGGCTTCAATAAACATTGTTGCACGCGCAGACTAATAAGGTTTAAACGGCTTTTCTTCTAGTGGCTCGGCTCTCCAACAAATGTACTCAGAAAATATTGTCATAGGAGGTAACATCTCTTCTGTGTGTCCAATGGAGTATCATAGATGATCGTAAGAACTGGGACAGTCTCATAATGCTTCTTTTTGTATTTTCACATATTCCTTACCCCTGATACCTATATACCCATATTTCTTCCTCCTCTGCAAGGTATGGTTAACCTCTCTGTGTATCTACCCTTCTCGTTCTCGAGACACATAGTGATCACCATAGAGGAAGGAAAACTTTAGGAGGGAGTATTACGTCTCGCAGCCAGCCTTGGCAAGCAAAGACGCGACCTTTGCGTTGAGATCACAGAGCAAGAATCAAGATTTCCTGACACGTTTGGTTCCCAATAGCTATGGCAGTATATTTTATTCCGTGCTTGCTTGTTCCGCTGCCCTGCCGTGTCTCTGCGTGCAGCCAGAGCAGTAACACTAAAAGCAACCAAGAACTTTGACGTGCGATCACGTGTTGGGCCTTTAAGTTTGGATTAAATCGGGTTGCGGTATACTCCCTTCTATCTCTTTCCTACCTGCATGATGATCACCGACAACGGGCTTTCGACTAGCCCTGTCATGATTGCGAAGCCATGTGAAAGACAAAAACATAGACATTGATGAGATTCATTATTTATTTCTGGAAGCTGGAGCTATCAATAGATATTTTTTTTCTCTGTGACAACGCAGGAGAAGAAAGTTTAGAGCACATTAACGACTTTTCTTTCTGTAAGCAGCAATGAAAAAGGAGGACCCCGTCTTAGGGCACGCGACAACGGACACAAGCAAAAGCGCGCGCTCAAGAAGAAGAAAAAAGACGCCTTCCTTTCGGTCGGTTCGTACAGATAGCTCTCGTCTGAATTCTTCACATATAGTGCGTTCAAGACTTCCAAACCTCAAGTGCCGCCCCTCACAACCAGGCCATGGACCTCTTTCTACCACAGCGGCTGGCCGGCGTTGATCTACGAACAAGTGAATCGTTTGACAGCGAAGAAGGCTTCGGCCACGGGCCTTTCCAGAAGTGGACGCTCCTTCTGATTCTTCTGGGAGTCTTTTCACTTACTAGCCAAACCGCCTTGGTGCCCCTCCTCACCGGTGACGTCGACCATTGGTGCAAGCCGCCAGCCGGCTTCAACATCTCTGCAGCCGATTGGAAGAATATTGCGATACCGACAGAGGCCGACGGACGCTTCAGCCGCTGCCGCGTCTACGAACGCTGCAAGCCCCCCGCTGACCCCAGCAGTCCCATTGAAGATAGGAAGATTGGCGCTGGACCTGCCGAGGCCGGCTGGTGGTACAGCAGATGCTTCCTAGGCCAGCGTGAGCTCGACGACACCAACGACACACTCGATGCGCCCTGTGAAGAGTGGGACTACGACGTTCGGACGGCCGAGACCAGTGCGGTGAGTTATTGGAATATGGTTTGCCACCAACGTTTCCTGCCGGCAGCACTTGTCACCCTGCAGAATACCGGTTCTGCAATTTCGCTTATTCTGCTCGGAGCCTTCGTGGACTACGTCGGCAGGAGATCCATGCTCGTGGGCTCCGCCGTGGCGGTGGTGACCTGCACGGTGTGGACCATGGTGGCTACAAGTTACGTGAGTTACGCCATGGCACGTTTCCTTAACGGGGCCAGCGTCGCCGGATATGCGGCTTTTGCATTCCTGATTCCATTCGAGGTCATGACGCACACGCACAGGCCGCACCAGGTCCTGTTCCTGGCCGTTGTCAGTGCAGTGATAGGCAAGGTTTGGCAGGCCATCGTCACATCAATGGTCGTCGACTGGCGTCTGAAGCAGGTCATCCTCCTCGCTCCGACGGCTTTTCTGCTCCCTGCTTTGTCTGCAGCACGAGAGTCTCCCCGCTGGCTTGTCGCGAAAGGAAGGCTGGACGCGGCAGAAGCAGTCATGATGCAGGCTGCCAAGACGAACAACTTCCCGCTTGCGGCCACCGCCTGTCTCGTGCGAAAACTCAGGGAACAGGTCGAGAAACGCACGGGTCAGGAAGGCGCAGACAGAGACGACTTGATCGACTGCCACTCCCTCCGACGTCGAGCATTCGCCATGTTCTCTGTCTGCTTCTGCATATCCTTCGTCTTTCACGTCAGTGCTTTCTCGACGTCGCGTTTGGGGGAATTCTGGATCCCGGGCCTCACGGTGGTCGTCACGCTGTTGACGTACGCGGTCATGCACTTCTTGATGACCGGCGTCGCCCTTATTACGGTCCTTACTAGTTGCTTCGTGCTGACGGGCATCATCCAATGCGCGCTGAGTATCGCCGCCGGCGCCAGACTCGGCACTATCACCAAGGTCTTGCTCGTGCTATCCCAGGGCGCGTCAAATGTGATTTTCATCCACTGTTACACATATGTGCTCGAGTTGTTCCCGTCGGCCGTGCGGGGAGGCGCAATCTGTTGGGCGCTCGCCAGTTCACGCGTCGGGGCCATGTGCGCGTCCTTGACTTTCGCGCTGAAGCCGACCGGACACGAAGACGTGCTTTTTGCCGTGACGGGACTGCTCGCCTTCGCCTGTCTGCGTGTCATCCGTACCCTGCCACGCACTACAGTAGTGGAGGAAGCGAAAATCGTGACCAGGCTAGCTTCGGACTCCACCAGAATGACTGTGGACCACATGAAGCGGACCCTAGTTCGGCAGACTCAAGAAAAGGCGCTCAAGAGTTCAAGCTCGGAGAGCTCCAAGACATCCGGCAGGAAGAGCCGAAAAAGCCTTGCCAGCAGCATTCCTGGCAGTACTAAGACATCCCGTAACTTTTGCACCGACCACGTGCAGAAGTGACAAGCAGCACGAGGATTGTGCGCACCCCATTGGTGGTGTACTCTTCTCGAACTTTACGAAGCTACCTGTAATATGCTCGTATCTGTTTTAAAGCAGCTGTATGAAAGCAGCCTTGAATCTATGTTTTCAGAAAGCAGCAGTTATTCTCTATTTTCGTATTTTTCATGTATTGGTATGTTTAATACGTATCTGATTCGTTTAAATGCATGCAATATAAAGTTTTGTAATGATAGCCAATGTGTCCAAGCTCTGAAAGATGCCGTCTATACTTCTCCATAATATAATACCATGTGTTCTTTTTAAAGAGACCATTTCTTTCTTTCTCTCCGTGAGACCACCACTACAGTTTGTCACTGCATTACAGGCGCAGTGGGAAATGTGGGAGGCGGCCCGTTCCGAGCAGGTTCTACCAATTTTTAACTCATCTCCGGAACAACAACCGCCTTTTCCCCAACGCGTCACATCTAGTGTAGACTGCGTCGTACTCCGCCCTCCATACTCCCCCTGCCCCCCTGTTCTGGAGTCCTTGATGAGCGCGATTATTATGCTGCTCGTATCTAACTTCTTTCACATACCTGTGACCCAAGTTAACTACTAGCTTGAGCCACTGTGTATGTGCCAGAATAAACTTGTTGATGGCTGCTGCCTCGCTTAGTAGACAACTTGGGTCACTTGGTATACGATAGTGGCATTCGCTCATTCTTGGCCAATCTCCCAGAATTTGTGGGTCAAGACGACACAAGGAACGTGTAGCATTATAACAATATAGTAAATAGAAAGTATGCCATCGAAGTCGAGCGCGTCCGCTTAATGATTGGCCATTCCACTATTCATTACGGCAATTCATTCAATGGCTATGTCGGTCATTGCGATGCCGTGCCTTCGACCAGTGCTGGTGGTGGAGAACCAACAAGACACTTCATCTTAAAATGTACCTCTGTGTACATATGTGTCTATAAAAAAAATCTATGCGAAGAAATGTATATAGGGCAATTAAAGACAGCTCGTCAATCAACTCAGCAAACACTACGCAATTTTTCTTAACACAACTTTCCTTATAGCATTACTTCCATCATCATAATCACAATAATCGTCATAACGAATGAAGCTATAGAGATTGAGATGCCTGAATATAATATATTATGGAAGCATATTTATTTTCAATAAAATCAGTCAATCAATATTCATCGTACCTAATAAAACATTTCATCAATTACACACCAATCATAAGATAGATTGCTATAGTCGCACTAACGTCGCCACCCTCAGTCCAGGGTTCCACCTGTGTTGTTTTTCAGAAACTTCTAGACGTATGGGCACATGGCAGCAGGATGACCATTCCTTTGTAGGGGGTAATCGAAGGTTAGAGGCAGGTGGGTGGGAAGGGCAGTGGCGTAGCCAGAAATTTCGTTCGTGGGGGGCTCACTTTGCAGCTCGGCCTCCTCCTTATAGAATTAGTCGAGGGATCAATATATATATATATATATATATATATATATATATATATATTGATCCCTCGGCTAATTCTATAAGGAGGAGGCCGAGCTGCAAAGTATATATATATATATGTATATATATATATATATATATATATATATATATGTATGTGTGTGTGTGTGTGTGTGTGTCATTCAACAACCTTGTTTACATTTTCGTACATATGCAACGACCAGGGGAAAATCTCAATGACGCTGTCCTTTGTTAGAATGTATTGCGCAGGAGCAGCTGTCACCGGTTGTGTATTGCTCCGAAATTATTGTCGCAACAGAGAGCACATATAAAAAGCAGGAGTCTGCAAAATATACGAGGGCGAGTCAAATGAAAGTGAACCAATGCGAATATATGACAAACGGGGTACTTTATTGAAAAGTAGTCACCATGAGTATTTAGACACTTGTCCTACTAACGAGCCGCGTAATTCCCGTCTCATAAAACTCCTTGCGTTGCTGCCCCAAAAATCTGTAAATGACTACACGTCATCTTTTGACACGAATCTGGTTCCCTTGAGCAGTGTTTTTCAAATTTTACCATATGTGGAAGACGCGAGGCAACAGGTCTGGGCTGCATGAGGGATGTTGCAGCGTTTCCCACTTGAACTTTGCCAGTATTGTATTAACCACATCAGCGACGTAGGAACGGGCAAGGTCGTGAACCAAGATGTTCCCAATGCTCAATTTTCCACGTCGTTTGTTCTTGATTGCGACACGCAGCCGATCCGACCTTTCACAATATCTGAAACGATTTAGAGTCTCTCCAGGTTTAGAAAATTTGATCAATAATGGCCCCTAACGATCTAAAAAGAAGTCAACACTTTTCCGGCAGAAATGATGGCCTTTGTTTTCCTTGGGAGTGGTGAATTCGTGTTTCCACTGTAAGCTTTGCCGTAGTGTTTCAGGCTACTAATAGCGGCACCATGAGTCATCCCCGGTCACTATTGCAGACAAAACGTCGTCACCCTCATCTGGGGTTCTTTGACGTGCACTTAAATCTAAGTATACGGGTGTTTTCGCATTTCGCCTCCATCGAAGTGCAGCCGCCATGACCGGGATTCGATCCTGCGACCTCGTGCTCAGCAGCCCAACACCATAGCCACTGAAAAACCACGGCTTTTTCAATTGTGATGGGGGTGATTGCACGGTGGCTTTGGCCCGGCCATGGATCGTCTTTGTAACTTTCATGTCCTTCTTTGAACAGTTTGCTACAATGCTTCACAGTGGCCAATGAAACGCAATGTTCAACGGTATACGGCAGCCATACGGCGAATAATTTCTTTTTGGGAAACATCTTCATTTGTCAAAATCCTCACGACACCAAGCTGTTCAACTTTTGGAGTGTCCATTATGTCACGCAACCATGTTCAACCCAGTGTATGAGAGCATTAAAGAACATTTAGCTTCACCTCTGCATGTCACTTGTAAATGATATGCGTATGTGCTACGCGCATGCCTCGAAAATAATGAACCGAACCATTATTGCGTGGGGTGGGTTGTCTCACTTTCATTAGAAATGCGAAGATACAATAGAATATACAAATGTGAAGATACAGCTTGACACAGGGCAAAAAACTGTCACTGGAAACAAAGTTGACTGCGCATATACACAAAACCTCGCAACAAGATGTTTAAATATACGTATAAGTCTCCAATAAATCTACGTACCTAAGAAAAAGTCACTATATATTATGCGTCAAACAAGGCAAATAAACAGCTTGCGCAACCACAGATTCACAGATCACAACACCCCCCCCCCCCTCCCTCCACTCTCAAGATGTATCGCGTGCGACGGAAGGCGGCGCGCTTCCTCGCCGCTTTTCTCCCTTGCGCACACAAGACTGAGCCACCATCGTCGGCTCACCCCCTCCCCCTTTCCCGCCCACGCTTTCACTCGCACATAGAGCATGCGGCGCGCCGTCACGATGTTATCGCCCTTGGCCTTTATTTATACGGAACATGAGGGCAAGGGCAGGAATGCGCCTGGAGTCTTCATATAGCTGCTATTGCAATAATATAATAGTATACGCCAACTGAAGCGTCCCGTGGCCCATTACTTTCCGCAAAAGAAGTAACAAAATCGAACTTTCACCATGCGACAATTCGCTGCGCCGCAACAATGTCTTCTTTGTTTCTTTTGTGGGGCGGGGGGCGGCGAAATAGAATAACGCAAAGGAAAGCATGATGGATACAATCGAATGCCTACTTTGGGCACCTAGTGTGGCTACCGAAGGAATATCGAAGAAAACGTGTTACGCTTCCGGAGAGGTTGCGCTCAAGCGAACGCGTTGCAATCCGTCCAGTCACCGCAGTGCTGGCAGCGAGCGACTATGCATTGTTTCTTTTTCTCGTCTGCTAGCCAGAAAGCGTCCAAAACTCTGCTAGGTGAAAATGCAGTCGGCCAGAGAAAAACGAACGCGCATCCAAGTACGCCGCGCGGTTGTCGATGCAGCACGAGAAAAACGCATGCGCTCTGGCTGGGTCGGCAGCCCGCGGTTTGCGAGAACAAAAAGGAATAAGCGTCTCAATGTATCCTCGCGAATAAAAGTCTAGGTAGAAAAATAGATAAGAACTTAGTCAGAATGGTGGCTTTAGTGTCTTGACATGGATGCTTTGGCGCAGGTGAAAAAAATTTTTCATATTCGTTTCTGTGACCTGACGGCACAAATGAACCACCACAACGCTTCGTCTCATCGGACCTCGCTGCGTGCTTTGTCAACTTGTCTGATAGTATGTTGATTTGGCTTGTCTCGTTGTATGGCCCGATGTACGACTTTAAAGAAGTCGATGCACCTTTGGCGTCAAATGTTTACAACAGCATTAAACCCACAATGTTCCGGAATTGAAAATCTAAAGCACGGCTTTGGAAATGTCAATGCACCTTTCGCATCAAAATGTTATGAGAACTTTATACCCACAAAGTTTCAAAATTGAAATCCAAGCGCTCCGTAGATTCCGCAGCCTCCGCGAGATGCCGAGACGAGCCCGCTCCCCATCAAAACGCCCTTGAAATTTTGTGCTCGGTGGGGCTCCTTGCGCTACGATATGTGACTCCCGATGCATGGGCGCTTCCGTAAAATCCAGCCCGATTTCGCAATGTTCGCGCTAAAATGTCTTTTCGAGCGTGAATTAAAGACATTCTAGACCAAATCGAGCATGATTTCCGGCGCCGGGAGTTGTTTTAGTCGGCGGCGCATGGCAGCACGCAAAAATTTCGGGGGGGGGCTGAAGCCCCATAAGCCCCCCCCCCCCCCCCCCCCCTGGCTACGCCCCTGGGGAAGGGGGATGGCGTACTCTTAGGATATGGTGCTGCTCTGGGACGCCTTTAATTACGCGAGGGGCACTCAGGCCAAGGTTGTCCATGAATGCAGCAGAGACCCATCAAACCAGTGCATCAGTCGCCGCCCTCAACAAGAGAGTGACGTCTTCTCTAACACTCCGCACGTGAACCTGAATTTCGCGCTGTCCGAGCGGTAATTGTTCTCGGTGAAGCGGCGGTAGTGTTGCCAGGTTCATCTGAGGATCGGAACGCTGGGTGCATGGAAGTCCTCTCGGGCCGGCCCGCCGAGGTTAATTACAAACCGGAGTATCGGAAGGCGTAGGAGTAAATAGCGTTGCTGCTGGAGCCACGTGTTACGCCAAGTTGTAAAAAACGCTAATAAATGTCCTGTAAGTTCTCCATAAAGTTGATTGGTGCGAAGTAACAACCACAAAAGGTTTTGTACATGTTATTTTTCATATAGAAAGAAGTAAACATGTTGCTTGCGTGTTATGGCTCGTTCCGGTGTCACCAGCGCTGTCGTTTTTTGATAAGTTTACCCGTGCTACAGTATAATGCGTCTGGGATGACATATCTCCGCCAGGCCGAAACTCTTCCATTTACGGCAGTCAGTAAACGCTCGCCATAAACGCACACGCTGTCTTTGCGGCGCTTCAATGTTACGGTGGACATACTGCGCGCTGTTGCCTATTTAATAAACTGCCCAGTTTCGGTGGCCGAAGCGAAACCACGTTGCCCGTTCGATATGGTGATCCCGGCACGCAAGACTTGGAAGCTGCTGCTGACATATTTTTTTGCCTTTTTTCCACGAGCGACGCCCAAACAAGGGGAAAAAAACAGCAAACAAATCGCTGGTACATTTCGTTTTCCCGCTATGAGCTTGCGAGCACGAAACACAGCGCCGTAAAACGCTACAGTGCAGACCGAACGCGTTCGCCGACCGAAAACACACCCAAACGTCATAACCATCTTCAGGCGTCTTGCCTCAGTTATATGCGCAACAGCGCGACATGCGGAAGCACGGAGAGTAGGAAACAACGTACAATGCTCGTTACGCCGAGCTGAGGCGCTGAGCCACCCGAGCTGAGGAGATAAATGGCGCGAACGAAAAAGAAACACACGAGCAAAACGCAAGATCCGCGCGTTTCCAAGGGCAACGGCCGGGAGACGAATCGTTGTGCAGAAAAACGGGGGCAAAACTAGTTGACGCGCGGGGGGGACGCTTTGCGGCGGCAGAGTTCAAAGGGTGGCGGTACTTTCAAATTATCAAGGGACTTTACTCCCAGGGTACTACTACGAAACACAAACACCCAAGAAAGTGGACGGGAAACGGCACCGCGGTAGAGCATCGCACGCGAAATGCGAAGGTTGTGGGATCGTTCCCCGCCTGCGGCAAGTTGTTTTTTCATCCACTTTCATTTCCATTAATTTATCGTTTCTCATTTTCATTCATTAAGCACAAGTAATTTCCCCTATGTTGTCCTTGGTGTCAGCGTTTGTTGACGTTTTGTGGTATGACTAATAAAAATCGGGCAGCTCGGTTAACCCCCTTTCTTCTCGTTTATGTAGGACTGTCAGTCATTCCAATTAATGCTGAATAAGCTTTTGTTAAGGCCACTCCCAAGCGCAACCGACAAAGAAGAGATGCTTCGCGTCGGTGCATTCCGGCTGTAGATCCGAGTTGCAGCGAATGGTTTAATCTGTGCTGTATGGTGCACCTTGTATGTGCGGTATCATACAGAGCTACCGAGAGAGTACGTGCTAGAATGCGAAGGTGTCGCACAGGTTCTGTGCTTGAGAGATCAATGGGGATACAGCGGTATTCTATGTTTAATTAATGCCCGAGCTCCATTATCTGCGTCGTCATTCCCAATGATAACGAAATGGACTGGTATTCGTTGAAAAGTGCTCATCATCATCAGCATAATCATCATTATCATCATCATCCTATTTTATGTCCACTGCCAGGACGAAGGCCTCTCCCTGCGATCTCCAATTACCCCTGACCTCGGCCAACCGATTCCAACTAGCACCTGCAAATTTTCTAATTTCGTCGCACCACTCAGTCTCCTGCCGTCCTCTACTGCGCTTCCCTTCTCTTGGTATCCATTCTGTCATTCTAATGGTCCAACGGTTATCAAATCTGTGCATTACATGACCTCCCCGGCGCCATTTATTCCTCTTAATGTGTAGTAGAATATCGTCTATACTCGTTTGCTCTCAGATTCAAACCACTCGCTTTCTGTTTCTTAATGTTACATCTAGCATTCTTCGTGCCATCCCTCCTTGCGCGGTTCTTAACTTGTTCTCAAGCTTCTTTGTCCGTCTCCAAGTCTCTGCCCCATATGTCAGCACCGGTAAAATGCACTGATTGTATACCTTCCTTTTCACTGATAATGGTAAGCTCCCACTCAGGAGCTCACGATGTCTGCCGTATGCGATCCAACCCATTTTTATTCTTCTCTGAATTTCCTTCTCATGGTCAGCGTTCCCTGTCATTAGTTGACCAACGTAAACATACTCCTTCACAGACTCTAGAGGTTGATTTGCGATCTCGAACCCTTGTTCCCTTACCAGTTTATTTATCATTATCTTTGTTCTTCTACATAATAATATTCAACCCCACTCTACACTCTCCCTGTTAAGGTCCTCAATCATTTGTTGCGAACCGTCCGCAGTGTTGCTGAATAGAACAAAGTCATCGGCAAAGTGAATGTTGCTGAAGTATTCGCCGTCGATCCTTACTCCTAAACCTTCCCAGTTTTATAGCTTGAATACTTCTTCGAAGCACGCAGTGAATAGCATTGGAGAGATTGTGTCTCCATGTCTATCATGGTCTTTTTCTCTCAAGTGAAGGATAAGTTCCACATTTTCGCACCTCAATTGTTCATGAGTTCCTTATTGGAGAAACGACTCCAAACATTGTAAGGCTGGCCTTGAATCGCAGAAGACTGTCAATTTTCTATAACGCTCTGTATTAATCACATGAAGTGCACTATGGAGAGCCGCGAACTCTGCAGCTGTAGACGTAGTGATTCGAGAAGTCTTGAACCGTTCTGTTGTTCCCCTTGCTGATCGCAAAGGCTTGACTACTCGCCGTATTAAATGTCATATGCACATTGTCATTTGCAGACACATCTGGTCTAGTGATTTCCTTGTCCGTCATATTCTGGTGCGCCAACTAAAATACATAATCCTGCATTTTGTAACGCCTGGAATGTTACTCTGATTTGATCGGTTAACTTTTTATGCCTCGATACTTTCAACTGTCTAGGCCAAGCATCTCTTCATCACTCAGTTCTAAGCGCTGACTGACCAGTATTTTAGAGCGATTTCTATTAATATTTACACTTTGTAACTCGATTATCTGAGTTCAGCATTGTATTTTCTTCAATGCTTGATTTGTTAATTTTGCATTCCTTCTTGACGTCTATTCAAATCGTTGTTGGACGTGCGTAAATGCTTCCGAATCGCCCCCCTACCTAAAAATATGCACGCTATCTACAACAAAGAGAGGAGAGCTCACAGGGCTAAGGCTCTAGTAAATAAAATTAAAAACACACCGGCGCATAACGTAGCGTACGTGGGCGCCGCTTGCGAGAGAGACGGGGCTGCGGTATCGACGGTGGTTGATGGCAGCGGGTACGTTAAGATAGCGTGCTCCACGTGCACGAGGGACGCCTGTACAGCCGAGGAGGTTGCAGTAGCGCTCGCTTGTGCAGGTACAAAAGCGGGAGTAATATTATGCGATAACAAATTAGCTATCCGAAATTTTAACAAAGGGAGAATCTCGGAAGAAGCCCTCCTCATTCTACTCAAAAGCCCTCCCAGGAGGGACATAACTTTTATTTGGGTACCGGCCCATGAAGACGTCCCAGGCAACGAAGCCACTCACGAGCTCGCCCGAGCACTCTACCACCGGGCAACTCTAGAGCAGCCAGTTCCAGGGATAAAAGATAGCACGATCACGTACAGGGAAATTGTCGATCATTACAAAGGCGAAAGAAGAACCTTCCCGCCTCCGCATCGGTCTCTCTCTCTGGAGGACGCTCGCATTTGGCGACGCCTCCAGCTAAACAATTATACATCACCACATTGGATCTACTTAACAAAGACGAGGGACTATAACGACGCCCTCTGCAAAGTTTGTAAGCAAAAAGCTACGCTAGACCATATAATATGGGAGTGTGCTGGCTCCCCAGGGGCCAAGGAAAACATTGACACTAGAGATGCCTGGGAGGCCTAGCTCCAGAGCGAGGCTGAAAACGACCAGCTTCGAGCAAACCGCCTGGCCGCTGAGGCCGTGAAGACTCACCATCCTAAACGCGCGGGGACTGCTTCGTCCTCCCCCCCCCCCCCCCCTACCTACGTGTAGATTAAGAGGCGGGCACCCCGGTTCGGTGGAATAATAAAGTTTTCAATCAATCAATCAATCAATCAATCAGCATAATAATGTGATGTAACACAGTATTATTAGTGTGCTTGTGCTTCTATGGTCTGCCGGGCAGTCCAACAAGCCAGTGTGGCTTGGAGTGTCATGCCCTGTTTGTTATTTGTGTTACATGCAGACACATTATTATTATTGTTGTTGTTGTTGTTGTATCACGAGCTTTATCACTCAGTAGCGAGGGTTTGGATCCGAGCGAGGCCACTTCAAGAGGTCTCGTCTCGGTGAGATTGAACGTGTGCCGGGGCACAAAGGCGACGTGAACAGTGGTTTCACTGTACAAATGATTAGTTCCCCTTTTCCTTGTCAGTTTCCCTTAACCACTTGCTTCATGGCCAATCATCAATGTGGGCATGCGCCACAGAGACGCAAGACAAGAACAACAAAACTTTCTTTTTATCTCAGCATGAAAACAAAAAAATTTAACATCAAATTTGAATTTGATGACAATCACCGAAGCCTTCAAATTGATAATAACGATTAGTATTTATTTATTATATCATCCTTAGATTACAAAATTCTATTCAAGTTGTCTTCCTCTTTTGCCTGCTGCCACCCGATCCACGGCTGATCACCCGTACTGGTTGAGCCACACCCACGGTCACCAAACCAAACCAAACAAGGCTCGATGGATTCCCGTTTGCGCTACAGTTCACGTTACGTAACACACAGAGAGAAGAGGCGAAGAGAACATTTATAGAGAGGCAAAAATTAGCACAATTGTAAATGCCCCCAACAAATTCGCCAGTTTCGCCCGAAGGCGCAGCATTGAAAGCGATAGCAAGGTGTATAGCCCGGACAACGCTATAGCACGGAGCCGAAGGTGTTCCACTAAACCTGGCGCGATGACGAGCAATGCCAACGGCCTTGCATGAGTCACATCTCGACAGGGCACGATACAAGACAGAAGGAGGAAATCCCTTGCGTTCGATGGCGCCTAAACATATGCTTAAATTAGTTTACCTGGACCATACATACTGTGCGTTCCACTCATAACATCGATGTATATGCCCACAGCGCTCACGCCTGCAGCGGAATCCAGAGAACGCTGTCCTGGTTTCGGCGGAGCCGCTGGAGCGCACCGTGACGGTTGCGTGGACTCGGTTTCGGCGATTGCTTTTTTTCGTCAGCCTGACGGCAATGCGCGTTATCTGGATTCCTTCAAACCCTGCCTCGCGTCGAAATCGTGACAGCACGACGACGCCAACGGCGAAGACGCAAACGCGTCTCGGGCGTCCGTAAAATAGCTGGCAACAAAGCACGAGACCACGAAAATGACCCCAAAGTTTCATGAAAGACCACACCCTCTATTATGCAAGCAACTGTCGCGTGATTTTGCTGCGGGACGCGACTACGAGGCGAACTGGCAGTCAATTTAGCGCACGCATAAGAACCTGCGCGCTGAAAAGACATCCATTAAATTAATTGGCATTCTCATTCGAATGCGTCATTACTTCTCATTACTTGTTTTCTCCTGCTAAATGTCATGGGTTCGAGTGCCTTAAAGGCACCTAAGTTAACTGTACCTTAACCAACTTCGCCCTAATTAACACTAAAAGTCGTGAGTTCGAGTGCCTTAATTACTCTATATTAACTGTGCCTTTTTTGCCATGATTAACGACATCGATTTGGCAGCGATATGCAAGCAACGATGTCGAACACGACGACGAACGCGGGAGCAGTGGCACGAGCACTCCAATTTTCGGCACCTCAGAACGCGGCCTTGAAACATACGAGATCTGAGGCTTTCGCCTTAAAGCCAACAGGAGGAGGAATATGCACCGTATCACTACTTGTTGATGGGCTAGTTCACATTTCTTGCGGTAGAAACAGCGTGATAGAATGTGAAGAAACGACATGAGAAGAAAATATCAGCAAACGATCTTTCCTCTGTGGTGGCATCTGCACATGTTTTCACGTCTTTTCTGTCATAAAAACATGCGACTGGAGTAGATGCGTATGTATGTATGTATGTATGTATGTATGTATGTATGTATGTATGTATGTATGTATGTATGTATGTATGTATGTATGTATGTATGTATGTATGTATGTATGTATGTATGTGTGTGTGTGTGTGTGTGTGTGTGTGTATGTATGTATGTATGTATGTATGTATGTATGTATGTATGTATGTATGGTACTGCTAGTGTCCGGTTAGGTGCAGTACTCGACGAGGAGAGCACCATGGCGGAAGCTCGCAAAAGCTAAGGCGACCTGTACCAAATCTAGTCTGGATCCAAACGGAATTTTGCCAGACCAACGAACGAGTACAATGCGTACCATAATGTGCTGCTGCTTGAAAACAGACAATAACTTGGAACATCTGCAAGTTCTTTTATCTTTTTGTTTTGTCGGCCCAGTGTCAGAGAACGTTTATAAAGCCGAGTTCTAGCTACTACACACATAATATTGAACTATCAGAAGTAGCGAGCACGACACCGTACACAGTCAATGACAGTAAGCTTCCGCTGCCTCATTCCGGCGCCCGCTCGGTCTGAGGTCGGCGGGGCGTCGAAGAACTGCGAGAACTGTTGACGCTCCCGCTCTTTCGACTCTTCCTGCTGGACCTGGAGCCCTCTAGGCTCAAGGTCTTGGACTTCTTACGTAGGCACCGCTGCTCGAGCGTACGCTTCACGTGGTCCATAGACATTCTGCCGAGGTCCGAAGGCTGCCGGGCCACGATTATGGCTTCCTCGACCACCGTCACGCGTGGAAGGGCGCGGATGACGAGCAGGGAGGCAAAGAGGAACAGTCCCGCAAAACCGAACACCACGTCTTCGCGTCCGGCCGGCTTCAGGACAAGGATCACTGCCGCGAACATGGCCGAAATGCGTCCACTGGCGAGCACCCAGCATACAACCCCTGCCCGCACGGCCGATGGGAAGAGCTCCAGGACATACGTCAAACAGCGGACGATCAGTACGTTCGTGATGCCCTTGGACAGCACGAGCAAGGTCTTGGCGATCATACCGAAATCACTGCCAGCGGCGATACTGATTGCGCATTGTATGACGCCCGTCAGCAGAAAGCAAGCGGTAAGTACCCTGACGACGTTAACGTCGGTAATCAGGAAGTTCATCGCCATGTACGCCGCCAGTGTGAAGACAACCGTGAGGCTCCGTTTCCAAGATTCGTTGTATTGGGCCGATGAGAAGGCGTCGATGAAAAAGACAAACGATATGGACAAGCAGACAACGAACATGGCCAAGGCTCGACGTCGGAGGGAGCGACAGTCCAGCAGGCCTTCTCTGTCTGCGCTTTCACGACCCACTTGGTTCTTGATCTGTTTTCTAAGCTTCTCCATGAGACAGGCCGTGACCGCAATTGGGACGTTGTTGGTCTTGGCCCCCTCCATGACTGCTTCTGCCGCTTCTAGTCTTCCTTTCGCCACGAGCCAACGGGGCGACTCTCGTGCGGTAAATAAAGCAGGGAGCAGGAGAGCCGTCGGGGCGAGGCAGATGATTTGCTTCAGACGCCAGTCGACGACCAAGGATTTGACGATTACGATCCAAACTTCGCTCAACGCAAGGCCCATGACCGCCAGTAGGAGGAGTTGTTGCGGCCTGTGCGCGTGCGTCATCACCTCGAATGGTATCAGAGCGGTGAAAACGGTATGCACGGCGACACTCGCCACTGTAAGGAAGCGCGCCACAGCGTACTGCGCGTAGCCTGTCGCAACGAAGGTGCATACCGTGCCGGTCGCCATAACGACTGCCGAGCCCACGAGCATGGCTCTCCTCCCGACGTAGTCCACGAAAGCTCCGATCAGGATAAGCGAAATGACAGCACCGGTATTCTGCAGGGTCAAAATGGCGGCCGGCAGCAAACGTCGGTGGCACACCATGTTCCAGAAGCTCACCGCGCTGGTCTCGGCCGTCCGAATGTCGTACTCCCACTCTTCACAGGGCGCGTCGCGTGTGTCGATGGTGTCTTGGAGTTCACGCTCGCTGACGAAGCATCTGTTGTACCACCAGCCGGCCACGCCAGGTCCAGCGGGTGGCTTGCAGCGTTCGTAGATGCGACAGCGGCTGAAGCGTCCATCAGCCTCTGTCGGTATGGCAATATTCTTCCAATCGGCTGCAGAGATGTTGAACCCGGCGAGCGGCTTGCACCAATGGTCGACGTCACCGGTGACGAGGGACACCACGACGGTTTAGCAATTAACCGAGAATGCTCCCAGAAGAATCAGGAGGAGCATCCTCTTCTGGAAGGGCCCGTAACCGAAGCCTTCTTTGCAGTCAAACGACTCGCTTGTTCGCAGATCCACGCCTGCAAGTCGCTGTGGTAGAAAAAGGTCCATGGCCTGATGGTGAGTGAGATGCGGCTCTTCACATGGAGAAAACTTGCCCGAACTGCATCAGAAGACGAAATTCCAGGTGACAGCAATCTGGGTGCGGACCGGCATGGAGGAAGGCGACTTCTTCTTCTTCTTCTTCTTCTTATGCTTAAGCGCGCGCTTTTGATCTTGTCTCGCTGTGGCGTGTGGCAAATTTTAGTGAAGTGTTCAATGAAGTGTTCAACGAAGTGTTCAACGAAGTGTTCAATGAAGTGTTCAATGAAATCTTCAAGTCCAAAGACTTCGAGCCGCCACCTGAGGCCAAAACAACAAAAACTGCCGGACTATTCTTTAATAAAGTTTCTTCTTCTTGCGCAAAACAAACAGGGACGAAGAAAAGGAGCTTCTTTTCTTCATCCCTGTTTGTTCTGCACACGAAAGGCGTTTATTTTACATGCTTTACCTACATTTGTGCATGATTTCGTCTTATGCACCGTGTAAGCCCAACAAATACCTACATTTAGGCGCCACTTTGTTCACATCCTTAACTTCGTGCATTCCTTTCCTATTGGCATTACACTGGTCACAGGCTATGCGGAAATGCTCACAGGAACAAAGGTGAATTCGCACTATGAAGCGCGGAAGCAGCGATGCGAGATGTTTGTCAAGAGAATAATGGCGAGGATAGGTGCAAGCGCAGAGCATTGCGACACATTATTTCAGCACATTTACGCTCTTAAACCCCTTATGCCACTGTGGCACATAGTCATTCGGGAGGATTGGGCGGCCACACAACCATGGAGCGACGCATATCCAGTGTCCCAAGAGTGGCGTAGCCCAAATAAATGAAGTTACAGAAATTCATAGCAACTATGGAATACTACACTCCATTTCATTAAGAAAGTCGTGTGTCTTAAGATACCTAGGAGTACATTTTAATCATATATGTTATGCCGTGATATATGGTTTACTTGGAACATGAGGGACGCTTACAAGCACTGCATATTTATAACAACTGTGCAGTGCCCGGCACGACATCGATCTACCCAGCAACCACGGCAGAAGCCGGAAGGGAGTGGAGGATTAAGCAAAGGAAGCCGTACGAATGTTCCTTTCTCTTTCATAGTAATAAATGTTTAGAAATGCGAAATGCTCGAAGACATTATAAGAAAGTAATCCGTACGAATGTTCCTTTTCCTTCCATAGTAATGCATGTTAAGAAATGAAAAATGCTCTAAGACTTTGATCCTCTTACACTGCACACATCAGGGTAGAATAATTTTAGTTACTTCCAATGCATATACAGATTGATATAACATTGTTTTCAGCCGGTTGGCTGAAGGCTTATCATAACTTCTTTTCGTTTGGTGTAGTCCTACTTCTCATTTTAAAATCATGTAATGTTGGCGCACCATGCTCTCTTTCTATTTCATTGTTTGTCATGGAGCAGCTGTCTTGTGTTTTGAGTAAATAGTTGCCAGAAGTGTAGAACCGCCATATTTTCCGTTACCGTCATTCAGTAAATTGCCACATGTAAGTGCAGTGTTTTATCTTTTCGTCGATACGTGCGGTGTCCGGCCCAAAAATGCGAACCAGGAAGGCAGGTAAATCGAAGGTGGCGTGGGGAGGCGGTAGCTTAGTTGTCAGCCTACGCAGCTCGATATTGCACATTGTATCAGTGGCACGTTCGAATCCAGGTGGAACTCCTCGTGAAGAAAGCTTCCTGTGCACTCCCGTGATGGTGAAGCTCAGAATGAGGCGGCGGCCTGACGACAACGCTTGTCGACGGTGCGCCAAAATAAACCAGTTGGCACGGTCAACCAAGTTTTCAGAACTTCGCTGTTGCCACATTAAAGCACAGCGGGGTCTAGTGTTCCTGTTTGGACAGGATCAAGCAGTGTGCTTCTCGCTGCTAACCCGGACTATGATACGAGACAAGGGTTTAAGGATACCTCTTATCGCAATCATGAAAATAACCTATAAATCTGTGTCGACATCAGAATTTTCTGGCGTCTGCCTCCGTTTTCCTGAACGTATGAAAGTCATTTAGATAAAACGGTTGTGTGGAAGGTTCGGCTGCACTTCAAGAGAAACATAATCTGTTGATAAGATTGGTCTACAATGCCGATCACATTCACCAATGTGCAAGTAAATAATAATTACATTTATGGAATCTTCCAATGTAGTTCCTACTTTTTCTTTATAATAAGGAGGGGTGCCTACGGCCCATTAGAGAGACAAAAAAAACCCATAACGACAAATGCAACCCAGGATCGTGCATGAAGTCCGGTAAGGTTCAATTCGCAATGCAGTTTGCACTATATTTCATGTCTACCCCGTTTCCCACAGTTTCTGTTCTCGCAAAAAGAAGTCTACAAACAAAGGTAGCATCGCCAACGTTACACAGGAGAGACTGGGGTTGAAACTGGGACACAAGGCACTGCTATTTTTTGAGCATTTGATGCCTGTTGGAACTAAGAGAATCGTTTGAGCAGAGTTATGGGTCTTATAAATAAGTCATTAGTATAGTATTTTTGTCGGCGTCCTCAAAAACCCTTACTAGCTTACTCCATATCAGCTGTGTATTGTCTTGCTTCAGTATACTGCAGAAGTATCGTTCACACTCGATCGAGAGGTTTCTGTAAGAACTACGCTAAGTAAGACATCAGACAATCTCTAAGTTACACTCGAGTGATTTACATTGGTAAAAAAGCGTTCAAAAAAGCAATAACAGACGCGTAACTCGGTGTTACAGTGCCCATCATTCTACACGCTTTGCATTTGAATTTCTGTTTGTTGAAATATTTTTAGATGTCGGCAATTGAGAGGTGCTAAGCGACGAAAACACAAGAAAACGTGTACTGTATTGGTTTTATAGTAAACCCTCAATAAGGCCCCTTACGTATGGTAAGGTCGCAGGCGCACAACACGGATTCAGGGCACAACGAGGGCAACTGGCAAGTACAAACGGCTATGGTGATTAGCGGGCGATCCAAGTGTGACTATCGCACAAAGATTTTTGGTATTGCTGTTAAGCGCATAAGTGCGAATAAGTGTGTTCCTTTGTATGATTAGTCGGGGAAACACCGTCTCGAGCACCTAAATTACTATCAGAGGTCGCACCTAAAGCCAAAAGTATTTCCGGCGGAAAAGTTGTATGTTCGTGTCGAGAAAAATAAAAATTGATCACTAAAAAGTGGTGTCGTATAGCAAGGAGTTACACGCGAATGTCACCAAAGACATGGCCACGATTCTATCCCAATGATCAGTGGAAATGTACATCAACAGCATGTGGACCAGCGCGTGACTGAAACTTCGTTAGGAGCGCTGCTTGCTTGTGTTGTGTCTAGCACGAGTGAGGAGTCTCTGCGATGGGATTTGAGGGATACCAGCGAGAAAAAACCGCGATAGGGGGGGTCGAGCATCGCCATATTGAACATACGCGCCATGCTGAAGAAAGCCTGCGACATCAGCAGCACGTGTAGCCGTGAAGGCTTGAGTGGTAGCTTACCATTGGTCGTATTTGGTAGCCACCCAGACAGACACACACGTTGCGAAAATGAACGGAGGGAAAGGGCAGAGTGAGTTAAAAGCTGTCTTAATGAAAGCGCTCCTATGGTACCTCAACAAACTGAAGAAGACAATCAGCTTAAATGCATGACTTTTTCAAGTTCGGGACGAGTTCGTATGAGGCGACATAACGACACACAGAATAGCATGTACCAAGCCTAAAGAATCAGCTTGGTCGTATGCGTGCGTGACACGCCGCGGTGGCCTGTCGCCAAACCATCATGGAGTTTTGTGATGACCGCTTATCTTGTGTGCTCGCGCATAACAACTTCATATCAGAGGCATCAGGAGGACGTTTCTACGGTACAAGATCACAGGCTGCAAAAAAGCAGGCTTGCGAATGAAGGCGTCAGAAGTTTGAGTACTACGGCCCTTGTAGATGTTGTTGAAAAAGACGACGGCGTTTTTATTCTTTGTTTAGTGCTGAGGAAATGAGTTCAAGCTATATCGATCATTTGCATCAGAATGAGGGCGTGCTATGGCGAAAAGCGAAAACATTACATTTGAGGTTACCCTAGTACCCTGTGTACATTACACACGATTGGAAGAACCTGGCATTACGAAATAAACAGATGTCGAAAACGAGTTCACCTCTTAGTACAGTGTAGTAAAAAAGAAGCACCTTCGCAGTAAAGTTGTTGAGGGCGCAAAAAATGAATAGGACGGAAAAAACAGTATTGTAGGTATGTGGCAAACTGGATAGACCTTTAGCGTTTTGGAAACCGGTTAAAATTACTCCTGAAGGCACAAAGCAGAATGACTCAGTCGGCCACCAGAGTCTCGCAGTGATGAAATCCCGTAAGGATGCAATGACGCATGACTACGCGTGACTGTTTGACAGCAAATACCGACATTTTTTAGAAAATAATACGCTTCGGTATCGCGCTCGTTAATGGAGTAGATTAATTCGAAGTGGAATAAATGGATGCATTGTCCACGATAAACTTCACTTTAAACGGCTTCAGTCCCGTAGCCGTCGGATCATTGAGGACTTACGTGGGAGTGTGGCCGTGAAAAAAGGCTAGACTCGATGGTTAACTCAGTGAGGTGATGAAGAGAAAGAAGGCAGAAGGCTGCAGAAGGCCTGAAGAAAATGAATTTTTGAGTAGCGTGGCCCGGGGGCGTGCTATGGTTAGAACGTCTATGAAAAATTTACGCAGAAACCCTCTGGGAGTTGTCTAAGTGTACGTTACCATTCTGCCACTTGCTCATCTCCCCGCAGCCTGGTGTCATTATCAATGTTATGAAAATTGATCCGAACAGTATAAACGACAGCGCTGCAGCGACAGGGACCATCATCAACAGTGTTTAGCCGTACTTCAGTGTCAGCTGCATATGGCGCGGCCGCGTGGGCGCTATATTGTAAGCGGTCTGTGATGGGGACGCGGCACACCGAGTGTTGATAGCTTCGTTCGCGCTGCGTTCTCGCCGCTTAGTTCGCGTTGAAGCGAGAGGCAGCACGAAGGTCAATTCATTCGCTCCTGCGGGCCCTATCTTGAAAGCGAACGTCTTACGTGACGGACGGACGGAGCGAGGGACTGACGCATGCGTTTCCTCGTTAGGTAAAGAGGCATATAAATGCTTACGCATTTAATATCTCAATAATTATGAATGGAGGCCAACAAAAATGCGGGCGTCATGGCAAAGTTGTAACCGCTGGATATCTAAGGACAACTAAATTTGTCGGGTTAAAGATAAAAACTCAACGTTGACAGGGTGGCCGAATTTCGGGACAAAGAAGTTGACTATGGAAGGAGTTCAGCTGAAGCCATATGTGCGAAATAAGGTGAGAATATCGGCAGCCGTTGAACAGAGGCACCGTAGGTCTTGTAGCACAGGCTAGTGCCCGACAGCTGTAGAGTAACTGGCAAACTGCCCATAGGAGCGAGATGCCTGGTCCTCCGTTACATATCGAGACGGTGCTGAAGTTATGAACATGCACTCTAACACATGAGAGACACTGAACTCCATGACCCATTCTTCGCCGGCTGATACTGATCTTCACGCGATAAGGATGCGAACAAATTGTTTCCTCTGCCGAATCTCACCTTCCTCCAACTGCCAACATTCCATAGTTTTATTCTTGACAGTCGCTCAACTCGCGAGTGCAAGTAAATGTGACGAGTTGTGCACGTTGCCTTTGGGTATGTGGGCAAGCTTTGTGGTTTTCGATATATGCTAGTCTACATTGCGGCTACATTGTAAAGGTCGAACGGAAGCATGGCAGACAATGTGGAGAACAGACAGATCCCACGAATTACAGCCCAATCCTGTTAAATAGCCGTCTTTTTTAACATACCTGGATAACAATGAGGTTCCAGTAGTCTGAGACCTAACTGCATGTAATGTATCATACCCAAAGGTGTAACTGACCCGCTGGCCAGTAAATGTCACGTACTATTGTGAGCAGCTTCGGCCATAGCGTGCTAACGGATGGTGACACAGTTTGCACCATTCTTTTCTCGTGCCTTATGCGTCAAGCCGGAAAACCGACCTGTTCATGTGTCTAGCTAAAAAATTAACCACATCCTTACTCGGTTGGCAGCTGCCGCAGTAGCGGCAGCTGCCAACCGAGTAAGTTGGCACCTTAACGTTGGGGCACCTTAACGAAATCGATAGGTCAAAATCAAGAGCCGTTCGTAACGGCGTTTCATAGCCTTTGTGCGACATTCGGATGGTAATTTTACCAACAAATACGGAATACGTTCCGACTCAAGAAAAGCTGTCGCGGAGCGCTGCCGACGATTATCCTTGCAAGCTGATTTCCTAGTCTAAAAGGAATAGAACCGTGGCTGTCTTTCGGGAAGCCTCTGAATAGCTCGGAAATAGTCATCACTCTGTTTCCGCGAGTCGCGACTAAATGCTCTAAGCGTAAGTCATTTCGAGCCAGCAGGCGACTACTCTTTATCAGGAACAGAGATAACGCCTGTGGGACAAGCATTGGGGCGAAGTTCAGGCCGCAGGAATAGCTTCAAATTCTTTAATGTTTGTTTAGTTGACGTCATCACTAGGTCATCGCGGGAAAGTTTGCAAAGTTTAAGGTCAATACGCCACGTGGTGGCACCCATGCTAACTAAATTTTGATTGCCAAAAAAGGTGCATGTGATCACATGCCGATAGCGGCAGCAAGGTTTACCTTCGTCCAATTGAACTGTCTCCAAGCAAACAGACAAAGAATTTCTTCAAAAATTTCCCCGAACAGGCGTTTATTACGGCTTCAATGAACGTCTTTGGACGCGCTGACTAATAAGGTTTAAACGGCTTTTCTTCTCGTGGCTCGGCTCTCCAACGAATGCACTCAGAAAATATTGTCATAAGGGGTAACATCCTTTCTGTGTGTCCAATGGAGCATCATAGATGATCGTAAGAACTGTGACAGTGTTATAATGCTCATTATTTCCGTCTTTTTGCATTTCCACATATTTCTTACCCCTAATACCTATATCCCCATATTTCTTACTCCTGTGCAAGGTATGGCTAACGTGTCTCTGCATCTACCTTTCTCAATCTGCGAACACATAGTCATCACCATGGAGGAAGGAAAACTATAGGAGGGGCATTGCGTCTCGCAGCCAGCCTTGGCAAGCGAACACCCGACCTTTGCGTTGAGATCACGGAGCCAGAATCAAGATTTCCTGAGACGTTTGGTTCCCAGTAGCTATGCCAGCAGTTTTTATTCGGTGCTTGCTTGTTCCGCTGGCCTGCTGTGGCTCTGCGTGCAGCCAGAGCAGTAACACAAAAAGCAACCAAGCACTTTGACGTGCGATCACGTGTTGGGCCTTCAAGTTTGGATTAAATCGGGTTGCGGTATACTCCCTTCTATCTCTTTCCTACCTACATGGTGATCACCGACAACGGGCTTTGGACTAGCCCTGTCATGATTGCGAAGCCATGTGAAAGACAAAAACATAGACATTGATGAGATTCATTATTTATTCCTGGAAGTTGGAGCTATCAATATATATTTTCTTCTCTGTGACAACGCAAGAGAAAAAAGTTTAAAGCACATTAGCGACTTTTCTTTCAATAAGCAGTAATGAAAAAAGAGGACCCCGTCTAAGGGCACGCGAGAACGGACAGAACCAAAAGCGCGCGCTCAAGAAGAAGAAAAAAGACGCCTTCCTTGCTGTCGGTTCGTACAGATAGCTCTCGTCTCAAGTCTTCACATATAGTTCGTTCAAGCCTTGTAAACCTCAAGTGCCGCCATTTACAACCAAGCCATGGACCTCTTTCTACCACAGCGGCTGGCCGGCGTTGATCTACGAACAAGCGAATCATTTGACAGCGAAGAAGGCTTCGGCCACGGGCCTTTCCAGAAGAGGACGCTCCTTCTGATTCTTCTGGGAGTCTTTTCGATTACTAGCCAAACCACCTTGGTGCCCCTCTTCACCGGTGACGTCGACCATTGGTGCAAGCCGCTCGCCGGGTTCAACATCTCTGCAGCCGATTGGAAGAATATTGCCATACCGACAGAGGCCGACGGACGCTTCAGCCGCTGCCGCGTTTACGAACGCTGCAAGCCCCCCGCTGACCCCAGCAGTCCCATTGAAGATATGAAGATTGGCGCTGGTCCTGCCGAGGCCGGCTGGTGGTACAGCAGATGCTTCCTCGGCGAGCGTGAGCTCGACGACACCAACGACACACTCGATGCGCCCTGTGAAGAGTGGGACTACGACGTTCGGACGGCCGAGACCAGTGCGGCCAGTTATTGGAACATGGTGTGCCACCGACGTTTGCTGCCGGCAGCCCTTGTCACCCTGCAGAATACCGGTTCTGCAATTTTGCCTATTCTGCTAGGAGCCTTCGTGGACTACGTCGGCATGAGAGCCATGCTCGTGGGCTCCGCCGTGGCGGTGGTGACATGGACGGTGTGGACCATGGTGGCGACAAGTTACGTGAGTTACGCTGTGGCACGTTTCTTCACCGGGGGCAGCGTCGTCGTATACGCGGTTTTTGCATTCCTGATTCCATTCGAGATCATGACGCACACGCACAGGCCGCACCAGGCCCTGTTCCTGGCGGTTGTCAGTGCGGCGATAGGCAAGGTTTGGCAAGCGATCGTCACATCTATGGTCGTCGACTGGCGTCTGAAGCAGGGCATCATCCTCGCTCCGACGGCTTTTCTTCTCCCTGCTTTGTCTGCAGCACGAGAGTCTCGCCGCTGGCTTGTCGCGAAAGGAAGGCTGGACGCGGCAGAAGCAGTCATGATGCAGGCTGCCAAGACGAACAACTTCCCGCTTGCGGCCACCGCCTGTCTCGTGCGAAAACTCAGGGAACAGGTCGAGAAACGCACGGGTCAGGAAGGCGCAGACAAGGACGACTTGATCGACTGCCACTCCCTCCGACGTCGAGCGTTGGCCATGTTCTCTGTCTGCTTCTGCATATCGTTCGTCTTTCACGTCAGTGCTTTCTCGACGGCGCGTTTGGGGGAATTCTGGATCCCTGGCCTCACGGTGGTCGTCACGCTGTTGACGTACGCGGTCATGCACTTCTTGATGACCGGCGTCGCCCTTATTACGGTCCTTACCAGTTGCTTCCTGCTGACGGGCATTATCCAATGCGCGCTGAGTATCACCGCCGGCGCCAGACTCGGCACTACCACCAAGGTCTTGCTCGTGCTATCCCAGGGCGCGTCAAATGTGATTTCCATCCACTGTCACACATACGTGCTCGAGTTGTTCCCGTCGGCCGTGCGGGGAGGCGCAATCTGTTGGGCGCTTGCCAGTTCACGCCTCGGGGCCATGTGCGCGTCCTTCACTTTCGCGCTGAAGCCTATCGGACACGAAGACATACTCTTTGCCGTGACCGGACTGTTCATGTTCGCCTGTCTGCGTGTCATCCGTGCCCTGCCACGCAATACGGTGGTGGAGGAAGCGAAAATCGTGACCAGGCTAGCTTCGGACTCCACCAGAATGGCTGTGGACCACATGAAGCGGACCCTAGTTCGGCAGACTCCAGGAAAGGCGCTCAAGAGTTCAAGCTCGGAGAGCTCCAAGACATCCGGCAGGAAGAGCCGAAAAAGCCGTGCCAGCAGCATTCCTGGCAGTACTAAGAGATCCCGTAACTTTTGCACCGACCAGGTGCAGAAGTGACAAGCAGCACGGCGATTGTGCGCACCCCATTGGTGGTGTCGTCTTCTCGAACTTTACGAAGCTACCTCTAATATGCTCGCATCAGTTTTAAGGTAGCCTTGAATCTATGCTTTCAGAAAGTAGCAGTTATTCTCAATTTTCGTATTTTTCATGCATCGGTATGTTTATTACGTATCTCATTCGTTTAAATGCATGCAATATAAAGTTTTGTAATTATAGCCAATGTGTCCAAGCTCTGAAAGATGCCGTCCATACTTCTCCTTAATATAATACCATGTGTTCTTTTTAAAGAGACCGTTTCTTTCTTTCTCTCCGTGAGACCACCACTACAGTTTGTCACTGAATTACAGGCGCAGTGGGAAATGTGGGAGGCAGCCCATTTTGAGCACGTTCTACCAATTTCTAACACATGTCCGCAACATAAACCGCCTTTTTGACTACGCCTCACATGTAGTGTAGACTGCGTCGTACTCCGCACTCCATACTCCCCCTGCCCCCCTGTTCTGAAGTCCTTGAGGAGCGCGATTAGCATCCTGTTCGTATCTAACCTCTTTGACATACCTGTGACCCAAGTTAGCTACTAGCTTGAGCCACTGGGTATGTGCCAGAATAAACTTGCTGATGGCTGCTGCCTGTCTTATTAGACAACTTGGGTCACTGGGTATACGACAGTGTCATGCGCTCATTCTTGGCCAATCTCACAGAATTAGTGCGTCAAGACGACGCAAGGAACGTGTAGCATTATACCCTTATAGTAAATCGAAAGCATGCCATCGAAGTCGAGCGCGTCCGCTAAATGATTCGCCATTCCACTATTCATTAGGGCAATTCATTCAATGGATATGTCGCTCATGGGGATGCCGTGCCTTCGACCACTGCTGGTGGTGAACCAACAAGACACTTCATCTTAAAATGTACCTCTGTGTAGATATGTGTCTATAAAGAAAATGTATGCGAAGAAATGTATATAGAGCAATTAAAGACAGCTCTTCAATAAACTCAACAAACACTACACAATTTTGCCTAACACGACTTTCCCTATAGCATTACTTCCATCATCATAATCTCAATAATCGTCATAACGAATGAAGCTATAGCGATTGAGATGCGTGAATAAAATATAACATGGAAACATATTTATTGGGAATAAAATAAGTCAATCAATATTCACCATAACTTATAAAACATTTCATCAATTACACAGCAATCGTAAGATAGATTGCTATAGTCGCACTAACGTCGCCACCCTTTGTCCAGGGTTCCACTTGTGTTGTTTCTCAGACACTTCTAGGCGTATGGGCACATGGTAGCAGGGTGACCCTTCCTCTGTAGGGGGTAATCGAAGGTTAGAGGCAGGTGTGTGGGAAGGGGGATGGCGTACTCTCAGGATATTACGCGAGGGGCACTCAGGCCAAGGTTGTCCATGAATGCAGCAGAGACGGATCCAACCAGTGCATCAGTCGCCGCCTTCAACAAGAGAGCGACGACTTCTCTAACACTCGGCACGTGAACCTGAATTTCGCGCTGTCAGAGCGGTAATTGTTCTCGGTGAAGCGGCGGTAGTGTTGTCAGGTTCATCTGAGGATCGGAACGCTGGGTGCTTGGAAGTCCTCTAGGGCCGGCCCGCCGAGGTTAATTGCGCACCGGAGTATCGGAAGGCGTAGTAGTAAATAGCGTAGCTGCTGGAGCCAACGTGTAACGTCAAGTTGTAAAAAACGCTAATAAATGTTCTGTAATTTCTCCATAAACGCGATTCGTGCGTAGTAATCACCACAGAAGGTTTTGTACATGTTCTTTTTCATATAAAGAGAGGTAAAGATTTTGCTTGCATGTTATGGCTCGTTCCGGTGTCAACAGCGCTGTCGTTTTTGATACGTTTACCCGTACTACAGTATAATACATCTGGGATGACATATCTCCGCCAGGCCGAAACTCTTCCATTTACGGCAGTCAGTAAACGCTCGCCATAAACGGGCATGCGTCCTTTGCGGCGCTTCAATGTTAGGGTGCACATACTGCGCGCTGCTGCCTATTTAATAAACAGCCCAGTTTCGGTGGCCGAAGCGAAAGCACGTAGCCCGTTCGTATATGGTGATCCCGGCACGCAAGACTTGGAAGCTGCTGCTGACATTTTTTTTTTTTTGCCTTTTCTCCACGAGTGACGCCCGAACAAGGGGAAAGGAACAGCAACCAAATCGCTGGTACATTTCGTTTTCCCGCTACGAGCTTGCGAGCACAAAACCCAGCGCCGTAAAACGCCACAGTGAAGACCGAACGCGTTCGCCGAGCGAGTGAATGAGTGAAAACTTTTATTGAGTCTTTTAAGAGTTTCGCGGTTACGACGTCTCCGTCGTCTTGGCGCTGGCGACTTGAGACTTCTCTTCATCCAGGGTGGGCCCCTATGCCAAGGTTCCACTGAGTCGTGCTGCATCGCTCGCGTGCTACCCTAGGGCCCTTTGGGCCGTGAGCTCGCTGCTGGTGAGCCGACACTCCCATTGCTCCGCACTCGGGTGTTCGTGTTTGTGGAATGCTTTGTTGCGCTCGCACTCCCAGGTGATGTGGTAGAGGGTAGAAAGCACACCCAAACGTCATAACCATCTTCAGGCTTCTTGCTGCAGTTATATCCTCAACAGCGCGACACAGCCCTATCACAGAGAGCAGGAAACAGCGTACAACGCTCGCTGCGCCGAGCTAAGGGGCCGAGCCATCCGAGCTAAGCAGAAAAATGGAGCGAACTAAAAAGAAAAACACAACCAAAACGCAAGAGCCACACGTTTCCAAGGCGACGGCAGGGAGACCAATCGTCGTGCAGAAAAACAGGGGCAAAACGGCTGCCGCGGGGGGGAAGCGTGGCGGCGGGAGAGTTCAAAGTTTGGCGGCGGTACTTTCAAATTGTCAAGGGACTTTACTTCCAGGTTTCTGCAACGAAATATAAGCGCCGAAGAGAGTGGACGAAAAACGCCGCCGCGGTAGCTCAACTGGTGGAGCATCGCACGGGAAATGCGAAGGTTGTGGGATCGTTCCCCACCTGCGGGAAGTTTTTTTTTTTTTTCATCCACTTTCATTCCCATTATGTTATCGTTTCTTTATTTCATTTATTAACACAAGTAATTTCCCTATGTTGTCCTTGGTGTCAGTGCTTGTTGGCGTTTTATGATATGACTAATAAAAATCGGGCCCCTCGGTTAACCCCTTTCTTCTCGTTTATGTAGGACTGTCAGTCATTCCAATTAGTGCTGAATAAGCTTTTGTGAAGGCCACTCCCGAGCGCAACCAACACCGAAGAGATGCTTCGCGTCGGTGCAGTCCAGCTGTAGGTCCGATTTGCAGCGAATGGTTTAATCTGTGCAGTGTGGTGCACCTTCTATGTGCGGTATCATACACAGCTAACGAGAGTGTGCGTGCTAGAATGCGAAGGTGTCGCACAGGATCTGTGCCTGGTATTCGTTTAAATAAGCTCATCATCATTTTCATCATCCTATTTTGTGTCCACTGCCAGGACGAAGGCCTCTCCCTGCGATCTCCAATTACCCCTGTCCTCCGCCAAGCGATACCAAATAGCACCCGCAAATTTCCTAATTTCGTCGCACCACCTAGTCTTCTGCCGTCCTCTACTGCGCTTCCCTTCTCTTGGTGTCGACTCTGTCACCTTAATGGTCCAACGGTTATCTACTCTGCGCCTTACAAGACCTGCCCAGCGCCATTTATTTCTCTCTTAATGTTTTAGAATGTCGTCTATACCCGTTTGCTCTCTGATCCAAACCGCTCTCTTTCTGTCTCTTAATGTTATGCCTAGCATTCTTCGTGCCATCGCTCTTTGAGTTGTCCTTAACTTGTTCTCAAGCTTCTTTGTCAGTCTCCAAGACTCTGCCTCATATGTCAGCACCGGTAAAATGCACTGATATTATACCTTCCTTTTCAATGACAACGGTAAGCTCCCAGTCAGGAGCTCACGATATCTGCCGTATGCGATCCAACCCATTTTTATTCTTCTCTGTATTTCCTTCTCATGGTCAGCGTTCCCTGTCATTAGTTGACCAACGTAAAAATACAGACGCCCAAATCTTTAGCTGGTGTGCGGGAGCAGCGACTTTTCCGGGCGTCAGCGCCGTATGACGGGTCGAGGCTGGAAACAGCCTAGCAGACGATGGGCCCAGCTGAGCGCGCTTTGGCCGCATGCGCTTAGCCTCAGACTGTTTCCAGCCTCGCCCCGTCATACGGCGCTAACGCCCGGAAAAGTCGCTGCTCCCGCACACCAGCTAAAGATTTGGGCGCCTGTACTCCTTCACAGACTCTAGAGGTTGGCTTGCGATCTTGAACCCTTGTTCCCTTACCAGTTTATCTATCATTATCTTTGTTCTTCTGCATAATGATATTCAACCCCACTCTACACTGTCCCTGTTAACTTACTCAATCATTTGTTGCAAATCGTCCGCAGTGTTGCTGAATAGAACAAAGTCATCGGCAAACTGAAGGTTGCTGAAGTATTCGCCGTCGATCCTTACTCCTAAACCTTCCCAGTTTTATAGCTTGAATACTTCTTCGAAGCACGCAGTGAATAGCATTGGAGAGATTGTCTCTCCATGTCTATCATGGTCTTTTTCTCTCAAGTGAAGGATAAGTTCCACAATTTCTCACCTCAGTTGGTCATTGTAGTGGCCGCACGTCTACCGATAACCTACACGTGCGCTACTGCGACACGCCCCTTTGATAAGAGCTTATATACCGCGGCGTATCCGGCGCACTTCTTCCCAGCTTATCACAGCCGGCGGCCCTGCTGTGCTAGCGCTCGCCAGTCACCTTGTCAATGGAATAAAGCAATTCCCTTTGCGTACTGTCCTTGCAACCGCCTGGTTCCTGCCTGCCTGGAAGAACACCACATAATGGCGACGAGGATCCACGCATCGACAGCGGGACCCTGCAGCTAAGTTGAGAGTCTCTTCTTCGGAACCGACAATACTGCGAAATGGCCTCGCAGCTGGGACAGATGGAACCTTTTGACGACTCGACCAGTGACTGGACGTCGTACGACGAGCGACTCGCATCGTATCTGATGGCAAACAAGGTTCCAGTCGACCATCAAGTCGACGTTTTCGTGAGCCTCATCGGCCCGAAAACCTACCAGCTGTTAAAGTCTTTGACTGCTCCCGATACGCCTACATCGAAGTCGTTAAGCGAGTTGAGGGAAGTTTTGAGCAAACACCTGTCGCCAAAGCCATCCGTTATTGCCGAGAGAGCCAAGTTTTATCGCGCCGTGCAGGGCGAGACGCAGACGATAGCTCAGTTTGTGGAAGAGATACGCAGGCTAGCTCAAACCTGCGATTTCGGTTCTTTTCTCGACGATGAGTTTCGCGACAAGTTTGTGTGTGGCATGCGGCGAATAGATATCCAGAGACAGCTGTTCGTCGAGGACAAGCACTTAACTTTCCAGAATGCAGTTGGCCGTGCTCTGGCGTCCGTGGCCGCAATGAACAATGCAGTGACAGCCCATGATTTATCAGACAGCGGTGGCCTAGTTCACCGAATGCAGAGCGGAAAGCAGAAGAATAAGTACGCAAGTAAACGTGCCAAATCCCAGCAGTGTTATCGCTATGGTTCTTTTAAGCACGATGCGCAAGCGTGTCCGCACGTACGAGCTACTTGCTTCGAATGTAACCGGCAGGGGCACATACGCAGAATGTGCAGAGCAAGAGCGGAACCAAAAAACAAGAAGCAGTGTATGCGCACGCTTGAGTGGAAGACCCAGCACGACTTCACTAAGCTCAACAGTGTCGACGTGTCACGAACGGCACCCATAATGGTAGGCGTAAATGTAGAAGAAACTACCGTAAACATAGAGCTCGACACTGGAGCAGCAGTATCGGTCATGTCGCACCATCAGGTTAAAGTGTACTTTCCTGGTGTTGGTTTGCAACCAACAAAGATGCAACTGAAGACGAACACAGGGGAAACCGTAAAGCCTATAGGAGTAATGGATGTGCTGGTCCGCCACAATAACCAAGAGGCACGATTGCCGCTTTACATCGTTCCGCAAGGCGGCATACCGCTCTTAGGTCGCAACTGGCTACAGCATATCAGGCTAGACTGGGGTGGCATTCGAGGTCTTTGCAAGGTGTCCACTGCGTCAGGCAGTCCACCTGCAGCACTAGAAACGCTGCTACGGAAAAACGAAGACCTGTTTAAGGATGAGTTAGGGACCATACAAGGAGAGCAGGCAAGCCTCAAGTTTAAGGATGACCAAGTGCCTCGTTTTCTAAAAGCACGGGGTGTGCCTTTCGCTTTTGTAAAAAGGGTAGAGGCTGAATTGGAAAAGCTCGAGAAGTTGAGAATCATTTCTCGTGTCACCAGTAGCAAGTATTCTACGCCAATTGTTCCCGTAGTAAAGAGCGACGGGTCGATTAGAATCTGTGGAGATTACAAACTCACGCTGAACCCAATCCTAGATGTAGAAACTTAGCCGCTTCCAAAGCTGGGTGAGCTTTTGGCAGCATTAGCTGGCGGTCAGAAATTCTCCAAAATTGATTTAAGTCGGGCTTATCAGCAAGTCGAAATGGACGAAGAATCCAAAGCATACCTGACCTTGAACACGTCCAAGGCCTTACATGTTGTTAACCGCTTGCCTTTTGGCATCGCCTCAGTGCCGGCGATCTTTCAGAAGATCATGGATAATATTCTGAAGGGCCTTGACGGAGTTACTTGTTACATCGATGACATCATGGTCACCGGAAAGACTGAACAGGAGCACCTAAAGAATTTGGAGGCGGTATTGAGACAGTTATCAGACAGAGGCATCAGGGTAAAGAAAGAAAAATGCGAGTTTTTCAAAGACAAGTTGCAGTACATGGGACATGTCATTAGCGCGCACGGAATTGAACCGGCAACTGACAAGCTAGAAGCCATCGCAAAGGCTCCGCGTTCCACGGACAAGCAGCAATTGCATTCACTGTTGGGCTTGATAAACTACTATGGAAAGTTTGTTCCTAACCTGTCAAACGTCGTTTTACCCCTAAACAGATTACTGCGACTCGATGTTCCCTGGGCCTGGAGTGACGAGTGCGAAACAGCCTTCTCGCATATCAAGCAGCTGCTGTCGCAGCCACCGGTTCTCGCTCACTACGACCCCAGTGCGCCCCTGCAACTGTCGTGTGATGCATCGGCATACGGTATAGGAGCTCTCATCTCTCATGTGGAGCCAAATGGTCAGTGCCATCCGGTTGCGTACGCATCACGTACCTTATCTTCAGTGGAGGTCAATTATAGTCAGCTGGAAAAAGAGGCGCTCGTACTAGTTTTCGCCGTCAAACGTTTCCACTACTATCTTTTCGGCCGTTCATTTGTTCTCGTTACTGACCACAAACCCTTGCAGACAATTTTCGGTCCCAAGATAGGAATACCAACTGTTGACGCAGCTAGACAGCAACGCTGTGCTTTAGTTCTGTCTGCTTACAATTTTACTTTGAAGTATAAGCCATCGAGTCAAAACGCCGAAACAGATTGCTTATCTCGATTGCCTCTGCCAAGTGAAAGTGAAGAATGCTCGGATGACCAGTTTTATCTCCTACGCATGCAGTCCTTGCCAATTAACTGTCGCGATGTGGCACGCGAAACGGCCCGAGAACCGATTCTAAAGATAGTCATGCAGCACGTAATGAACGGTTGGCCTGAGACCATCGTGAGTGAAGAAATTAAGCCGTTTTTTCACAGACGCTGTGAACTTTCTGCACAGCTAGGGTGTCTTCTTCTTGGAATGCGTGTCGTTATTCCTCGGAAACACCAGTCGCAGATGCTCGAAGAATTGCACCAGGGACATCCTGGAATTGTTCGGATGAAAGAACTAGCACGTAGTTACGTGTGGTGGCCAGGCATCGATCGCGACATTGAGACTCAAGTGCGTTCTTGCAACCCCTGTTTAACTCAACGCGCGATGCCTTGCCCGGCTCCTTTGCACCCGTGGGCATGGCCAACCAGACCATGGGAACGTCTGCATATAGATTTTGCAGGACCTTTCAAGGGCGCCATGTTCCTGGATGTGGTCGACGCTCACTCCAAGTGGCCGGAGGTGTGCCAAATGCGAGACACGTCCGCGGAAAACACAGTAAACCGTCTCCACGGAATCTTCTGCAGGCTTGGTTACCCTGAAGTTGTGGTATCTGACAATGGACCGCAGTTCATCTCAGCTGTGTTTTCAAACTACCTTCAGAGCATTGGCACGCGCCATGTAAGGACGTCAGCCTACCATCCGAGCAGTAATGGACAAGCTGAACGATTTGTCCAAACTTTGAAAGCGGCACTGCGGAAAAGTACTGCCGCGAGCTTAGGCACCACGTTGGAAGAGTTTTTGTTGTCTTACAGGAACACTCCACATGCCAACACGGGCGAGGCGCCGGCCACTCTCCTGCTACAGCGTAGACTCCGCACCCGTCTAGATGCCGTCAAGCCCTCGCTGCAGCAGAAGGTTTCGACGCGGCAGTTCGTCGAGACAGTGCGTCGCAAGCAGCGCGCACGTGAATTCGCTGTGGGTGAAAGTGTTCTTGTGCGAAATTTCCGACGCGGTGCAAAGTGGTTGCCTGGAATTGTGTTAGGGCGGACTGGATCTGTTTCATACAGAGTTCATGTGGAGACCGGTGGAGGTGTGTTTGCCTGGAAGCGCCACCAGAACCACATAATTCAAGCCAGGGATATGGACTTACCGTACATCCCTGAACAGCGAGACGACCCCGAGCAGCCGCGACCCGACAGCCGCGACCCGGTGCAGCCAGCTTCGTCTTCTCTTCCAGCCACGGCAGAGCGGCGTTATCCTGCAAGGCAGCGGCGCCCTCCAGACCGCTATGTGCCATGAACTACTTTTTGTTTCAGTGTATGCGGCCGAACTACAATAAGAAGGGGGGAGTGTAGTGACTGCACGTCTACCGATAACCTACACGTGCGCTACTGCGACACGCCCCATTGATAAGAGCTTATATACCGCGGCGCTGAGCGTATCCGGCGCACTTCTTCCCAGCTTATCACAGCCGGCGGCCCAGCTGTGCTGGGGCTCGAAAGTCACCTTGTCAATGGAATAAAGCAATTCCCTTTGCGTACTGTCCCTGCAACCGCCTGGTTCCTGCCTGCCTGGAAGAACACCACAGTCATGAGTTCCATGTCGGAGAAACGACTCCAAACATTGTAAGGCGGGCCTTGAACCGCAGATGACTGTCAATTTACCATAACTCTATCTATTAATCTCATGAAGTGCACTGCGGAGAGCCGCGAGCTCTGTATCTGTAGACGTAGTGATACGAGAAGTCTTGAACTATTCTGTTGTTCACCTGGTTTGTATAGTTTACAGCACCACTGCAACTGGTTGATGTAGTTAAGCTGTCGGTATAGACGTGTGTGCAGTCGCTGCATTTCTCGTACAAGAGGAGTAAGCTTAGTTGCTTGAAGGCGGATGACGGCAAGTTAGACTTTCTCTGAAGTCTCGGCATTGTAAGGTTTACTGCAGTGCGGATCACACACCATGGAGGAATTGAAGGCCTTGCCGCAGTTGCGTACCCTGACGTAAGAGAGGCACGTTGCGCGAAGAAAGTGGCACTGTAGAACAATCGTCGGGAAGGGAAATTCTTCTTTTGCGCCCTGTGGGCACGCTAGCGACCGTTGGCAAAGCGTCAGTGATCGCAAACCGTCGTTCATGGCAACTGCGCTGTCCGATCAATGCGGTAGAGATATATACACTGAAAAGTTGTTCAACTTTAGGCACGCGCGTTTTATATAAAACGAATTTTACAATTCTCTCTCGCGCAAACCAAAGCACCGCTTCAGTGGAAGCAAATCTGCGAGCCGACAATAATTCAAGCTGCAGCAGCTTCTCGAACAATTTTACCTTTTACAAAAAGGTTTTGTCGCTTTCCACGCGGTTTGCTTATTCTGCCGCCCTTCGACTGGTCTTACTAGAACAGAGGACTCTGCTAGCACAAAAGTTGTGCCATTATGACGTGGCTCATTGCACACCACCACGTAAAACGAGAGGACACCACCGATATCCTCCGATTACGGAGCCGATGGATGAAACGCACGCTCGCTTCTCACTAGCGCCGCATTGCGATGTTAGTGGCACCGAAGAAAAAAAAAGTCGGCATTGCGTCTGTGAAGTTAGCTTCTCCGTGGCACGGCAGAACATTTGACGTCCTTTTGGACTACGCGATGGCGATCGGCGAGTAGTGATGTCTAGACGTTAGCCAAAATAACAAATGAGGCAATGCAGGGAGATAGGGGTTGGGTCTCCTTTGGAGTGAGAAAAGCGCAGAGCAAAATTAGTTTTCAGGAAACGCGGGAACACTGGTGAACATTAATCGGCGGCTAGGGCGAACAAAATATGTGTACCTCAAAAGCGGACTCATTGAATGGAGGAAGAGGTCAATAAAGTTGGCAATCTGCGACAGGTTAATGTAAAGTGTAAATGGAAAAATAGGATTCCAGAAAAAGATAGTGGGAGAAAGAAAGGTGGTGAATTGGAGACAAAGAATGGAAACAGAAAATTTTAGCAAATTACGAAACCACGGCGTCTGGCTTTGTAGGTCTGTTGCTTCTCGCGATTACAGTACTGCACGTGCCTGCTAAAACACGCTTCGGAGGGCCCGGAGGTCGGCCCGGGCCCGTGCAGCGCTTTACTCACTTCACCGCACCAAAAACGCAGGCTTCTCGGGCTAACCCATGCAGAGAATTCGGTCGATCGTTGAAATTAGGACACTTCTGAACACTGTAAGGGTTTCGTAGCCGCACGTCAGGAGTATTTGGAGATCTGCAGGAAGTTCTTTTCTCCGCCAGTGTGCGTAAATGGACTGGTGATGACGATGACTACAATGATGATAGTGATAAGAGGCAGATTACCTAAGCGCCACAACCTTCAAGTATTTCCATGTTAACTTCAGCTAAGCTCCTCTAGAAGCCCCTGCCTTCCCTGGATCGCAAATACTTTCTTGCTCGTCGTATTAAATGTTATATGCACATTGTCATTTGCAGGCACATCTGGTCTAGTTATTTCTTTGTCCGCCATGTTCTGGTGCGGAAGTTAAAATGCATAATCCTGCATTTTCTACACCCTAGAAGCGTTACCTGCTTTGGTCGTTTAAGTTCTTATATCTCGATACGTTAAACTCTGTGCGAAGCATCATTTAATCACTCCTTTCTGACGGAGTATTTCTGAGCAATTTTCATTAATATTTACTGATTGTAACTATATTATTTGAGTTATACGTTGTAATTTCTTCAATGCTGGATTTATTATTTTCCATTTCTTGTGGACGTCTTCTCAAATTTTTGTTGACATTCAGCATAATCATGTGATGTAACACAGTATTATTAGCGTGCTTCTTCTTCTATCTTCCATCTTCTGCCAGGCACAGTGCAACAAGAAAGAGTGGCTTGGAGTGTCATGTCCTGTTTGGTACATGTAGACCCATTATTATTATTATTATTATTATTATTATTATTATTATTATTATTATTATTATTATTATTATTATTATTATTATATCGATGGCACGATGAGCGGCCATGCCAACGGCCTTGCATGAGTTATCCCAGCGGGGGACGATACGAGACAGGAGGAGGAAATCACTGGCTCTCGATGGCGCAAAAGAGATGGTTCGATTAGTTTAAGTCGACCTTTCGTACTACGCGTTCCACTCACAGCATGGAGGTACATGCCCACAGCGCTCATGCCAGCAGCAGAAGCCAGAGAACGCTGCGCTGGTTTCGGCGGAGCCGCTTAAGCGCAGCGTGACGGTTGCGTGGACTCGGTTTCGGCGATTGCTTCTTTTGGTCAGCCAGACGGCACTGCGCGTTATCTGGATGCCTTCTAACCCTGGTGCGCCTCGATACCGTGACAGCACACAACACCAACGGCGATGGCGCAAACACGCCTCGAGCGTCCGTAAGGTAACTGGCAACAAAACACGGGACAACGAAAATGACCTGAAAGTTAAATTAAAGCCCACACACACCCTCCATTATAGAAGGCGCTTCTGTGGGCACGCATGCAGAACGGGCTCCGCAATCTCGAGTTTTTGGCCCGGTTCCCTTGGTCCTGCAAGGAACTGATTGCATCCTCACGTTCAACACTTCAAGCGGCACCGACTGACACCCCTCCCACCTCGTTACGTCCAATTATGACGACCAGGGTCCACTGTATAAACGCAAAGCCAGCCTCATTCACGGGACTCCCACTCCAGCCCTAATTGAGGACGCAGACCTAATGAAATGCGTATAGCAACACGTTGAACGCGCGGTCAAGTCGGCTATGGACGCCGTCCTCCCTGTGATTTTTGAACGCTTCCAGCAGTTACAGAATCACATGACGGCACTCGAACAAAACCACAGAAAGCAAGCCGCTCAGGTCGCACAAATCGCACAATGCATCCCAAAATTAGCGCCCGTCCAGCCGGAGAAGACTTTCCCTCACCCCGCGCTCGTCCCACAGGCGGCACCAGTCAGCGCAGCGGCTGTCCTCCGCCCTTCCCGCCTGGACCTGGCCGTCCACACACTCCCCCACAATCGACATGGCTCGAACAAGCAATAACACCTATCGTGTTTGGCAGTGGAACTGCCACGGATTGAAAAAGAAGAACGCCAACTTTCGCCAGCATGTTAATAACGTGGCACAGCAAGAATCCTACCAACCTGATATCATAGCGCTACAAGAAGTCAACATGGAAGCCGGCCTCTCCTTTTACCGGGTTTTCCACTGCCGAAACAACACCAAGAATGTCACTACGCTCGTTCACCGAGAACAGGTCGCGGCGATCCACCACATCGAAACTTCTCCTCCCTCGGGCATCCTCCTCGTTTTCGTGAAAATCATCCCGACGCACACGTCAGATCCCAGCCTATTCGTCCTCAACGTATACATCGCTGCGTATGCAGCGTATGCAACGCTTTTTCGCTCGGCCCTCAAAGTCAGCCGCGACTTCCCCTGCTCGTCGCTGGGGTCTTTAATGCCGGTCATACCTTGTGGGTATACCAGGGCGACACCCGCTTGGGTAGATATCTAGCAGATGGCGCGCAAGAATTGGGCCTCACGCTAAACAACGATATCACCGCCCTCACCAGAATCGGCAGCCGAGGTTGGTTGGTCCTCACCGACCCGGGTCCTGACGTTCGTCGTCCACACGAAAGACTACGCCTGGACGAACACCGGCGAAACTCTGGGAAGCGACCACTGCATCCTTCACACGGAAATCTGTGCACGCGGCAAGCGTCGCCGGAAGAACGCGAGCCAGTGAGGGATCCATTGCCAATATCTCATCCTGGACGAGCCAACTCCTGGGTGTTGTGGAAGAGCATACAGAACATCTTGTACAGAGCATACAGAACAGCATGTACCAAGCCATAAGAATCAGCTTGGTCGTATGCATGCGTGACATACCATGGTCGCCTGTCACCAAACCATCATGGAGTTGTGTGATGACGGTTTATCTTGGGTGCTCGCGGATAACAACTTCATATCAGAGGCATCAGGAGGACGTTTCCACGGTACAAGATCACAGACTGCAAAAAAGCAGGCTTGTGAATGAAGGCGTCAGAAGGTTGAGTACTACGGCCCTTGTTGATGTTGAAAAAGACGACAGCGTTTTTATTCTTTGTTTAGTGCTGAGGAAATGAGTTCAAGTTATATTGATCATTTGCATCAGAATGAGGGTGTGCTATCGAGAAAAGCGAAAACATTACATTTGAGGGTGCCCTAGTACGCTGTGTAAATTACATACGATTGGAAGAATATGGCATTACGAAATAAACAGAAGTCGAAAACGATTTCACCCCTTACTACAGTGTAGTAAAAAAGAAGCACCTTCGCAGTAAAGTTGTTGAGGGCGCAATCAATGACTAGGCTGGAAAAAAACAGTATTGTAGGTATGCGGCAAACTGGATAGAAATTTAGCGTTTTGGAAACCGGTTAAAATTACTCCTGAAGGCACTAAGCAGACTGACTCAGTCGGCCACCAGAGTCTCGCAGTGATGAAATCCCGTAAGGATGCAATGACGCATGACTACGCGCGATTGTTTGCCAGCAAATAACGACATACTTTAGAAAATCCTACGCTTCGGTATCGCGCTCCGTAATGGAGTAGTTTAATTCGAAGTGGAAGAAAGGGATGCAGTGTCCACGATAAACTTGACTTTAAACGGCTTTAGTCCCATAGCCGTCGGATCATTGAGGACTTACGTGGGAGTGTGGCCATCAAAAAATGCTAGACTCGATGGTTAATTCAGTCAGGTGATGACGAGAAAGAAGGCAGAAAGCTGCAGAAGCCCTCAGGAAAATGAATTTTTTAGTAGCGCGGTCCGGGGGCGTGCTATGGTTACAACGCTTATAAAATATTTACGCAGAAACCCCTCTGGGAGTTGTCTATGTGTGAGTGAGCATTGTGCCACTTGCTCATCTCCACACAAGCCTGGTGTCATTATCAATGTTGTGAAAATTGATCCGAACAGTATAAACGACAGCGCTGCGGCGACAGGGACCATCATCAACCGTGTTCAGCCGTACTTCAGTGTCGGCTGCATATGGCGCGGCCGCGTGGGTGCTATATTGTAAGCGGCCTGTGATGGGGACACGGCACACCGAGTGTTGATAGCTTCGTTCGCGCTGCGTTCTCGCCGCTTAGTTCGCGTTGAAGCGAGAGGCAGAACGAAGGTCAATTCATTCGCTGCTGCGGGCCCTATCTTGAAAGCGAACGTCTTACGTGGCGGACGGACGGAGCGTCACACTGACGGACGGGTTTCCTCGTTAGGTACAGTGGCATATAAATCCTTACGCGTTTAAAATCTCAATAATTATGAACCGAGGCCAACAAAATTGCGGGCGTCATGGCAATGTTGTAACCGCTGGATATCTCAGGACAACTAAATTTGTCTGGTTAAAGATAAAAACTCAACGTTGACAGGGCGGCCGAATTTCGGGACAAATAGGTTGACTGTGGAAGGAGTTCACCTGGAGCCATATGTGCGAAATAAGGTGAGAATATCGGCACGCGTTGAACAGAGGCACCGCAGGTCTTGTAGCACACGCTAGTGCCTCACAACTGTAGAGTAACTGGCAAACTGCCCATATCAGCGAGATGCCTGGCCCTCAGTTACATTGTGAGTCGGTGCTGAAATTGGGGACATGCACTCTATCACATGAGAGACACTGAACTCCATGATCCATTCTTCGTCGGCTGATACTGATCTTCGCGCGATAAGGATGCGAACAAATTGTTTCCTGTGCCGAATCTCACCTTCCTCCAACTGCCAACATTCCATAGTTTTATTCTTGACAGTCGCTCAACTCGCGAGTGCAAGTAAATGTGACGAGTTGTGCACGTTGCCATTGGGTATGTGGCCAAGCTTTGTGGTTTTCGATATATGCTAGTCTACTTTGCGGCTACATTGTAAAGGTCGAACGGAAGCATGGCAGACAATGTGGAGAACAGACAGATCCCACGAAAAACGGCCCAATCGTCTTAAATAGCCGTCCTTTTTAACATACCTGGATAACAATGGCGTTCCAGTAGCCTAAGACCTAACTGCATGTAATGTATCATACCCAAAGGTGTAACTGACCCGCTGGCCAGTAAATGTCACGTACGATTGTGACCAGCTTCGGCCATAGCGTGCTAACGGATGACGGCGCAGTTTGCACCATTCTTTTGTAGTGCCTTAAGCGTCAAGCCGGAAAACCGACTTGTTCATGTGTCTAGCTTAAAAATTAAGCACATCCTTTCTCGGTTGGCAGCTGCCGCAGTAGCGCATGAGTTCGGAGGGAAAAATTTACTAGGAAATAATTTGGGGCACCTTAACGAAACCGATAGGTCAAAATCAAGAGCAGTTCATAACGGCGTCTCATAGCCTTTGTGCGACATTCGGTTGGTAAGTTTTACCAACAAATACGGAATACGTTCCGACTGAAGAAAAGGTGTCGCGGAGCGCTGCCGACGATTATCCTTGCAAACTGATTTCCTAGTCTAAAAGGAATAGAACCGTGGCTGTCTTTCGGGAAGCCTCTGAAAAGTTCGGAAATAGTCATCACTCTGTTTCCGCGAGTCGCGACTAAATACTCTAAGCGTAAGTCATTTCGAGCCAGCAGGCGACTACTCTTTATCAGGAACAGAGATAACGCCTGTGGGACAAGCATTCGGGCGAAGTTCAGGCCGCAGGAATAGCTTCAAATTCTTTAATTTTTTTTTACTTGACAACATCACTACGTCATCGCGGGGAAGTTTGCATAGTTTAAGGTCAATACGCCACGTGGTGGCACCAAAGTTAACTAAATTTTGATTGCCAAAAAAGTGCATGTGATCACATGCAGATAGCGGCAGCAAGAGGTTACCTTCCTCCAATTCAACTGTCTCCAACCAAACGGACAAAGAATTTCTTCAAAAATTTCCCCGAACAGGCGTTCATTACGGCTTCAATAAACATCTTTGGACGCGCTGACTAATAAGGTTTAAACGGCTTTTCTTCTCATGGCTCGGCTTTCCAGCGAATGTACTCAGAAAATATTGTCATAAGGGGTAACATCCCTTCTGTGTGTCCAATGGAGCATCATAGATAATCCTAAGAACTGTGACAGTCTTATAATGCTCATTATTTCCGTCTTTTTGCATTTTCACACATTTCTTACACCTAATACCTATATCCCCATATTTCTTACTCCTGTGCAAGGTATGGCTAACATGTCTCTGCATCTACCTTTCTCATTCTGGGGACATATAGTCATCCCAATGGAGGAAGGAAAACTATTAGAGGGAGCATTACGTCTCGCAGCCAGCCTTGGCAAGCGAACACGTGACCTTTGCGTTGAGATCACGGAGCAAGAATCAAGATTTCCTGAGACGTTTGGTTCCCAGTAGCTATGCCAGTACTTTTTATTCGGTGCTTGCTTGTTCCGCTGCCCTGCCGTGGCTCTGCGTGCAGGGCAGTAACACTAAAAGCAACCAGGATGATGAGCAAAGCGTGAACAAGGTGATTGCAGGAGCCAACATTTCGACAACCAAGCACTTTGACGTGCGATCACGCGTTGGGCCTTCAAGTTTGGATTTAATCGGGTTGCGGTATACTCCCTTCTATCTCTTTCCTACCTACATGGTGATCACCGACAACGGGCTTTCGACTAGCCCTGTCATGATTGCGAAGCCATGTGAAAGACAAAAACATAGACATTGATGAGATTCATTATTTATTCCTGGAAGCTGGAGCTATCAATATATATTTTTTTCTCTCTGACAACACAAGAGAAGAAAGTTTAAAGCACATTAACTACTTTTCTTTCTGTAAGCAGTAATGAAAAAAGAGGACCCCGTCTAAGGGCACGCGACAACGGAAACAACCAACAGCGCGCGCTCAAGAAGAAGAAAAAAAACGCCTTCCTTTCTGTCGGTCCATACAGATAGCTCTCGTCTGAAGTCTTCACATATAGTTCGTTCAAGGCTTCTAAACCCCAACTGCCGCCCCTCACAGCCAGGACATGGACCTCTTTCTACCACAGCGGCTGGCCGGCGTTGATCTACGAACAAGTGAATCGTTTGACAGCGAAGAAGGCTTCGGCCACGGGCCTTTCCAGAAGAGGACGCTCCTTCTGATTCTTCTGGGAGTCTTTTCGATTACTAGCCAAACCACCTTGGTGCCCCTCCTCACCGCTGACGTCGACCATTGGTGCAAGCCGCCAGCCGGCTTCAACATCTCTGCAGCCGATTGGAAGAATATTGCGATACCGACAGAGGCCAACGGACGCTTCAGCCGCTGCCGCGTTTACGAACGCTGCAAGCCCCCCGCTGACCCCAGCAGTCCCATTCAAGATAGGAAGATTGGCGCTGGACCTGCCGAGGCCGGCTGGTGGTACAGCAGATGCTTCCTAGGCCAGCGTGAGCTCGACGACACCAACGACACACTCGATGCGCCCTGTGAAGAGTGGGACTACGACGTTCGGACAGCCGAGACCAGTGCGGTGAGTTATTGGAATATGGTTTGCCACCGACGTTTCCTGCCGGCAGCCCTTGTCACCCTGCACAATACCGGTTCTGCAATTTCGCTTATTCTGCTCGGCGCCTTCGTGGACTACGTCGGCAGGAGAGCCATGCTCGTGGGCTCCGCCGTGGCGGTGGTGACCTGCACGGTGTGGACCATGGTGGCTACAAGTTACGTGAGTTACGCCATGGCACGTTTGCTTAACGGGGCCAGCGTCGCCGCATACGCGATTTTTCATTCCTGATTCCATTCGAGGTCATGACGCACACGCACAGGCCGCACCAGGTCCTGTTCCTGGCGGTTGTCAGTGCGGCGATAGGCAAGGTTTGGCAAGACATCGTCACATCTATGGTCGTCGACTGGCGTCTGAAGCAGGAAATCCTCCTCGCTCCGACGGCTTTTCTGCTCCCAGCTTTGTCTGCAGCACGAGAGTCTCCCCGCTGGCTTGTCGCGAAAGGAAGGCTCGACGCGGCAGAAGCAGTCATGATGCAGGCTGCCAAGACGAACAACTTCCCGCTTGCGGCCACCGCCTGTCTCGTGCGAAAGCTCAGGGAACAGGTCGAGAAACGCACGGGTCAGGAAGGCGCAGACAGAGACGACTTGATCGACTGCCACTCCCTCCGACGTCGAGCATTCGCCATGTTCTCTGTCTGCTTCTGCATATCCTTCGTCTTTCACGTCAGTGCTTTCTCGACGTCGCGTTTGGGGGAATTCTGGATCCCGGGCCTCACGGTGGTCGTCACGCTGTTGACGTACGCGGTCATGCGCTTCTTGATGACCGGCGTCGCCCTTATTACGGTCCTTACCAGTTGCTTCCTGCTGACGGGCATTATCCAATGCGCGCTGAGTATCGCCGCCGGCGCCAGACTCGGCACTATCACCAAGGTCTTGCTCGTGCTATCCCAGGGCGCGTCAAGTGTGATTTCCATCCACTGTTACACATACGTGCTCGAGTTGTTCCCGTCGGCCGTGCGGGGAGGCGCAATCTGTTGGGCGATCGCCAGTTCACGCGTCGGGGCCATGTGCGCGTCCTTGACTTTCGCGCTGAAGCCGACCGGACACGAAGACGTACTCTTTGCCGTGACCGGACTGTTCATGTTCGCCTGTCTGCGTGTCATCCGTGCCCTGCCACGCAATACGGTGGTGGAGGAAGCGAGAATCGTGACCAGGCTAGCTTCGGACTCCACCAGAATGGCTGTGGACCACATGAAGCGGACCCTAGTTCGGCAGACTCAAGGAAAGGCGCTCAAGAGTTCAAGCTCGGAGAGCTCGAAGACATCCGGCAGGAAGAGCCGAAAAAGCCCTGCCAGTTGCATTCCTGGCAGTACTAAGAGATCCCGTAACTTTTGCACCGACCAAGTGCAGAAGTGACTAGCAGCCAGAGGATTGTGCGCACCCCATTGGTGGCGTCGTCTTCTCCAACAGTACGAAGCTACCTCTAATATGCTCGTATCAGTTTTAGAGCAGCTGTATTAAACTAGCCTTGAATCTATGTTTTCAGAAAGTAGCAGTTATTCTCTATTTTCGTATTTTTCATGTACCGGTATGTTTAATACGTATCTTATTCGTTTAAATGCATGCAATATAAAGTTTTGTATTGATAGCCAATGTGTCCAAGCTCTGAAAGATGCCGTCTATACTTCTCCATAATATAATACCATGTGTTCTTTTTAAAGAGACCGTTTCTTTCTTTCTCTCCGTGAGACCACCACTACAGTTTGTCACTGAATTAGAGGCGCAGTGGGAAAGCTGCCAGACAGCAGGTTTAGAGCAGGATTTACAAAATTCTAACACGTGTCTGCAGCATAAACCGCCTCTTTCCCTACGCCTCACATGTCGTAGTGTAGACTGCTTCGTACTCCGTACTCTAGACTCCCCCTGCCCCCCCTGTTCTACAGTCCTTGATGAGCGCGATTAGTATGCTGCTCGTATCTAACCTCTTTCACATACCTGTGACCCAAGTTAACTACTAGCTTGAGCCACTGTGTATGTGCCAGAATAAACCTGCTGATGGCTGCTGCCTCGCTTAGTAGACAACTTGGGTCACTGGGTATACGATAGTGGCATGCGCTCATTCTTGGCCAATCTCCCAGAATTAGTGCGTCAAGACGACACAAGGAACGTGTAGCATAATACCTTTATAGTAAATCGAAAGCATGCCATCGAAGTCGAGCGCGTCCGCTTAATGATTGGCCATTCCACAATTCATTAGGGCAATTCATTCAATGGCTATGTCGCTCATGGCGATGCCGTGCCTTCGACCAGTGCTGGTGGTGGAGAACCAACAAGACACTTCATCTTAAAATGTACCTCTATGTACATATGTACACAGAGCTGCTGCTGACATATTTTTTTGCCTTTTCTCCACGAGCGAAGCCCAAACAAGGGGAAAGAAACAGCAACCAAATCGCTGGTACATTTCGTTTTCCCGCTATGAGTTTGCGAGCACGAAACACAGCGCCGTAAAACGCTACAGTGCAGACCGAACGCGTTCGCCGACCGAAAACACCCCCAAACGGCATAACCATCTTCAGGCTTCTTGCTGCAGTTATATACCCAACAGCGCGACATAGCGCCAGCACAGAGAGCAGGAAACAACGTACAACGCTCGCTACGCCGAACTGAGGCACCGAGCCATCGGAGCTAAGGAGAAAAATGGAGCGAACTAAAAAGAAAAACACAACCAAAACGCAAGAGCCACACGTTTCCAAGGCGACGGCAGGGAGACCAATCGACGGGCAGAAAAACAGGTCCAAACCGGCTGCCGCGGGGGGGACGCGTGGCGGCGGCAGAGTTCCAAGCTTGGCGGTACTTTCAGATTATCAAGGGACTTTCCTCCCAGGGTTCTACAACGAAATATTAGTACCGAAGAAAATGGACGAGAAACGGTGCAGCGGTAGCTCAACTGGTGGAGCATCGCACGCGATATGCGAAGGTTGTGGGATCGTTCCCCACCTGCGACAAGTTCTTTTTTCATCCACTTTCATTTCCATTATGTTATCGTTTCTTTATTTCATTTATTAAGAATTTCCCCTATGTTGTCCTTGGTGTCAGTGCTTGTTGGCGTTTTATGATATGACTAATAAAAATCTGGCCCCTTGGTTCTTCTTCTCGTTTATGTAGGACTGTCAGTCATTCCAATTAGTGCTGAATAAGCTTTTGTGAAGGCCACTCCCGGGCGCAACCGACACACAAGAGATGCTTCGCGTCGGTGCAGTCCGGCTGTGGGTCCGATTTGCAGCGAATGGTTTAATCTGTGCAGTATGGTGCACCTTGTATGTGCGGTATCATACACAGCTAACGAGAGTGTACCTGCTAGAATGCGAAGGTGTCCAACAGGATCTGTGCTTGAGATAGGAATGGGTTTGACGCCGGAGCTCCGTTATCTGCGTCCTCAATCCCAATGATAACGAAATGGCCTCGTGTTCGTTTAAAAGTGCTCATCATCATTTTCATCATCCTATTTTATGTCCACTGCCAGGACGAAGGCCTCTCCCTGCGATCTCCAATTACCCCTATCCTCCGCCAAACGATTCCAAATAGCGCCCGCAAATTTCCTAATTTCGTCGCACCACCTAGTCTTCTGCCATCCTCTACTGCGCTTCCCTTCTCTTGGTATAGATTCTGTCACCCTAATGAAGCAACGGTTATCTACTCTGCGCCTTAAAAGACCTGCCCAGCGCCATTTTTTTCTCTCTTAATGTTTTAGAATATCGTCTATACCCGTTTGCTCTCTGATCCAAACCACTCTCTTTCTGTGTCTTAATGCTAGGCCTAGCGATCTTCATGCCATCGCTCTTTGAGCGGTCCTTAACTTGTTCTCAAGCTTCTTTGTCAGTCTCCAAGTCTCTGCCCCATATGTCAGCACCGGTAAAATGCACTGATTTAATACCTTCCTTTTCAATGACAACGGTGAGCTCCCAGTCAGGAGCTCACGATGTCTGCCGTATCCGATGCAACCCATTTTAATTCTTCTCTGAATTTCCTTCCCATGGTTAGGGTTCCCCGTGATCAGTTTACCAACGTCAACGTGCTCCTTCACAGACTCTATAGCCTGACTTGCGATCTTGAACGCTTGTTCCCTTGCACGGTTATTTATCATTATCTTTGCTCTTCTGCATATTAATCTTCAGCCCCACTCTTACACTTTCCCTGTCAAGGTTCTCAATCATTTGTTGGAACTCGTCCGCAGTACTGCCGTATAAAACAATGTCTTCTGCAAACCGAAGGTTGCTGAGGTATTCGCCGTCGATCCATGCTCCTAAACCTTCCCAGTTTAATAGCTTGAATTCTTCCAAGCACGCAGTCAATTGCATTGGAGACATTGTGTCTCCTTGTCTATCATGGCCTTTTTCTCTCAAGTGATGGATAAGTTCCACAATTTCGCACCTCAGTTGGTCATGAGTTCCATGTCGGAGAAACGACTCCAAACATTGTAATGCGGGCCTTGAATCGCAGAAGACTGTCAATTTACCATAACTCTATCTATTTATCACATGAAGTGCACTGCGGAGAGCCGCGAGCTCTGTAGCTGTAGACGTAGTGATACGAGAAGTCTTCAACTGTTCTGTTGTTCACCTTGTTTGTATAGTTTACAGCGCCACTGCAACTGGTTGATGTAGTTAAGCTGTCGGTATAGACGTGTGTGCAGTCGCTGCATTTCTCGTACAAGAGGAGTAACCTTAGTTGCTTGAAGGCGGATGACGGCAAGTTAGGCTTTCTCTGAAGTCTCGGCATTGTCAGGTTTACTGCAGTGCGGCTCACACACCATGGAGGAATTGAAGGCCTTGCCGCAGTTGCGTACGCTGACGTAAGAGAGGCACGTTGCGCGAAGACAGTGGCACTATAGAACAATCGTCGAGAAGGGAAATTCTTCTGTTGCGCCCTGTGGGCACGCTAGCGACCGTTGGCAAAGCGTCAGGGATCGTTAACCGTCGTTCATGGCAACTGCGCTGTCCGATCAATGCGGTAGAGATATATACACTGAGTGAGTGAGTGAGTGAAAACTTTTGAGTCTTTCAAGAGTTTCGCGGTTACGAGGTCTCCGTCGTCTTCATCTTCTTGGCGCTGGCGACTTGAGACTCCTCTTCAGCAAGGGTGGGCCCCTATTCCAAGGCTCCACTGAGTCGTGCTGCATCGCTCGCGTGCTGCACTAGGGCCCTTTGGGCCGTGAGCGCGCCGCTGGTGAGCCGACTCTCCCATTGCTCCGCACTCGGGTGTTCGTGTTTGTGGAATGCTTTGTTGCGTTCGCACTCCCAGGTGATGTGGTAGAGTGTAGGTTTGGCACCGCACCAAGGGCAGGTGGCCCTGTATTGTGTCGGAAACATCTTATTGAGCACGTGTAAGTTGGGGAAGGAGTTTGTTTGTAGTCTGCGCCAGCTGGTCGCTTCCTTCTTTGTGAGGTCTTTGTGTGGTGGCGGATATCTAATTCTAGTTCCTCTATGTAAGTTCAGGGTCTCTGCGTATCCCCCCTCGCAAGCCTGTAGGTGGGTCTCCGGGGCATCCGACCGCCCAGCTCGGAACGCTTCGCCTCGAGCTAGGCTGTCTGCCCTTTCGTTCCCCCCTATGCCTACATGACCCGGGATCCAGATATGTTTGTGCCTGGGCTTTTCCTCCTCGGCGGAGGTGGCTCCGCTGAGTATTCTGAGGCCAGTTTTGCTGATTCTGCCTCTCGTATAGTTCCTGCACACCTCTTTTGAGTCCGTCAGTATGTTGAGAGATCGGCCTGTTCTATAACCTTCCGCTGCCGCCAGCGCTACGGCAATCTCCTCGGCCTCCGCTGTGCCAGCGACCTTTGCCGTGGCATACGTGATCGGGTTTCCTTCCTTGTTAACCACTACCGTCGCGGCCACGCGTTCTCTTCCGTGTAGATATACGGCGGCGTCCGTGTATACTGTATTGTCTAGCTGGGCTAGCGTTCTCTCAACGTATTCGGCCCTAGCTTTTCGCCTGTTTTCGTGTAGGTTGGGATCCATATTTCTCGGCAGTGGTCCCACATTAATGGTTTTCCTGAGGTGGTCCGGTACGTCCACGTATCTGTCTGTCAGTCCGCTCGTATCCCGACCCAACCTCCTCAGGAGCGCTCGTCCCGTAGGGGTGCCTCTCAGTCTCGCGGTTTGCGTACCCAGCAGAGCCTCGGCGAGCTCGCTGAAGGTGTTGCTGATGCCCAGCTGGAGCAACTTCTCGTTCGACGTGTTTCTCGATAGACGCAGAGCCGTCTTGTACGCCTTCCTGAGGATGGTGTCTGCTTGCTCTCTTTCTGCCTTGGTCGTCACGTGGTACGGCAGGGAGTACGTGACTCGGCTGACAATTAGGCTGTTGACTAGCTTGAGAGTGTCTTCTTCTTTCATTCCATATCTCTTTTGGGATACCGTATTGATCATGCGGCCCACCTGTTCCGCCGCCTTGCTCAGCAGGCTAATGGTGTGGCTGCACTTCCGGCTGCCTTGTAGCCACATGCCCAGGATCCTAATCATGTTCTTCTCCGGGATGTTGTGTCCCTCGAGGGTCACGTCCAGTGTCGCTTGCGTTGGGTGCTTGCCGACCCTGAGGAGCTCCGACTTCTCCGTGGAGCATCGCAGTCCCCTTTCTCTGGTGTAGTACTCCACGCAGGTCGCCGCTTCCTGCAGTTTTTCTTGCTTCTCTCCGAGGGATCCTTGGGTGACCCAGATCGTGACGTCGTCGGCGTATATCGCGTGCTGGATTCCTCGGATCTCCTTAAGTTTTCTTGCCAGGCCAATCATTGCCACGTTGAAGAGGACGGGCGATATGACGGATCCTTGGGGTGTGCCCTTGCACGGCGTGGGGAAGACGTTGCTTCTCAGCTCGCCCAGCCCCACCGTGGCCGTTCTGTTGCTCAGAAAGTCCCTGACGTAATCGTGCACTCTCTTCCCGCAGTTGGTGTTGTTGATGCCCTCCATGATGGCCGCGTGGCTCACGTTGTCGAAGGCCCCCTTTATGTCGAGGGCCATGATGAAAAGTATTTCAACTTTAGGCACGCGCGTTTTATATAAAACGAATTTTATAATTCCCTCTCGCGCAAACCAAAGCGCCGCTTCAGTGGAAGCAAATCTGCGAGCCGACAATAATTCAAGCTGCAGCAACATCTCGAACAATTTTAACTTGTACAAAAAGGTTTTGTCGGTTTCCACGCGGTTTGCTTATTCGGCCGCCCTACGACTGGTCATACTAGAACGGAGAACTCTGCTAGCACAAAAGTTGTGCCATCATAACGTGGCTCATTGCACACCACCACGTAATACGAGAGGACATCACCGATATCCTCCGATTACGCAGCCAATGGATGAAACGCACGCTCGCTTCTCACTAGCGCCGCATTGCGATGTTAGTGGCACCGAAGAAAAAAAAAGTTGGTTGCGTCCGTAAAGTAAGCTTCTCCGTGGCACGGCAGAACATTTGACGTCATTTTGGACTACGCGATGGCGATCGGCGAGTAGCGGTGTCTTGACGTTAACCAAAACAACAAAGGAGGCAATGCAGGGAGACATGGGTTGGGTCTCCTTTCGAGTGAGAAAAGCGCAGAGCAATATTAGTTTTCAGGAAACGCGGGAAAACTGGTGAACATACATCGACGGCTAGAGTAAACAAAATATGTGTAACTCAAGAGCGGGCTCATTGAATTGAGGAAGAGGTCAATAAAGTTGGCAATCTGGGACAGGTTAATATAAAGTGTAAATGGAAAAATAGGATTGCAGAAAAAGATAGTGAGAGAAAGAAAGGCGGTGAATTGGAGACAAAGAATGGAAACAGAAAAGACCACGCAGATCGAAAAGAATGGCAAGGATGAAATTAGAAAGCAATATCTGCGCGTTAATGCACAGAACAGTACCTCACTATTTGAGGCACCAGCTGGTTCCCTAAAGAAAAAAAACATACCGAAGCATACGTTAACATCACGATGAGGCATGTGCTAGATCCTTGCAGAGAAAATCCGGAGACAACTTAGCACAACCTAATCGAATTCTAACCCAGCGAGACCCGTAGGAAACGTCCATATTGCGGAAGAGCTGTTAATTAAGGCGGATGCAACCATTAACCGGTCAGTCGAGATAAAGAGGAGACGTTTAGAGTATGTTTTAAGGAAGAGAAAAAAAAGAAGGCGTATGGAAAATAGAAGGTTGATAAATATCGGCAGATCATTGAATTTGCTCAAGCAAGCTAGGCGACTATTTGTCGCCGCACCGCTTAGAAGTGAATCATCATGGAAGAGGGGTGCAACCCTGCTATATTGGGGACCATACTTGCTATTTTATACCGGTTTGCGTGAAACAGACACCGATCCAAGGCCGCGCCACGAAGCACTCCGTCCGGGATCCGTGAAAGCGGATTACGAAACCACGGCGTCTGGCTTTGTAGGTCAGTTGCTTCTCGCGATTAGAGCACTGCATGGGCCCGCTAAAACACGCTCCAGAGGGCCCGGAGGTCCGCCCGGGCCCGCGCAGCGCTCTACTCACTTCACCGCACCAAAAACGAAGGCTTGTCGGGCTAAACCGTGCAGAGAATTAGGTCGATCGTTGAAATTAGGACACTTCTGAACACTGTAAGGGTTTCGTAGGCGCAGGTCCGGAGTATCTGGAGATCTGCAGGAGATGCCGTTCAACGGCAATGTACGTAAAAAGGCTGGTGATGATGACGACTACAATGATGATAGTGGCAAGAGGCAGATTAACCTCGGCGCCACAACTTTCAAGTATTTCCATGTTACCTTCAGCTAAGCTCCTCTAGAAGCCCCTGCCTTCCCTGGATCGCAAATGCTTTCTTGCTCGTCGTATTAAATGTTGTATGCACATTGCCATTTGGTCATCTGGTCTAGTTCTTTCTTTGTCCGCCATGTTCTGGTGTGCAAGTTAAAATACATAATCCTACATTTTCTACACCCTAGAAGCGTTACCTGCTTGGGTCGTTTAAGTTTTTATATCTCAATACGGTTAAACTCTGTGCGAAGCATCATTTATGCACTCATTTCTGACAGAGTATTTCTGAGCAATTGTTATTAATATTTACTGTTTGTAACTATATTATTTGAGTTGTACGTTGTACTTTCTTCAATGATTGATTTATTATTTTCCATTTCCAGCATAATCACGTGATGTAACACAGTATTATTAGCGTGCTTCATCTACTATCTTCCATCTTCTGCCGGGCACGGACCAACACGAAAGAGTGGCTTGGCGTGTCATGTCCTGTTTGGTACATGTAGACACATTATTATTATTATTATTATTATTATTATTATTATTATTATTATTATTATTATTATTATTAGAATTATATGACGATCATTATCACTCAGTAGTGATGGTTTAGATGCGAGCGAGGCCACTTGAAGAGGTCTGGTCACTGTGAGGTTGAACGTGCGTCTGGAAACAGAGGCGACGCGAACAGTGGTTTCACTGCGCAAATGGTCAGTTCCCCTCTTCTTGTCAGTTTCTCTTGACCACTTGATTCATGGCTAATCCTCAATGTGGGAATGCGCCACGAAGACTCAAGATGACAACAACAACAACAACAAATGTGTTTCTTTTTCAGCATGAAAACAAGAAATTAACATCAAATTTGAAACTGATGTAAATAACCGTAACCTTAAAATTGATAACAACGATTAGTATTCATTTATTATATCATCCTTAAATTACAAAGTGCCATTCAAGTTGTCTTCCCCTTTTTCCTGCTGCCGATCACCCGTAGTGGTTGAGCCACACCCATAGCCACCAAACCAAACCAAACAAGGCTCATTGGTTTCCCGTTTGCGCTACAGTTCACGTTACGTTATACACTGAGAGAAGATAGAAAGAGAACATTCAAGAGAGCAAAATATGAGCACAATTGTAAATGGTATGGTATGGTAAAACTTTAATAAAGTCCCGAAGATCGTGAGTCTTAGCGAAGCGGGCCGCTTCCACGTGGGAACCGGAAGGCCGAGCCTCTCGGCCGCATCGTGGGCATGCTGGACAGCCCAGAGTTGGTCAGCCAGAAGAGGGCTGCGGAGAACCGCCTCCCATCTGGCCGAGCTGTTATCGATGATAGGGCGTCAGCGGGCACACCGCCCGACAACTGTAAATGGCCCAAACAAATTCGGCAGTTTCGCCCGAAGGCGCAGCCTCGAAAGCGACAGCAAGGTATATAGCCAGGACAATGGTATAGCGCGGAGCCGAAGGCGTTCCAACAAAGCTGGCGCGATGAGCAGCAATGCCAACGGCCTTGCATGAGTTATCTCGATGGGGCACGATAAGAGACAGGAGGAGCAAATCACTGGCTCTCGATGGCGCCAGAAAGATGGTTAGATTAGTTTAGCTCGACCTTTCGTACTGCGCGTTCCATTGACAGCATGGAGCCGCTTAAGCGCAGCGTGACGGTTGCGTGGACTCGGTTTCGGCGATTGCTTCTTTTGGTCAGTCAGACGGCACTGCGCGTTATCTGGATGCCTTCTAACCCTGGCGCGCCTCGATACCGGGACAGCACACAACGCCAACGGCGACGGCGCAAACGCGTCTCGAGCCTCCGCAAAGTAACTGGCAACAAAACACGGGACAACGAAAATGACCTGAAAGTTAAATGAAAGCCCACACACACCCTCTATTATGGAAGGCGCTTCTGTGCGCACGCATGCAGAACGGGCTCCGAAATCTCGAGTTTTTGGCCCGGTTCCCTTGGTCCTGCAAGGAACCGATTGCATCCTCACGTTCAACACTTCAAGCGGCATCGACTGACACCCCTCCCACCTCGTTACGTCCAATTATGACGACCAGGGTCCACCGTATATACGCAAAGCCAGCCTCATTCACGGGACTCCCACTCCAGCACTAATTGAAGACGCAGACCTAATGAAATGCGTATAGCAACACGTTGAACGCGCGGTCAAGTCGGCTATGGACGCCATCCTCCCTGCGATTTTTGAACGCTTCCAGCAGTTACAGAATCACATGACGGCACTCGAACAAAACCACAGAACGCAAGCCGCTCAGGTCGCACAAATCGCACAATGCATCCCGAAATTAGCGCCCGTCCAGCCGGAGAAGACTTTCCCTAACCCCGCGCTCGTCCCACAGGCGGCACCAGTCAGCGCAGCGGCTGTCCTCCGCCCTTCCCGCCTGGACCTGGCCGTCCACACACTCCCCCACAATCGACATGGCTCTAACAAGCAATAACACCTATCGTGTTTGGCAGTGGAACTGCCACGGATGGAAAAAGAAGAACGCCAACTTTCGCCAGCATGTTAATAACGTGGCACAGCAAGAATCCTACCAACCTGATATCATAGCGCTACAAGAAGTCAACATGGAAGCCGGCCTCTCCTTTTACCGGGTTTTCCACTGCCGAAACAACACCAAGAATGTCACTACGCTCGTTCACCGAGAACAGGTCGCGGCGATCCACCACATCGAAACTTCTCCTCCCTCGGGCATCCTCCTCGTTTTCGTGAAAATCATCCCGACGCACACGTCAGATCCCAGCCTATTCGTCCTCAACGTATACATCGCTGCGTATGCAGCGTATGCAACGCTTTTTCGCTCGGCCCTCAAAGTCAGCCGCGACTTCCCCTGCTCGTCGCTGGGGTCTTTAATGCCGGTCACCCCTTGTGGGTATACCAGGGCGACACCCGCTTGGGTAGATATCTAGCAGATGGCGCGCAAGAATTGGGCCTCACGCTAAACAACGATATCACCGCCCTCACCAGAATCGGCAGCCGAGGTTGGTTGGTCCTCACCGACCCGGGTCCTGACGTTCGTTGTCCACACGAAAGACTACGCCTGGACGAACACCGGCGAAACTCTGGGAAGCGACCACTGCATCCTTCACACGGAAAGCTGTGCACGTGGCAAGCGTCGCCGGAAGAACGCGAGCCAGTGAGGGATCCATCGCCAATATCTCATCCTGGACAAGCCAACTCCTGGGTGTTGTGGAAGAGCATACAGAACATCTTGGCCCGGAAGATGCCCTGGAAATCTCCAACGTCCACAGCAGGCTGCTCCACATGCGGCAGGCAAGATCGACCATGCTCCGGCGTTGACAACAGCAGGGGAAAATAACCAAGCCCTCAATGAAAGGATCACTCGACTCGACACAGCGATCTCTGATCACGCGACCGAGTTCACCCGGCAGCAATGTTAGCGAATCTGTGATCGCATGAGGAGACGCCTCGGTGCAGCCCGGACGTGGCACCTCCTACCCCACCTCCTATACACGGACACCAGCAGGACCAACGGCAGAAGAAACATGGCCAAGTTAATCCACAGGCATGCTCAGGACCCGGGGGCGTTCCTGGCCGAGATGATAGACAAGTACGTCGGCCAGCAACTAAAGACACCGTTAACGGCGGCCTACCGTGGCCGGCTTACCGCGCACATAGACGCAGACTTTAGGTTCGCTGGGGTGTCGGCCGCCAGAACAGCAAGTACCAAGCCATAAGAATCAGCTTGGTCGTATGCATGCGTGACATACCGTGGTCGCCTGTCGCCAAACCATCATGGAGTTGTGTGATGACGGTTTATCTTGGGTGCTCGCGGATAACAACTTCATATCAGAGGCATCAGGAGGACGTTTCCACGGTACAAGATCAAAGACTGCAAAAAAGCAGGCTTGTGAATGAAGGCGTCAGAAGGTTGAGTACTACGGCCCTTGTTGATGTTGAAAAAGACGACAGCGTTTTTATTCTTTGTTTAGTGCTGAGGAAATGAGTTCAAGTTATATTGATCATTTGCATCAGAATGAGGGCGTGCTATGGCGAAAAGCGAAAACATTACATTTGAGGGTGCCCTAGTACGCTGTGTAAATTACATACGATTGGAAGAATATGGCATTACGAAATAAACAGAAGTCGAAAACGGTTTCACCTCTTAGTACAGTGTACTAAAAAAGAAGCACCTTCGCAGCAAAGTTGTTGAGGGCGCAATCAATGAATAGGCAGGAAAAAAACAGCATTGTAGGTATGCGGAAAACTGGATAGACATTTAGCGTTTTGGAAACCGGTTAAAATTAGTCCTGAAGGCACAAAGCAGACTGACTCAGTTGGCCACCAGAGTCTCGCAGTGATAAAATCCCGTAAGGATGCAATGACGCACGACTACGCGCGATTGTATGCCAGCAAATAACGACATACTTTAGAAAATCATACGCTTCTGTATCGCGCTCCGTAATGGAGTAGTTTAATTCGAAGTGGAAGAAATGGATGCAGTGTCTACGATAAACTTGACTTTAAACAGCTTCAGTCCCATAGCCGTCGGATCATTGAGGACTTACGTGGGAGTGTGGCCATCAAAAAATGCTAGACTCGATGGTTAATTCAGTGAGGTAATGAAAAGAAAGAAGGCAGAAAGCTGCAGAAGGCCTCAGGAAAATGAATTTTTTTAGTAGTGCTATGGTTACAAAGCTTATAAAATATTTACGCAGAAACCCCTCTGGGAGTTGTATAAGTGTGCGTGAGCATTGTGCCACTTGCTCATCTCCACGCAAGCCTGGTGTCATTATGAATGTTGTGAAAATTGATCCGAACAGTATAAACGACAGCGCTGCAGCGTCAGGGACCATTATCAACCGTGTTCAGCCGTACTTCAGTGTCGGCTGCATATGGCGCGGCCGCGTGGGCGCTATATTGTAAGCGGCCTGTGGTGGGAACACGGCACACCGAGTGTTGATAGCTTCGTTCGCGCTGCGTTCTCGCCGCTTAGTTCGCGTTGAAGCGAGAGGCAGAACGAAGGTCAATTCGTTCGCTGCTGCGGGCCCTATCTTGAAAGCGAACGTCTTACGTGGCGGACGGACGGAGCGTCACACTGACGGACGGGTTTCCTCGTTAGGTAAAGTGACATATAAATCCTTACGCGTTTAAAATCTCAATAATTATGAACGGAGGCCAACAAAATTGTGGGCGTCATGGCAATGTTGTAACCGCTGGATATCTCAGGACAACTAAATTTGTCTGGTTAAAGATAAAACCTCAACGTTGACAGGGTGGCCGAATTTTGGGACAAATAGGTTGACTGTGGAAGGAGTTCACCTGGAGCCATATGTGCGAAATAAGGTGAGAATATCGGCAGGCGTTGAACAGAGGCACCGCAGGTCTTGTAGCACACGCTAGTGCCCGACAACTGTAGAGTAACTGGCAAACTGCCCATATGAGCGAGATGTCTGGTCCTCCGTTACATTGTGAGTCGGTGCTGAAATTAGGGACATGCACTCTATCACATGAGAGACACTGAACTCCATGATCCATTCTTCGTCGTCTGATACTGATCTTCGCGCGATAAGGATGCGAACAAATTGTTTCCTGTGCCGAATCTCACCTTCCTGCAACTGCCAACATTCCTTGTTTTATACTTGACAGTCGCTCAACTCGCGAGTGCAAGTAAATGTGACGAGTTGTGCACGTTGCCATTGGGTATGTGGCCAAGCTTAGTGGTTTTCGATATCTGCTAGTCTACATTGCGACTACATTGTAAAGGTCGAACGGAAGCATGGCAGACAATGTGGAGAACAGACACATCCCATGAAAAACAGCCCAATCGTCTTAAGTAACCGTCTTCTTCAAGGTACATGGATAACAATGACGTTCCAGTAGTGTGAGAACTAACTGCATGTAATGTATCATACCCAAAGGTGTAACTGACCCGCTGGCCAGTAAGTGTCACGTACTATTGTGACCAGCTTCGGCCAAAGCGTGCCAACGGATGACGACACAGTTTGCACCATTCTTTTGTCGTGCCTTATGCGTCAAGCCGGAAAACCGACTTTATCATGTCTCTAGCCCAAAAATTAAGCACATCCTTTCTCGGTTGGCAGCTGCCGCAGTAGCGCATGAGTTCGGATGGAAAAATTTACTAGCAAATAATTTGGGGCACCATAACGAAACCGATAGGTCGTAATCAAGAGCCGTTCATAACGGCGTCTCTCAAAGCCTATGTGCGACATTCGGATGGTAAGTCTTAGTAACAAATACGGAATATATTCCCACTGAAGAAAAGGTGCCGCGGAGCGCTGCCGACGATTATCCTAGCAAGCCGACTTCGCAAACTAAATGGAACAGAACCGCGGCTGTCTTTCGGGAGCCTCTGAAAAGCTCGGAAATAGTCATCACTCTGTTTCCGCGGGTCGCGACTAAATGCTCTAAGCGTAAGTCATTTCGAGCCAGCTGGCGACTACCCTTTATCAGGAACAGAGATAACGCCTGTGGGACAAGAATTCGGGCGAAGTTGAGGCCGCAGGTACAGCTTCAAATTCTTTAATTTTTGTTTAGTTGATGTCGTCACTACGTCATCGCGGGGAAGTTTGCAAAGTTTAAGGTCAATACGCCACGTGGTGGCACCCATGCGAACTAAATTCTGATGGCCAAAAAAGGTGCATGTGATCACATGCAGATAGCAGCAGCAACTGCGATTCAACTGTCTCCAACCAAACGGACAAAGAATTTCTTCAAACATTTCCCCGACCAGGCCTTCATTACGGCTTCAATAAATATCTTTGCACGCGCTGACTAATAAGGTTTAAACGACTTTTCTTCTCGTGGCTCGGCTTTCCAACAAATGTACTCAGAAAATATTGTCATAAGGGCTAACATCCCTTCTGTGTGCCCAATGGAGCATCATAGATGATCGTAAGAACTGTGACAGTCTTATAATGCTCATTATTTCCTTCTTTTTGTATTTTCACATATTTCTTACCCCTGATACCCATATACCCATATTTCTTACTCCTGTGCAAGGTATGGCTAACATGTCTCTGCATCTACCTTTCTCATTCTGGGGACACATAATCATCACCATGGAGGAAGGAAAACTATTGGAGGGAGCATTACGTCTCGCAGCCAGCCTTGGCAAGCGAACACGCGACCTTTGCGTTGAGATCACGGAGCAAGAATCAAGATTTCCTGAGACGTTTGGTTCCCAGTAGCTATGCCAGTCGTTTTTATTCGGTGCTTGCTTGTTCCGCTGCCCTGCCGTGGGTCTGCGTGCAGCCAGAGCAGTAACACTAAAAGCAAGCAAGCACTTTGACGTGCGATCACGTGTTGGGCCTTCAAGTTTGGATTAAATCGGGTTGGGGTATACTCCCTTCTATCTCTTTCCTACCTACATGGTGATCACCGACAACGGGCTTTCGACTAGCCCTGTCATGATTGCGAAGCCATGTGAAAGACAAAAACATTGACATTGATGAGATTCATTATTTATTCCTGGAAGTTGGAGCTATCAATATATATTTTTTTCTCTGTGACAACGCAGGACAACAAAGTTTAAAGCACATTAACGACTTTTTGTTCAGTAAATAGTAATAAAAAAAGACGACCCCATAAAAGGGCACGCGAAAACGGACACAACCAAAAGCGCGCGCTCAAGAAGAAGAAAAAAGACGCCTTCCCTTCGGTCGGTCCGTACAGATAGCTCTCGTCTGAAGTCTTCACATATAGTTCGTTCAAGCCTTGTAAACCCCACGTGCCGCCGCTTACAACCAGGCCATGGACCTCTTTCTACCACAGCGGCTGGCCGGCGTTGATCTACGAACAAGCGAATCCTTTGACAGCGAAGAAGGCTTCGGCCACGGGCCTTTCCAGAAGAGGACGCTCCTTCGGATTCTTCTGGGAGTCTTTTCGATTACTAGCCAAACCACCTTGGTGCCCCTCCTCACCGGTGACGTCGACCATTGGTGCAAGCCGCCAGGCGGCTTCAACATCTCTGCAGCCGATTGGCAGAATACTGCCATACCGACAGAGGCCGATGGAAGTTTCAGCCGCTGCCGCGTCTACGAACGCTGCAAGCCCCCCGCTGACCCCAGCAGTCCCATTGAAGATAGGAAGATTGGCGCTGGACCTGCCGAGGCCGGCTGGTGGTACAGCAGATGCTTCCTCGGCGAGCGTGAGCTCGACGACACCAACGACACACTCGATGCGCCCTGTGAAGAGTGGGAGTACGACGTTCGGACGGCCGAGACCAGTGCGGTCAGTTATTGGAACATGGTGTGCCACCGACGTTTGCTGCCGGCAGCCCTTGTCATCCTGCAGAATACCGGTTCTGCAATTTTGCTTATTCTGCTCGGATCCTTCGTGGACTACGTCGGTAGAAGAGCCACGCTCGTGGGCTCCGCCGTGGCGGTGGTGACCTGCACGGTGTGGACCATGGTGGCTACAAGTTACGTGAGTTACGCTGTGGCACGTTTCTTTACCGGGGGCAGCGTCGCCGCATACGCGGTTTTTGCATTCCTGATTCCATTCGAGGTCATGACGCACACGCACAGGCCGCACCAGGTCCTGTTCCTGGCGGTTGTCAGTGCGGCGATAGGCAAGGTTTGGCAAGCGATCGTCACATCTATGGTCGTCGACTGGCGTCTGAAGCAGGTCATCTTCCTCGCTCCGACGGCTTTTCTGCTCCCTGCTTTGTCTGCAGCACGAGAGTCTCCCCGCTGGCTTGTCGCGAAAGGAAGGCTCGACGCGGCAGAAGCAGTCATGATGCAGGCTGCCAAGACGAACAACTTCCCGCTTGCGGCCACCGCCTGTCTCGTGCGAAAACTCAGGGAACAGGTCGAGAAACGCACGGGTCAGGAAGGCGCAGACAGAGACGACTTGATCGGCTGCCACTCCCTCCGACGTCGAGCATTCGCCATGTTCTCTGTCTGCTTCTGCATATCGTTCCTCTTTCACGTCAGTGCTTTCTCGACGGCGCGTTTGGGGGAATTCTGGATCCCGGGCCTCACGGTGGTCGTCACGCTGTTGACGTACGCGGTCATGCACTTCTTGATGACCGGCGTCGCCCTTATTACGGTCCTTACCAGTTGCTTCCTGCTGACGGGCATTATCCAATGCGCGCTGAGTATCGCCGCCGGCGCCAGACTCGGCACTATCACCAAGGTCTTGCTCGTGCTATCCCAGGGCGCGTCAAATGTGATTTCCATCAACTGTCACACATACGTGCTCGAGTTGTTCCCGTCGGCCGTGCGGGGAGGCGCAATCTGTTGGGCGCTTGCCAGTTCACGCCTCGGGGCCATGTGCGCGTCATTGACTTTCGCGCTGAAGCCGACCGGACCCGAAGACGTGCTCTTTGCCGTGACCGGACTGTTCATGTTCGCCTGTCTGCGTGTCATCCGTGCCCTGCCACGCACTACGGTGGTGGAGGAAGCGAAAATCGTGACCAGGCTAGCTTCGGACTCCACCAGAATGGCTGTCGACCACATGAAGCGGACCCTAGTTCGGCAGACTCAAGCAAAGGCGCTCAAGAATTCAAGCTCGGAGAGCTCCAAGACATCCGGCAGGAAGAGCCGAAGAAGCCGTACCAGCAGCATTGCTGGCAGTACTAAGACATCCCGTAAATTTGGCACTGACCACGAGCAGAAGTGACAAGCAGCAAGAAGATTGTGCGCACCCCATTGGTGGTGTCGTCTTCTCGAACTTTACGAAGCTACCTCTAATATGCTCGTATCAGGTTTAAAGCAGCTGTATTAAATTAGCTTTGAATCTATGTTTTCAGAAAGTAGCAGTTATTCTCTATTTTCGTATTTTTCATGTATCGGTTTGTTTAATACGTATCTGATTCGTTTAAATGCATGCAATATAAAGTTTTGTAATGATAGCCAATGTGTCCAAGCTCTGAAAGATGCCGTCTATACTTCTCCATAATATAATACCATGTGTTCTTTTTAAAGAGACAGTTTCTTTCTTTCTCTCTGTGAGACCACCACTACAGTTTGTCACTGAATTACAGGCGCAGTGGGAAATGTGGGAGGCAGCCCGTTTCGAGCAGGTTCTACCAATTTGTAACTCATCTCCGGAACAACAACCGCCTTTTTCCCTACGCCTCACATGTAGTGTAGACTGCGTTGTACTCCGCACTCCATACTCCCCCTGCCCCCCTGTTCTGGAGTCCTTGATGAGCGCGATTATTATGCTGCTCGTATCTAACTTCTTTCACATACCTGTGACCCAAGTTAACTACTAGCTTGAGCCACTGTGTATGTGCCAGAATAAACTTGCTGATGGCTGCTGCCTGTCTTATTAGACAACTTGGGTCACTTGGCATACGATAGTGGCATTCGCTCATTCTTGGCCAATCTCCCAGAATTTGTGGGTCAAGACGACACAAGGAACGTGTAGCATTATAACATTATAGTAAATAGAAAGTATGCCATCGAAGTCGAGCGCGTCCGCTTAATGATTGGCCATTCCACTATTCATTACGGCAATTCAGTCAATGGCCATGTCGCTCATGGCGATGCCGTGCCGTCGACCAGTGCTGGTGGTGGAGAACCAACAAGACACTTCATCTTAAAATGTACCTCAGTGTACATATGTGTCTATAAAAAAAATCTATGCGAAGAAATGTATATAGGGCAATTAAAGACAGCTCGTCAATCAACTCAACAAACACTACGCAATTTTCCTCAACACAACTTTCCTTATAGCATTACTTCCATCATCATAATCACAATAATCGTCATAACTAATGAAGCTATAGCGATTGAGATGCCTGAATAAAATATATTATGGAAGCATATTTATTTTCAATAATATCAGTCAATCATTACTCATCGTACCTAATAAAACATTTCATCAATTACACACCAATCGTAAGATAGATTGCTATAGTCGCACTAACGTCGCCACCCTCAGTCCAGGGTTCCACTTGTGTTGTTTTTCAGACACTTCTAGACGTATGGGCACATGGTAGCAGGATGACCATTCCTCTGTAGGGGGTAATCGAAGGTTAGAGGCAGGTGGGTGGGAAGGGGGATGGCGTACCCTTAGGATATGGTGCTGCTCTGGGACGCCTTTAATTACGCGAGGGGCACTCAGGCCAAGGTTGTCCATGAATGCAGCAGAGACCGTTCCAGCCAGTGCATCAGTTGCCGAACGTCTTCTCTAACACTCGGCACGTGAACCTGAATTTCGCGCTGTCCGAGCGGTAATTGTTCTCGGTGAAGCGGCGGTAGTGTTGCCAGGTTCATGTGAGGATCGGAACGCTGGGTGCTTGGAAGTCCTCTCGGGCCGGCCCGCCGGGTTAATTACAAACCGGAGTATCGGAAGGCGTAGGAGTAAATAGCGTTGCTGCTGGAGCCACGTGTAACGCCAAGTTGTAAAAAACGCTAATAAATGTCCTGTAAGTTCTCCATAAAGTTGATTGGTGCGAAGTAATCACCACAAAAGGTTTTGTACATGTTATTTTTCATATAGAGAGAAGTAAACATGTTGCTTGCTTGTTATGGCTCGTTCCGGTGTCACCAGCGCTGTCGTTTTTTGATAAGTTTACCCGTGCTACCGTATAATGCGTCTGGGATGACATATCTCCGCCAGGCCGAAACTCTTCCATTTACGGCAGTCAGTAAAGGCTCGCCATAAACGCGCACGCTGCCTTTGCGGCGCTTCAATGTTACGGTGGACATACTGCGCGATTGTTCCTATTTAATAAATTGCCCAGTTTCGGTGGTCGAAGCGAAAGCACGTAGCCCGTTCGCATATGGTGATCCCGGCACGCAAGACTTGGAAGCTGCTGCTGACATATTTTCTTGCCTTTTCTCCACGAGCGACGCCCAAACAAGGGGAAAGAAACAGCAACCAAATCGTTGGTACATTTCATTTTCCCGCCATGAGCTTGCGAGCACGGAACACAGCGCCGTAAAACGCTACAGTGCAGACCGAACGCGTTCGCCGACCGTAAACACACCCAAACGTCATAACCATCTTCAGGCGTCTTGCCTCAGTTATATGCGCAACAGCGCGACATGCGCAAGCACAGTGAGTAGGATTGGATTGGATTGGAGAAACTTTATTTATGCCTGCAGTTGGGCGCTCGCGCGCCCCGACGAGGGCCTACGTCATCCTCGAAGTTGCCGTTACTCGGCGCGGGTCTCCGCTCGCCGTTGCCGGCTCGCTGGGTCCGTGCCTTTCGAGCGCCTCGAGGACCTGCTGGACGGCCCAGAGCTGATCGTCTCGGTCGTAGCTCTTTGCGGCTGCCTCGAGCCGCGGTGGGAGTGTTCTTGATTTAGCGTCTTCTGGATATTTAATGCAGTCCCACAAGATGTGCGTGTAGTCTGCGGTCTCCCTCCGGCAGACTCTGCACATATCTGTCGGATATGTCTCGGGGTACATGCGATTCATCAGTTTCGGGCTCGGGAGCGATCCGGCCTGGAGCTGTCTCAGTACTACCGCCTCCGCTCGACTCAGTCTCGGGTGTGGGGGTGGAAGAGTCCTGCGAGCCAAGCGGTAGGCCTTCGCGATTTCATTGTAATCCGTCATGCGGTCCTTAGTTCCGAACCACGTCGGACGGTCTGTCGCCGGGGCGCGGTTGGTTAGCGCTCGCGCCGCGGCGTGTGCCCTCTCATTATGGTTCTCATTGCGTTCCGACGCGTCGCCCGCGTGCGCCGGGAACCACTTGAGTCGTACTTTTCGTTCGTCTAGTTTTACCGCTCGCAGTACGCGCTCAGCCTCCCTGCAGATTTGCCCTTTGGCGAAGTTTCGCACCGCCTGTCTTGAGTCACTCAGCACCGTGTGGCAGTCTGCGTCTGCGATGGCCAGGGCGATGGCTACCTCCTCCGCTTGTTCCGCTTCGGTGCTTCTCACGCTCGCTGCCGTCCTCGTGGCGCCGGTTGACGCCTCTATGACGACCGCTGCGAAGGCGTTCCGTTGGTATTCGGCCGCGTCCACGTACCGCGCGTGTTCGTCGTTGGCATGCTGGTCGATGAGAGCCTTGGCCCTCGCCGCTCTTCTTCCCTTGTTGAACTCGGGATTCATGTTCTTCGGTATGGGGTCGATTCTGGTCTGGCGTCGGACCTCTTCGGGGACGGGGAGCTTCATCACCTCGTTCGAGCGTCTTATTCCCAGATCGTCCAGTATCTTCCTCCCGGCTTTGGTCATGGACAGCCGCTCCAGTTGAGAGGTCCGTTGCGCTTCGGCTATTTCTTCGAGCGCATTGTCTAGCCCGAGTTGTAACAAGCGGGTCGTGCTTGTGGACTCGAACAGGCCCAGCGCCGTCTTGTACGCTCTTCTGATGAGCACGTTGATCTTGTTTCGTTCGTGTTGCAGCCATCTGTGGTAGGCTGCAACGTACGCGACGTGGCTGATGACGAAAGATTGGACGAGCCTAATTAGGCTCTCCTCTCTCAGGCCAGCCTTTCGGGAAGTGACTCGTTTGAGCAGTCGAATCGCGTTGGCTGCTTTTGCCTTGAGACGGGTGATGGTTTCGCCGTTCCTTCCGTGCTTTTCGATGACCATGCCTAGGATCCTAATTTTGCCGACCTCGGGGATCACGTTGCCGGATTTGGTCACGATTCTGATTTTTTCGCTTTCGCGTTGTCTGGTCTTGCCTCTGCTGTATTTGGTAGGTGGGAGTATGAGAAGCTCCGATTTGCTCGGCGAACATCTCAGTCCGGTGCCTTCCAGCTGGTCTTCTATTGCGTCGACGGCGGCTTGCAGCGCGCCCTCGATGTGGGCGTCGCTGCTACCGGTCACCCATATCGTGATATCGTCCGCGTAGATGGTGTGCCTGACGTCTTCGATGCGCCCGAGCTTTTCGGCCACTCCGATCATTACCAGGTTGAACAGCATCGGCGAAATGACCGATCCCTGCGGTGTTCCGGTGCTCCCGAGCTTCTTGTCTTGCGTCTGTAGGTCGCCTGCTCGTAGCTCGACGGTCCTGTCCGTGAGGAAGTCCTTGATGTAGTTGTAGGATCTTACCCCCATGTTGAGCTTGGAGACTTGGGACAGAATCGCCGAGTGTTTCACCTTATCGAAGGCGCTCTGCAGGTCGAGCCCTAGGATGGCTTTGTTGTCGCGGGCGCTGCCACCATCATCGATGATTTGGTGTTTAAGTTGCAGCATCGCGTCCTGCGTGCTGAGATGCTGTCTGAAGCCGATCAAAGTGGCCGGGTACAGCCCTTCTCGTTCCAGGTAGTCTTGCCACCTGTTGAGCAGGACGTGCTCCAGCACCTTGCCCACGCAGGACGTGAGCGAGATGCGCCGGAGGTTATCCGTGTCCGGTGGCTTCCCCGGCTTGGGGATCAGGATGGTCTTGGCTGTCTTCCACAGCTTTGGCAGCGCGCCCGCTCTCCAGCACTTGTTGTAATATTTTGCGAGCTTTTCAATCGAGCCGTCATCGAGGTTCTTGAGCGCCTTGTTCGTGACGAGGTCCGGGCCGGCTGCCGACCGGCTGTTGAGGTCGTGCAGGGCCGCGCGTACCTCCTCGACGTCGATGTCACGATCGAGCTTCGCGTTAGGCAGGCCGCTGTACGGCGCGTGTTGTTCGGTAGGTGTAGTCGGCAGGTATTTGTCGTTAATGCGCCTGGTGACTTCATCGACGCCGTGTGCTGAGACCGCCCGATGTATGAGCCTGGCGAGTCTGTCCCTTTGGTGCGACTTGGTCTTCGTTTCATCGAGCAGGTGCCGCAGTAGGTTCCACGTCTTCCCGCTATGCATCTGCCGTCTGCAGCGTTGCAGATCTCGTTCCACTGTTGCATGCAGAGAGCGCGGCAGTGATCCTCGATCGCTCGGTTCAGGTCCGCCACCTTCTTTCGCAGTCTGCGGTTAAGCCGTTGTTTCTTCCAGCGATTAAGTATCGACTGTTTGGCCTCGATGAGATGCGCAAGCCGGCTGTCTACTTTGTCGATCTCCGCGCCCGTTTCAATCTCTTTGGTCGCGTCGCGTACGCTCTTGGTGATTTCGGCCGTCCACGAGTCGATGTCTTCGATCTCGTCGTCACCGTCGCTCTTCTGGCTTCTGGCGTCTCGAAAGGCATCCCAGTCTATCCATCTGTGAGTTTTGACGCTGGTGTCGTTGTGTTCCGGTATGCCGATTTCCACGATGGTGTGGTCGCTGCCTAGGCCGATCCCCGTGTGTCTCCAGGTGATCGCGCCCCGGATGTCGTTCTTGACGAACGTGAGGTCCGGAGTGGTGTCCCGGGATACGGAGTTACCAATTCTCGTCGGATGTGTCGGGTCCGTGAAGAAGGTGAAGTCGAGTTCCGTGGCGTCTTGGTACAGGTCGCGGCCCTTTGCTGTGTACTTGTTGTAGCCCCAGGCAGGGTTCATCGCGTTGAAGTCTTCGCACGCGATCAGCGTGTTGCGGCCCGCTGCGGTGCTGGCTCTGTGCAGTAATGTCTTGAATCTCTGTTTTCTCTGAGATGGGTTGCTGTAGACGTTGAGCAGAAATATGCTTCCTTTCCTCTTCTTGCCCGGGATGATTTCGGTGAGTGTGTGCTCGATCTTGTTATTGCTTTGCAACTCATGTTCGACGAACGTGAGTCCCTTCCTGACCAGGGTGCACAGGCCTCTGCCGTCGGGTGGTCCCTTGTGCACTCTGTAGCCGGGGAGGGACGGTGCGTCGGTTAGTGTTTCTTGTAGTAGTATAACGTCTGGCTTGCGCGCGGCATGTACGATGTGCTGTTGGATGACTGCCTTCTTCCTTCCGAAGCCGCGACAGTTCCACTGCCACGCGGTTACACCTGCTGCTGCTGGTGTTGCGTTGGCGGCCATGATTGCGTTGGCGTGTACGGGGCTCCCTGGTTGGGTGGATGATGCGCGAAGAGGGGCGCAAACGTCGGGTGGCCTACCATCGGCTGTAGGGTCCTGTTCGTGTTATCGGCTTGGTAGGTCTCCATTGTTTGTTTCAGTGCTGTCACTGCTGCGATGTTTGTCGTGATTAGCTGTTCGAGTTTGCTGAATGTCGCTTCGAATTTCGCTTCGAGACTGTCGATGCGATCGTTTTCTGTTTGCGTGCGCGTGGCCTCGATGGCTCGCTTCTTCGGTGCCGGTTCCTCTATGGCTTTCTCCGGGATGTTCGTTGTCGTTTCCTCGGCCTTGCTTGTACTTGCCGTGGGTCTCTGTAGAGGCTCGTCGTTGCCTAGCAGCAACTGACGAATCTCGGCGATCTCTTTCGTGAGGTTGTTGATGGTCGCTCGCAACACCGCGTTTTCTTGTCTTAGGAGCTCATTTGCCTCCCGGACCTTATTAATATCTTCTTTCTTCGTGGTTTCGGTGATTTTCTGCGCGTTCCTTATGTTGTTTCCTTTCGCTGCGTCGACCCAGCTCACTCGCTCACGTGATGGTGACGTTTTCCTGCTAAGGCTTCTCTTGCAACAACTGCTGTCTCTGGATTTGGGCGCGCGGTTTTCCGATGGGGTCCTCGACTTTCGCGCAGCTGGCGGCTTGTCGAGTGGCGGGAAATCGCTCTCCGACAGCAGCTGGCGTTCGGCCTGTCGGCGCTCCCATTGTCGCTTGCGCACTACGTAGGGGACCTTGCATTTCGCCTTGCACGTTCGGTCTGCGGTCGGGTGTTCGCCTCCGCACAACTGACATTTTGGGGTACAGCGATGGTCTTCTGTAGGGTTCGCGAGTCCGCAGGCCAGGCACGTCTTGATTGTGGGGGTCGGGCAAACGTCCTTGCGGTGTCCCACTCGGCCGCACTGCTGGCAGACGTCGATCTGTTTCTTGTAGAGGCGGCACGGTATCAGGGTGACTCCGTATCGGACAAAGTTTGGTACCTTGGGCCCCTGGAACACCACAATCGCAGTGGTCGTGCTTCCAATCCTTTTTGAGGCCACTGCTAGCGGGTTCCTCTCGTTGACGATCTTTCTATCTAGCTCTTCGGCGCTCGCGTCGATGGGGATGCCTCTGATGACGCCCTTCACGGTGTCGTGAGGTGCCGTGCGATATGCGCTGACCTCGTAGGGTTTGCCTTGAATGGATATCTCCTGGATTTTAGCGTACCTTGCCGCGTTGTCTTCATTCGGTGTACTTACGACCATGATGTTCTGTTGTGTGTTGGGGCAGATGGTGTCCGCGGCGCTTTCCTCGCTCGTGATCTTGGCCGCAATGAGTATGGCTGCAGCGACGGTGGTGGTGCCGGTCTTGACGATGTCCAGTCCCCCTTTGGGTCTGACAACTATCTTGGTTTCTTCTAGTGGCATGGCTGGCATGCGTGCTGCCTTGATGGCCGAGGCTCTAGCATTCTTGTAGAATTTTGACCTCGTGCTTGTTTGACTCCCGGCGGGTCCGTCGGGCTTGCCGCTGGCGGGGGTCCGCTGGCGCAGCCTCGACATACGTTCCCCCGCGAGCGTCCATCCGGCGTCGCTGTGGTATTCCTCGGGTGAGATCTCTGTTCCCTGAACTTCAACGCACATGTGATTGTGCACGATCATTGTTGTTTCAGAGGGCGCCTCCATCTCGGAGCTGACGAGCGGCAGCCGCCGGGATGTACGGCAGGCCGCTGTCGGTGCGACGGTGTTGTTGGGCCGAGTGTCCGCGGAACACGCCTAAGCCTAGCAATCCACCGCACGGCGGCAGTAGATGCAGTCACCAAATGTGGCAAAGAAAAACGCACCTCTGGGGTCAGCTGGTATCGGTCGATGCCGCTCGCCTTCACGGACACATTGGTGTAAGCAAAACTTTGGTACGAGGTAATTAGCACTGCGTAATTGGCTAGCAATCACGGAGCCGATCTCTGACTAGGGACGAGCGCCAAGAGTAGGAAACAACGTACAATGCTCGCCACGCCGAGCTGAGGCGCTGAGCCACCCGAGCTGAGGAGATAAATGGCGCGAACGAAAAGAAACACACGAGCAAAACGCAAGATCCGTGCGTTTCCAAGGGCAACGGCCGGGAGACCAATCGTTGTGCAGAAAAACGGGGGCAAAACTAGTTGACGCGCGGGGGGGACGCTTGGCGGCGGCAGAGTTCAAAGGGTGGCGGTACTTTCAAATTATCAAGGGACTTTACTCCCAGGGTACTACAACGAAACACAAACACCCAAAAAAGTGGACGGGAAACGGCACCGCGGTAGAGCATCGCACGTGAAATGCGAAGGTTGTGGGATCGTTCCCCGCCTGCGGCAAGTTGTTTTTTCATCCACTTTCATTTCCATTAATTTATCGTTTCTCATTTTCATTCATTAAGCACAAGTAATTTCCCCTATACTGTCCTTGGTGTCAGCGTTTCTTGACTTTTTGTGGTATGACTAATAAAAATCGCGCAGCTCGGTTAACCCCCTTTCTTCTCGTTTATGTAGGACTGTCAGACATTCCAATTAATGCTGAATAAGCTTTTGTTAAGGCCACTCCCAAGCGCAACCGACAAAGAAGAGATGCTTCGCGTCGGTGCATTCCGGCTGTAGATCCGAGTTGCAGCGAATGGTTTAATCTGTGCTGTATGGTGCACCTTGTATGTGCGGTATCATACAGAGCTACCGAGAGAGTGCGTGCTAGAATGCGAAGGTGTCGCACAGGATCTGTGCTTGAGACATCAATGGGGATACAGCGGTATTCTATGTTTAATTAACGCCCGAGCTCCATTATCTGCGTCGTCATTCCCAATAATAACGAAATGGACTGGTATTCGTTAAAAAGTGCTCATCATCATCAGCATAATCACCATTATCATCATCATCCTATTTTATGTCCACTGCCAGGACGAAGGCCACTCCCTGCGATCTCCAATTACCCCTGACCTCGGCCAACCGATTCCAACTAGCACCTGCATATTTTCTAGTTTCGTCGCACCACCCAGTCTCCTGCCGTCCTCTACTGCGCTTCCCTTCTCTTGGTATCCATTCTGTCATTCTAGTGGTCCAACGGTTATCTAATCTGTGCATTACATGACCTCCCCGGCGCCATTTCTTTCTCTTAATGTGTAGTAGAATATCGTCTATACTCGTTTGCTCTCAGATTCAAACCACTCTCTTTCTGTCTCTTAATGTTACATCTAGCATTCTCCGTGCCATCCCTCCTTGCGCGGTTCTTAACTTGTTCTCAAGCTTCTTTGTCAGTATCCAAGTCTCTGCCCCATATGCCAGCACCGGTAAAATGCACTGATTGTATACCTTCCTTTTCACTGATAACGGTAAGCTCCCACTCAGGAGCTCGCGATGTCTGCCGTATGCGATCCAACCCAATTTTATTCTGCTCTGAATTTCCTTCTCATGGTCAGCGTTCCCTGTCATTAGTTGACCAACGTAAACATACTCCTTCACAGACTCTAGAGGTTGGCTTGCGATCTTGAACCCTTGTTCCCTTACCAGTTTATTTATCATTATCTTTGTTCTTCTGCATATTATTTATTCAACCCCACTTTACACTCTCCCTATTAAGGTCCTCAATCATTTGTTGCGAATCGTCAGCAGTGTTGCTGAATAGAACAAAGTCATCGGCAAACTGAAGGTTGCTGAAGTATTCGCCTTCGATCTTTACTCCTAAACCTTCCCAGTTTTATAGCTTGAATACTTCTTCGAAGCACGCAGTGAATAGCATTGGAGAGATTGTCTCTCCATGTCTATCATGGTCTTTTTCTCTCAAGTGAAGGATAAGTTCCACATTTTCGCACCTCAATTGTTCATGAGTTCCTTGTCGGAGAAACAACTCCAAACATTGTAAGGCGGGCCTTGAATCGCAGAAGACTGTCAATTTTCTATAACGCTCTGTATTAATCACATGAAGTGCACTGTGGAGAGCCGCGAGCTCTGCACCTGTAGACGTAGTGATTCGAGAAGTCTTGAACCGTTCTGTTGTTCCCCTTGCTGATCGCAAAGGCTTTACTACTCGCCGTATTAAATGTTATATGCATATTGTCATATGCAGACACATCTGGTCTAGTGATTTCCTTGTCCGTCATATTCTGGTGCGCCAGCTAAAATACATAATCCTGCATTTTGTAACGCCTGGAATGTTACTCTGATTTGATCGGTTAACTTTTTATGCCTCGATACTTTCAACTGTCTAGGCCAAGCATCTCTTCATCACTCAGTTCTAAGCGCTGACTGACCAGTATTTTAGAGCGATTTCTATTTATATTTACACTTTGTAACTCGATTATTTGAGTTCATCGTTGTATTTTCTTCAATGCTTGATTTGTTAATTTTGCATTCCTTCTTCACGTCTATTCAAATCTTTGTTGGACGTGCGTAAATGCTTCCGAATCACCCCCCTACCTAAAAATATGCACGCTATCAACAACAAAGAGAGGAGAGCTCACAGGGCTAAGGCTCTAGTAAATAAAATTAAAGACACACCGGCGCATAACGTAGCGTACGTGGGCGCCACTTGCGGAAGAAACGGGGCTGCAGTATCGACGATGGTTGATGGCAACGGGTGCGTTAAGATAGCGTGCTCCACGTGCACGAGGGACGCCTGTACAGCCGAGGAGGTTGCAGTAGCGCTCGCTTGTGCAGGTACAAAAGCGGGAGTAATATTATGCGATAACAAACTAGCTAACCGAAATTTTAACAAAGAGAGAATCTCGGAAGAAGCCCTCCACATTCTACTCAAAAGCCCTCCCAGGAGGGACATAACTTTTATTTGTGTACCGGCCCATGAAGACGTCCCAGGCAACGAAGCAACTCACGAGCTCGCCCGAGCACTCTACCACCGGGCAACTCTAGAGCAGCCAGTTCCAGGGATAAAAGATAGCATGATCACGTACAGGGAAATTGTCGATCATTACAAAGGCGAAAGAAGAACCTTTCCGCCTCCGCATCGGTCTCTCTCTCTGGAGGACGCTCGCATTTGGCGACGCCTCCAGGGAAACAATTATACATCACCACATTGGATATACTTAACAAAGACGAGGGACTATAACGACGCCCTCTGCAAAGTTTGTAAGCAAAAAGGTACGCTAGACCATATAATATGGGAGTGTGCTGGCTCCCCAGGGGCCAAGGAAAACATTCACACTAGAGAGGCCTGGGAGGCCTAGCTCCAGAGCGAGGCTGAAAACGACCAGCTTCGAGCAAACCGCCTGGCCGCTGAGGCCGTGAAGACTCACAATCCTAAACGCGCGGGGACTGCTTCGTCCTCCCCCCCCCCCCCTACCTACGTGTAGATTAAGAGGCGGGCACCCCGGTTCGGTGGAATAATAAAGTTTTCAATCAATCAATCAATCAGCATAATAATGTGATGTAACACAGTATTATTAGTGTGCTTGTGCTTCTATGGTCTGCCGGGCAGTCCAACAAGCCAGTGTGGCTTGGAGTGTCATGCCCTGTTTGTTATTTGTGTTACATGCAGACACATTATTATTATTGTTGTTGTTGTTGTTGTTGTTGTTGTAGTTGTTGTTGTTGTATCACGAGCATCATCACTCAGTAGCGAGGGTTTGGATCCGAGCGAGGTCACTTCAAGAGGTCTCGTCTCGGTGAGATTGAACGTGTGCCGGGGCACAAAGGCGACGCGAACAGTGGTTTCACTGTACAAATGATTAGTTCCCCTCTTCCTTGTCAGTTTCCCTTAACCACTTGCTTCATGGCCAATCATCAATGTGGGCATGCGCCACAGAGACGCAAGACAAGAACAACAACAAAACTTTCTTTTTATCTCAGCATGAAAACAAAAAAATTTAACATCAAATTTGAATTTGATGACAATCACCGAAGCCTTCAAATTGATATTAACGATTAGTATTTATTTATTATATCAGCCTTAGATTACAAAATTCTATTCAAGTTGTCTTCCTCTTTTGCCTGCTGCCGCCCGATCCACGGCTAATCACCCGTACTGGTTGAGCCACACCCACGGTCACCAAACCAAACCAAACAAGGCTCGATGGATTCCCGTTTGCGCTACAGTTCACGTTACGTTACACACAGAGAGAAGGGACGAAGAGAAAATTTATAGAGAGGCAAAAATTAGCACAATTGTAAATGCCCCAAACAAATTCGCCAGTTTCGCCCGAAGGCGCAGCATTGAAAGCGATAGCAAGGTGTATAGCCAGGACAACGCTATAGCACGGAGCCGAATGTGTTCCACTAAACCTGGCGGGATGGCGAGCAATGCCAACGGCCTTGCATGAGTCACATCTCGACAGGGCACGATACAAGACAGAAGGAGGAAATCGCTGGCGTTCGATGGCGCCTAAACATATGCTTAAATTAGTTTACCTGGACCATACACACTGTGCGTTCCACTCATAGCATCGATGCATATGCCCACAGCGCTCACGCCAGCAGCGGAATCCAGAGAACGCTGTCCTGGTTTCGTCGGAGCCGCTGGAGCGCACCGTGACGGTTGCGTGGACTCGGTTTCGGCGATTGCTTTTTTTCGTCAGCCTGACGGCACTGCGCGTTATCTGCATTCCTTCCAACCCTGCTTCGCGTCGAAATCGTGACAGCACGACAACGCCAACGGCGAAGGCGCAAACACGTCTCGGGCGTCCGTAAAATAACTGGCAACAAAGCACGAGACAACGAAAATGACCCCAAAGTTTCATGAAAGCCTCTATCATGAAAGCCTCATGAAACCCTCTAATATGCAAGCAAGTGTCGCGTGATTTTGCTGCGGGACACGACTACGAGAAGAACTGGCAGTCAATTTAGCGTACGCCTAAGAACCTGGGCGCTGAAAAGACATCCATTAAACTAATTGGCATTCTCATTCGAATGCGTCGTTACTTCTCATTACTTGTTTTCTCCTGCTAAATGTCATGGGTTCGAGTGCCTCAATGCCACCTAAGTTAACTGTACCTTAACCAACTTCGCCCTAATTAATACCAAAAGTCGTGAGTTCGAGTGCCTTAATTACTCTATATTAACTGTGCCTTTCTTGCCATGATTAACGACATCGATTTGGCAGCGATATGCAAGAAGCGATGTCGAAGACGACGACGAACGCGGGAGCAGTGGCACGAGCACTCCGATTTTCGGCACCTCAGAACGCGACCTTGAAACAAGAGTTCTAAGGCTTTCGCCTTAAAGCCAACAGGAGAAGGAATATGCACCGTATCACTACTAGTTGATGGGCTAGTTGGTTCACAGTTGTTGCCGTGGAAACAGCGCGACAGAATGTGAAGAAACGACATGAGAAGAAAGAATATCAGCAAACGCTCTTTCCTCTGTGGTGGCATCTGCACGTGTTTTCACGTCTTTCCTGTCATAAAAACATGCGACTGAAGTAGATGCGTATGTATGTATGTATGTATGTATGTATGTATGTATGTATGTATGTATGTATGTATGTATGCATGCATGTATGTATGTATGTATGTATGTATGTATGTACGTGTGTGTGTGTATGTATGAATGTGTGTGTATGTATGTATGTATGTATGTATGTATGTATGTATGTGTGTGTGTGTATTGTTGGAATCGCACCGCTGGCACGAGTTGTTGGGGTCTCGGTGCTGGCGCCCGTTATTGCGAATGGGTCGCAAGCCCCAAGGGTAGCGTTGGCCTGGCGGCCTGGGGCACTGGAAGCATCCGAAGGTCCCGGCAAAGCATGAGAAGACTGGTAACAGAACAACTTGTTTATTCTAACATAGCAAAAGAGCGGCCGGTCAGTTCGACCGAAGTGGAGAGACGGGAGAGCACGTAACTCAACAGTACAAATCGGAGCCTCTCCCCTGGCGTCCGGGGGCAGCTGCTCTTATACTCCCGGCGTCGCGGTCCAAAAGGGAAGGAGGGAAGGTCACGGGATGAAGGTCACGGGACGGCGCAGCAGGAGCCCACGACGGCGCGAACTGTCGGGCCGAGAGACCTGCTGAACCGAGTGTAGTGACGCATCGCCAACCCTCACCCACACGACGGCGCGAACAGTTGAGCCGAGAGACCTCCAGGCTCCTCATTCGGGGAACTCTGCTCCCCGGCTGCCGCGCTTTGACAAGCGAGGGCACACACACACACACGCACACACGAAGACACGTGGCACTGAAACACGCCTGGGCACGCTTGGCGGGTAGGCGTTGCGGCGGCGTCGGACGGGCCAAAATGTCCGCCGCTTTGAACAAAGCCCCGGCGTCCGTTGCATCCGCGCCGGCATTACCGCGCGTTGTAGGCGAAACGTAACAGACCGCCCCGCCGGGGGAAGGAGATCCCGAAGGTCAGGGGACTGCATCCGCTGTCCGGAGGGATGTCGCTCGATGATGCTCATAACCGAAGTTGGGCGTCCTTGGGCGTTTCTTGAGCGCAGCGCACAGAGAAGGCCTCGTTCTCACGTTCAGGTGCACACAGGACACTGCAAAGTGACTTCGGGAGAGTTGACATTTTTGTTCTCGTTTCCGGCAAGCGTTAGAACCACGCAAAAAGTCAACCGCTCAGTCAGCAAGCACGGCACAACCCTCACTAAGCCCTGCCAGGCTCTTTCCCCTTTTTTACTGCTGCCTAGTTCCTTACAGTAGTTTAGCAGCACTCAGAACGCGTCCACAAATCGGAAAATTTGCACTAGAAAGCACATCATCACTTTGAAACACTACACAAAAGCAATAAGTTAAAAAAAATCCTGCCTCAGGAAGAAAAACATCAGTAACAAGCAATTTTGAGGCTGATTCCCACGTTAGGGGCTTCGACTTAAGCCATCGGCGTTACCGTTGAGACTCCCCTTTTTGTAACGCACCTCAAAGGAATATTGTTGCAAAGCGAGGCTCCAGCGCAGGAGGCGGCCATTTTTGGGAGAGATGGTCTGCAGCCATTGGAGAGGGCAGTGATCCGTTTCAATGATAAACCTCGAGCCAGCTAGGTAACATGACAATTTCTGAACGGCCCACACGATACACGCACACTCTTTCTCGGTGGCGCTATACGCCTGCTCACGACTGGTCAGCTTACGACTAGCATACAGGACGGGGTGTTCTACTTCTCCATTTTCCCGTTGGCACAGTACAACGCCCATGCCTCGCTCACTAGTATCACACTGAACAACGAACCCTTTTGTGTAGTCGGGCGATCGTAGCACAGGCTGGCTTGTTAGGGCGCTCTTTAGGGCGCTAAAAGCTCTTTCCTTCGTCTCATCCCAGACGACTGTTTGCGGCTCTGTCTTTCTTAGAGCATCCGTCAAGGGAGCCGCGATATCAGAGTACCTGGGGATGTACCTCTGATAGTAGCCGGCGACACCTAAGAACGACCGAATATCGGTCTTCGTACGCGGTTGCGGGAAGTCTCGCACAGCGGCCACCTTTATTTCAGAGGGGCGGCGTCGACCCCGACCAATCACGTGTCCGAGGTAGACAACCTCGGCCTGTGCTAACTGGCACTTGGGAGCCTTGACTGTCAAGCCCGCATCGCGCAGGCGGGTTAGCACTGCCCGCAAGTGCGCCATATGCTCAGGCCAGGATGCGGAGAATATCGCTACGTCGTCTAGATACGGTAAAGCGAATTCTTGCTGTCCCCGCAACACTTTATCCATGAGGCTTGAAAAGCAGTATGGCGCGTTCTTCAAACCAAAACTCAAAACTTTAGGACGGAATGTCCCCATTGGTGAAATGAACGCCGCATACCTACTAGCCTCTTCTGTAAGTGGAACCTGCCAATAACCCCTGACAAGATCTAGGGTGGAAATAAACTGAGCGCTACTCACTCTCTCAAGGCGCTCCTCGATGTTAGGGATCGGATAAATTTGATCCTTAGTGATGGAATTAAGCCTGCGGTAGTCGACGCAAGGACGAGGTTCCTTGCCCGGTACCTCAACTAAAATCAAAGGGGAGGTATAATCACTCTCACCCGCTTCAATAACACCGAGCTGTAGCATTTTCTTTACCTCAGCCTCCATAATATCGCTCTGGCGGGGTGACACCCGGTACGCCTTGGATCGTACTGGCTCTGGGGAGGTAAGTTCTATGTCATGAGTAAGGACAGAAGTCCTACCAGGCCTCTCAGAGAACAGACCTTGAAACTCTTGTAAGAGCTGGTGTAGTTCGGTTTTCTGCTCAGGCGACAGCGATGCTTTACTTATTAAGTCACTAATGACTTGATCGGTGTCTTTCCTGTTCGTCACTGAGCCTAGTCCCGGAAGCTCGACCGGAAGCTCTTCTAACTTTCCCGCATCTGGAATTTCCTCTCCAGTATCTGGTGCCTTTAACGCTACAGGCTCAATTTTATCCCGTTCGGGCGTGCTCTGAATAGCAGCTTGCTGCGCCTCTGACCCTTTTTCATCGTTCAACAACGTCGGCCCCGCAACTACCGCCTTTGCAGCGAGCTCCCGAACCTTCGATCTGGTTAAGGCCTGAACGCTAGCCTCACCAAACAAAAGCCCCTTCTCGCGCAGGAGGTGATCGGACCTGTTCGAAAATAGGTACGGGTACTGGGGGGGCAGCATAGATGACACTGCGGCCTCCGTCTCAAGTACTCCGAAAGGCCCTTCAATAAGCACTTTTGCTACCGGCAGACACACGCTATGAGCTTCCACTGCTTGCTTGATCCATGCGCACTCGCCCGTGAACATATCGGGTTCTACGTAAGAGGGATGAACTACATCCATCGTAGCTGCGGTATCGCGAAGCACTCGGCACTCTTTCCCGTTAACGAGGAGGTCTCGCATGTAAGGCTCGAGAAGCTTGATGTTCTCGTCAGTGCTGCCTAATGAAAAAAACACGACTTTTGGTTTTGTTTCTGGGCACTGCGCCGAAAAGTGACCCGGCTTCTGGCACGTATAACACAGCCGCGCTTTCCTCGCCTCGAACCGCTTTCTGCGTTCGGCTTCGGCTGCCGCCGTCTCCTTACGTTCGGTCGGACTGCTTTCACTCGCATCCGAACTACGTGTGTCCCCCTTTGCTCTCATGGGCGTGAACTTTGGCCTCTCAAACTTGGAGCCAAATTCACCCTTTTGACCGTCCTTAGCTCCACGAGCCCGACGCGTCACAAACTCCTCGGCTAGCTCAGCGGCTCTAGCCACCGTACTAACGTCTGGCCTATCCAAGACCCAGTACCGCACGTTCTCAGGTAACCGACTATAAAACTGTTCTAGCCCGAAACACTGCAGAACTTTCTCGTGGTCACCAAACGCTTTCTCTTCTTTGAGCCACTCCTGCATGTTTGACATAAGCCTGTACGCAAACTCTGTATATGACTCACTTCTGCCTTTCTCATTTTCCCGAAACTTCCGACGGAACGCCTCCGCTGACAGCCGGTACTTTTTTAGCAGACTCGATTTCACTTTGTCGAAATCCTCTGCCTCCTCTCTCTCCAAGCGAGCGACTACGTCGGCCGCCTCGCCGGGTAGCAAAGTGAGCAAGCGCTGTGGCCACGTTTCCCGAGAGAACCCCTGCTTCTCGCACGTTCGCTCAAAGTTAACCAGGAACAAACCAATGTCCTCTCCAAGCTTAAACGGCCGCATCAGGTCAGTCATTTTGAACAATACTCGTTCTCCTGCACCGTGTGCCTGACTTCCATTACGAGCGCGTTCCATCTCTACCTCGAGACGCTTCATTTCCAAAGCGTGTTCGCGCTCTTCTTTTTCTTTCTGTTCTTTTCGTTCACGCTCATTTTTCTCTTTCTGTTCTTTAAGTTCACGCTCATCTTTCTCTTTCTGTTCTTTAAGTTCACGCTCCCTCTCCTCAATGCTCTCAAGGCATTCCGACAGCTCGTCATCCTCAGCTTCTAACTCAAGAATAGCCCTTAGCAGTTCTGGTTTTCTGAGTTTGTCTGAGACATCCAGACCCAACTCTCTCGCAAGCTCCAACAATTTCGGTTTGCGCAACGACTTCAAATCCATGGCTGCTCTGAATGCTGCTTTCTCTACTGCCTACTATTGTCTTGCCGCAAACTAACCCGGTAGCAACGACAACCACAATTACCAGCTCTGTTTCTAACACTAACAAAAGCCTGGCAAAACTCAGAAGAAGAAAGTCCCGCACTCACCAAACCTTGCAGCCAAGACTTCAGCGCAGTCGTTCCGCTGCAGGCAACCAGTCATCACACAGGGCTCGTTGCGCTGCTCCCGGATGGTCGTTGTGCTGCTCAGCATACAGTCAACCGCATCTCTTCGCTGCTGGCCTCCGTTGTCGCGATCGCACCGCTGGCAACCAGATGTTGGAATCGCACCGCTGGCACGAGTTGTTGGGGTCTCGGTGCTGGCGCCCGTTATTGCGAATGGGTCGCAAGCCCCAAGGGTAGCGTTGGCCTGGCGGCCTGGGGCACTGGAAGCATCCGAAGGTCCCGGCAAAGCATGAGAAGACTGGTAACAGAACAACTTGTTTATTCTAACATAGCAAAAGAGCGGCCGGTCAGTTCGACCGAAGTGGAGAGACGGGAGAGCACGTAACTCAACAGTACAAATCGGAGCCTCTCCCCTGGCGTCCGGGGGCAGCTGCTCTTATACTCCCGGCGTCGCGGTCCAAAAGGGAAGGAGGGAAGGTCACGGGATGAAGGTCACGGGACGGCGCAGCAGGAGCCCACGACGGCGCGAACTGTCGGGCCGAGAGACCTGCTGAACCGAGTGTAGTGACGCATCGCCAACCCTCACCCACACGACGGCGCGAACAGTTGAGCCGAGAGACCTCCAGGCTCCTCATTCGGGGAACTCCGCTCCCCGGCTGCCGCGCTTTGACAAGCGAGGGCACACACACACACACGCACACACGAAGACACGTGGCACTGAAACACGCCTGGGCACGCTTGGCGGGTAGGCGTTGCGGCGGCGTCGGACGGGCCAAAATGTCCGCCGCTTTGAACAAAGCCCCGGCGTCCGTTGCATCCGCGCCGGCATTACCGCGCGTTGTAGGCGAAACGTAACAGTATGTATGTATGTATGTATGTATGTATGTATGTATGTATGTATGCATGCATGTATGTATGTATGTATGTATGGTACTGCTAGTGTCCGGTTAGGTGGAGTACTCGACAGAGAGCAAGCACCGTGGCGGAAGCTCGCAAAAGCTCAGGCGATCTGTACCAAATCTAGTATGGATCCAAACGGGATTTTGCCAGACCAGAAAACGAGTACAATGCGTACCACAATGTGCTGCTGCTTGAAAACAGACAATAACTTCGAACATCTGCAAGTTTTTTAACTTTTTGTTTTGTCAGCCCAGTGTTAGGGAACGTTTATAAATCCGAGTTCTAGCTATTACACACATAATATTGATCTATCTAAAGTCGCGAGCCCGACACCGCACACAGTCAATGTACACTAAGCTTCCGCTGCCTCATTCCGGCGCCCGCTCGGTCTGAGGTCGGCGGGGCGTCGAAGAACTGCGAGAACTGTTGACGCTCCCGCTCTTTCGACTCTTCCTGCTGGACCTGGAGCTCTCTAGGCTCGAGGTCTTGGACTTCTTGCGTAGGCACCGCTGCTCGAGCGTACGCTTCATGTGGTCCATAGAAATTCTGCCGGAGTCCGAAGGCCGCCGGGCCACGATTATGGCTTCCTCGACCACCGTCGCGCGTGGAAGGGCGCGGATGACGAGCAGGGAGGCAAAGAGGAACAGTCCCGCAAAGCCGAACACCACGTCTTCGCGTCCGGCCGGCTTCAGGACAAGGATCACTGCCGCGAACATGGCCGAAATGCGTCCACTGGCGAGCCCCCAGCAGGCAACGCCTGCCCGCACGGCCGATGGGAAGAGCTCCAGGACGTACGTCAAACAGCGGACGATCAGTACGTTCGTGATGCCCTTGGACAGCATGAGCAAGGTCTTGGCGATCATACCGAAATCACTGCCAGCGGCGATACTGATTGCGCATTGTATGACGCCCGTCAGCAGAAAGCAAGCGGTAAGTACCCTGACAAGGGCAACGTCGGCAATCAGGAAGTGCATCGCCATGTACGTCGCCAGTGTTAAGACAACCGTGAGGCTCGGTATCCAAGATTCGTTGTATTGGGCCGTTGAGAAGGCGTCGATGAAAAAGACAAACGATATGGAGAAGCAGACAACGAACATGGCCGAGGCACGACGTCGGAGGGAGTGACAGTCCAGCAGGCCTTCTCTGTCTGCGCTTTCACTACCCACTTGGTTCTTGATCTGTTTTCTGATCTTCTCCATGAGACAGGCCGTGACCGCAATCGGGACGTTGTTGGTCTTGGCCCCCTCCATCATGACTGCTTCTGCCGCTTCTAGTCTTCCGTTCACCACGAGCCAACGGGGAGACTCTCGTGCGGTAAATAAAGCAGGGAGCAGGAGAGCCGTCGGGGCGAGGCAGATGATTTGCTTCAGACGCCAGTCGACGACCCAGGATTTGACGATTACGATCCAAACTTCACTCAACGTCAGGCCCATGACCGCCAGTAGGAGGAGTTGTTCCGGCCTGTGCGCGTGCGTCATCACCTCGAATGGTATCAGAGCGGTGAAAACGGTATGCACGGCGACACTTGCCAAGGTAAGGAAGCGCGCCACAGCGTACTGCGCGTAGCCTGTCGCAACGAAGGTGCATACCGTGCCGGTCGCCATAACGACTGCCGAGCCCACGAGCATGGCTCTCCTGCCGACGTAGTCCACGAAAGCTCCGATCGGGATAAGCGAAATGACAGCACCGGTATTCTGCAGGGTCAAAATGGCGGCCGGCAGCAAACGTCGGTGGCACACCATGTTCCAGAAGCTCACCGCGCTGGTCTCGGCCGTCCGAATGTCGTAGTCTCACTCTTCACAGGGCGCGTCGCGTGTGTCGTTGGTGTCTTGGAGTTCACGCTCGCTGAGGAAGCATCGGTTGTACCACCAGCCGGCCATGGCAGGTTCAGCGGGTGCCTTGCAGCGTTCGTAGACGCGACAGCGGCTGAAGCGTCCATCAGCCTCTGTCGGTATGGCAATATTCTTCCAATCGGCTGCAGAGATGTTGAACCCGGCGAGCGGCTTGCACCAATGGTCGACGTCACCGGTGACGAGGGACACCACGACGGTTTGGCAATTAACCGAGAATGCTCCCAGAAGAATCAGGAGGAGCATCCTCTTCTGGAAGGGCCCGTAACCGAAGCCTTCTTGGCAGTCAAACGACTCGCTTGTTCGCAGATCGACGCCTGCAAGTCGCTGTGGTAGAAAGAGGTCCATGGCCTGGTGGTGAGTGAGATGCTGCTCTTCACATTGAGAAAACTTGCGCGAACTGCATCAGAAGACGAAATTATAGGTGACAGCAATCTGGGTGCAGACCGGCTTGGAGGAAAGCGACTTCTTCTTCTTCTTCTTCTTCTTCTTCTTATGCTTAAGCGCGCGCTTTTGATCTTGTCTCACTGTGGCGTGTGGCAAATTTTAGTGAAGTGTTCAATGAAGTGTTCAACGAAGTGTTCAATGAAGTGTTCAATGAAGTGTTCAATGACATGTTCAAGTCCAAAGAGTTCGAGCCGCCACCTGAGGCCAAAACAACAAAAACTGCCGGACTATTCTTTAATAAAGTTTCTTCTTCTTCCGCAAAACAAACAGGGACGAAGAAAAGGAGCTCCTTTTCTTCGTCCCTGTTTGTTTTCTGCACACGAAAGGTTTTTTTTTACATGCTTTGCCCACATTTGTGCATGATTTTGTTTCATGCACCGTGTAAGCCCAAGTAATACCTACATTTAAGCGCCACACTGTTCACATCCTTAACTTCGTGCATTGCTTTCCTATAGGCATTACACCGGTCACAGGCTATGCGGAAATGCTCACAGGAACAAAGGTGAAGTCGCACTGTGAAGCGCGGAAGCAGCGATGCGAGATGTTTGTCAAGAGAATAATGGCGAGGATAGGAGCAAGCGTAGAGAATTGCGACACATTATTTCAGCACATTTGCGCTTTTAAACCCCTTATGCCACTGTGGCACATAGTCATTCGGGAGGATTGGGCGGCCACACAACCATGCAGCGACGCATATCCAGTGTCCCAAGCGTGGCGTAGCCCAAATAAAAGAAGTTACAGAAATTCATAGCAACTATGGAATACTACACTCCATTTCATTAAGAAAGTCGTCTGTCTTAAGATACCTAGGAGTACATTTTAATCACATATGTTATGCCGTGATAAATGGTTTCCTTGGAACATGAGTGACGCTTACAGGCACTGCATATTTATAACAACTCTGCAGGGTTCGGCAGGACATCGATCTACCTAGCAACCACGGCAGATGCCGGAAGGAAGTGGGGGATTAAGCAAAGGAAGCCGTACGAATGTTTCTTTCTCTTTCATAGCAATGAATGTTTAGAAATGCGAAATGCTCGAAGACTTTATAAGAAAGTAATCCGTACGAATGTTCCTTTTTCTTTCACAGTAATGCATGTTAAGAAATGCAAAATGCTCGAAGATTTTGATCCTCTTACACTACACACATCAGGGTAGAATAATTTTAGTTACTTCCAATGCATATACAGATTGATATAACATTGTTTTCAACCGGTTGGCCAAAGGCTTATCATAACTTTATTTCGTTTGGTGTAGTCCTACTTCTTATTTGAAAATCATGTAATGTTGGCGCACCATGCTCTGTTTCCGTTTCAATGTGTATCACGGAGCAGTTGTCTTGTGTTTAGTGTAAATAGTTGCCAGAAGTGTGGAACCCCCATACTTTCTGTTACCATCATTCAGTAAACTTCCACATGTATCGGCAGTGTGGTATCTTTTCCTCGATACGTGTGGCGTCGGTCCGTTTTGGCAGTGACATGACCTCAAAATATGGTACCTTTATGTTATTTTTTTTAATTCGCTATTTGTGTAAATGAGTGTTTAGTTCGCGGGTGATGACGCTGGTCTACCTTAAAGTCATGGATGAGTTTCTTCGCTTTAATAGGAGAAAACAAGAAAAAAATGAAACAGTATATCACTTTTTTGACCAGCGAGTCAGTGAACGCAAATTTACAAAAAGGTGAGACGACGATCTGCACGCAGCCGCACGCCTGCCTGCGCTCCGATGAGAACAGCCTCACCGAGTGAATGTCAAGTGTCAGTCAGCCACTCACGCCATCTTCAGCAACCTTTACTTCTTACCTGTCCGCGTCGGAGACGAAAACGTGAACGAGAAAGGCAGGTAAATCGAAGGTGGCGTGGGGAGGCGGTAGCTTAGTTGTCAGCCTACCAATCTCCCAAGTGCACATCTTATCAGTGCACGGGTTCGAATCCCGGTGGAACTCCTTGTGAAGAAAGCTTCCTGTGCACTCCCGTGATGGTGAAGCTCAGAATGAGGCGGCGGCCTGACGACAACGTTTGTCGACGGTGCGCCAAAATAAACCAGTTGGCACGGCCAACCAAGTTTTCAGAACTTCGCCGTTGCCACATTAAAGCACAGCGGAGTCGAGTGTGCCTGATTCGACATGATCAAGCAGTGTGCTTCTCGCTGCTAACCCAGACTGTGATACGAGACAAGGGCTTGAGGATACCTGTTATCGCAATCATGAAAATAACCTATAAATCTGTGTCGACATCAGAATTTCCTGGCGTCTGCCTCCATTTTCCTGAAGGTATGAAAGTCATTTAGATAAAACGGTTGTGTGGAAGGTTCGGCTGCACTTGGAGAGAAACATAATCTGTTGGTAAGATTGGACTACAATGCCGATCACATTCACCAACGTGCAAGTTAATAATAAAAACATCTATGGAATCTTCCAATGTAGTTTGTACTTTTTCTTTATAATAAGGAGGGCTGCCTACGGCCCATTAGAGAGACAAGAAAAACCCATAACTACATATGCAACCCATGATCGTGCATGAAGTCCGGTAAGGTTCAATTCGCAATGCAGTTTGCACTATATTTCCTGTCTACCACGTTTCCCACAGTTTCTGTTCTCACAAAAAGAAGTCTACAAACAAAGGTAGCATCGCCAACGTTACACAGGAGAGACTGGGGTTGAAACTGGGACACAGGGCACTGCTATTTTTTGAGCATTTAATGCCTGTTGGAACTAAGGGAATCGTTTGACCAGATTTATGGGTCTTATAAATAAGACATTAGTATAGTATTTTTTGTCGGCGTCCTCAAATCAGTCCTTTGCTCGCGCGCCAACTTTACGGTTATAAATCGTGATATTATATGTTATTTAGGAGGATTTTTAAAAACGCTTACTAGCTTACTCCATATGAGCTGTGTATTGTCTTGCGTCAGTATACTGCAGAAGTATCGTTCATACTCGATCGAGAGGCTTCTGGAAGAACTACGCTAAGTAAGACGTCAAACAATCTCTAAGTTACACTCGAGTGATTTACATTGGTAAAAAAACGTTCAAAAAAACAATAAAAGACGCGTAACTGGGTGTTACAGTGCCCATCATTCTACACGCTTTACATACTAATTCCTATCTATATGTTTAAATATTTTTAGATGTCGGCAATTGAGAGGTGCTAAGCGACGAAAACACAAGGAAAACGTGTACTGTATTGGTTTTATAGTAAGCCTTCAATAAGGCCCCTTACGTATGGTAAGATCGCAGGCGCACAACACGGATTCAGGGCGCAACCAGGGCAACTGGCAAGCGCAAACGGTTATGGTGATTAGCGGGCGATCCAAGTGTGACTATCGCATAAAGATTTTCGGTATTGCTGTTAAGCGCATAAGTGCGAATAAGTGTGTTCCTTTGTGTGATTAGTCAGGGAAATGCCGCCTCGAGGACCTAAATTATCATCAGAGGTCGCACCTGATGCCAAAAGTATTTTCGGCGGAAAAGTTGTATGTTCGGGTCGAGAAAAAGAAAAATTGATCACTAAAAAGTGGTGTCGTATAGCAAGGAGTTACACGCGAATGTCACCAAAGACATGGCCATGATTCTATCCCAATGATCAGCGGAAATGTACGTCAACCGCATGTGGACCAGCGCGTGACTGAAACTTCGTTAGGAGCGCTGCCTGCTTGTATTATGTCTAGCACGAGTGAGCAGTCTCTGCGATGGCATTGGAGGGATAGCAGCGAGAAAAAACCGCGATAGCGGGGGTCGAGCATCGCCATATTGGACATACGCGCCATGCTGAAGAAAGCCTGCGACATCAGCAGCACGTGTAGCCGTGAAGGCTTGAGTGGTAGCTTACCATTGGTCGTATTTGGTAGCCACCCAGACAGACACACACGTTGCGAAGATGAACGGAGAGAAAGGGCCGAGTGAGTTAAAAGCTGTCTTAATGAAAGCGCTCCTATGGTACCTCAACAAACTGAAGAAGACAATCAGCTTCAATGCACGACTTTTTCAAGCTCTGGCTGTGTTCGTATGAGGCGAATAACTTCGCACAGAATAGCATGTACCAAGCCACAAGAATCAGCTTGGTCTTATGCATGCGTGACACGCCGTGGTCGCCTGTCGCCAAACCATCATGCAGTTGTGTGATGACGGTTTATCTCGGGTGCTCGCGGATAACAACTTCATATCAGAGGAATCAGGAGGACGTTTCTACGGTACAAGATCAAAGACTGCAAAAAAGCAGGCTTGCGAATGAAGGCGTCAGATGGTTGAGTACTACGCCCCTTGTTGATGTTGTTAAAAAAGACGACAGCGTTTTTATTCTTTGTTTAGTGCTGAGGAAATGAGTTCAAGTTATATTGATCATTTGCATAAGAATGAAGGCATGCTATGACGAAAAGCGAAAACATTACATTTGAGGGTGCTCTAGTACCCTGTGTACATTACATACGATTGCAAGAATATGGCATTACGAAATAAACAGAAGTCGAAACGAGTTGGCCTATTAGTACAGTGTAGTAAAAAAGAAGCACCTTCACAGTATAGCTGTTGAGCGCGCAAACAATGTATAGGTTGGAAAAAACAGTCTTGCAGGTATGTGGCAAACTGTAGAGACCAATAGCGTTTTGGAAACCTGTTAAGGTTACTCCTGAAGGCACAAAGCAGACTGGCTCATTCCGCCATTTGAGTCTCGCAGTGATGAATACCCGAAAGGACATAATGACACATGACTACGCGCGACTGTTTACCAGCAAATAACGACAATATTTTGAAAATGATACGGTTCAGAATCGCGCTCTTTAATGGAGTAGTTTATTTGAAAGTGGAAAAAATGGCTGTGGTGTCCACGGAAAATTTGACTTTAAAATACTTCAGTCTCATAGCCGTCCGATCATTGAGGGCTTACGTGCGAGCGTGGCCATAGACATAGGCTAGACTGAATGGTTAATTCAGTAAGGTGATGAAGAGAAAGAAGGCAGAAGGTTGCAGAAGGACTCAAGAAAATGAATTGTTCAGCAGCGTGGTCCGGGGGCGTGCTATGGTTACAACACCTACGAAAGATTTACGCAGAAAGCCCCCTGGGTGTTGTCTAAGTGTGCGTGAGCATTGCACCACTTGCTCATCTCCACGCAGCCTGGTGCCATTATCAATGTTATGAAAATTGATCCGAGCAGCTTAAACGACAGCGCTGCAGCGACAGGGACCATTATCAACCGTGTTCAGCCGTACTTCAGTGGCAGGCGCATATGGCGCGGCGCGTGGGCCATATCTTGTGAGCGGTCTGTGATGGGGACACGGCACAACGAGTGTTGATAGCTTCGTGCGCCTTGTGTTCTCGCCGCTTCGTTCGCGTTGAAGCGAGAGGCAGCACGAAGGTCAATTCGTTCACTGCTGCGGGCCCTATCTTGAAAGCGAACGTCTTACGTGACGGACGGACGGAGCGACGGACAGGTTTCATCGTTAGGTAAAGAGGCATATAAATGCTTACGCATTTAAAATCTCAAAAATTATAAACGGAGGCCAACAAAAATGCGGGCATCATGGCAAAGTTCAAACCGCTGGACATCTCAGGGCTACTAAATTTGTCAGGTTAACGATAAAAACTCAACGTTGACAAGGTGGCCGAATTCCTGCACAGACAAGTTGACTGCGGAAGCAGTTCAGCTGAAGCCATATGTGCGAAATAAGGTGAGAATGTCGGCAGGCGTTGAACAGAGGCTCCGTAAGTCTTGTAGCCGACGCTAGTGCCCGACAACTGTAAAGTAACTGGCAACTGCCCATATGAGCGAGATGCCTGGTCCTCTCTTACATCGTGAATCGGTGCTGAAATCAAGGGCATTCACTCTATCACAAGACCAACAGAGAACTCCATGATTCACTCTTCGTCGGCTGGTACAGATCTTCGCGCGATAAGGATGCGAACAAATTGTTTCCTGTGCCGAATCTCGCCTTCCTCCAACCGCCAACATTCCATAGTTTTATTCTTGACAGTCGCTCAACTCGCGAGTGCAAATAATGTGACGAGTTGTGCACGTTGCCTTTGGGTATGTGGGCAAGCTTTGTGGTTTTCGATATATGCAAATCTACACTGCGGCTACATTGTAAAGGTCGAACGGAAGCATGGCAGACAATATGGAGAACAGACAGATCCCACGAATCACAGCCCAATCGTCCTAAGTAACCGTCTTCTTCAAGGTACCTGGATAACAATGACGTTCCAATAGCCTGAGAACTAACTGCATGTAATGTATCATACCCAAAGGTGTAACTGACCCGCTGGCCAGTAAATGTCACGTACTATTGTGACGAGCTTCGGCCATAGCGTGCTAACGAATGACGACACAGTTTGCACTATTATTTTGTCGTACCTTATGCCTCAAGGAGACAAACCGACTTGTTCATGTGTCTATCTTAATACTTAAGCACATCCTTTCTCGGTTGGCAGCTGCTGCGGTAGCCCATGAGTCCGGATAGGAAAATTTACTAGGAAATAATTTGGCGCACCTTAACAAGAACGATAACTCAAAATCAAGAGCCGTCCACAATGGCATCTCTCAAAGCCTATGTGCGACATTCGGATGGTAAGTCTTAGCAGCAAATACGGAATACGTTCCGACTGAAAAAAAGGTGCCGCGGAGCGCTGCCGACGATTATCCTAGCAAGCTGACTTCGCAGACTAAATGGAACAGAACCGTGGCTTTCTTTCGGGAAGCCTCTGAAACCCTCGGAAATAGTCATCACTTTGTTTTCCGAGTCGCGATTAAATGCTCAAAGGGTAAGTCATTTCGAGCCAGCAGGCGGCTACTCTTTATCAGTAACAGAGATAAAGCCTGTGGGAAAAGCATTGGGGCGAAGTTCAGGCCCCAGGAATAGCTTCAAATTCTTTAATGTTTGTTTAGTTGACGTCATCACTAGGTCATCGCGGGGAAGTTTGCAAACTTTAAGGTCAATACGCCAGGTGGTGGCACCCATGCGAACTAAATTCTGATGGCCAAAAAAGGTGCATGTGATCACATGCAGATAGCGGCAGCAAGGGTGACCTTAGTCCAATTCAACTGTCTCCAACCAAACGGACAAAAAATTTCTTCAAAAATTTCGCCGAACAGGCCTTCATTACGGCTTCAATAAACATCTTTGCAGGCGCAGACTAATAAGGTTTAAACGGCTTTTCTTCTCGTGGCTCGGCTCTCCAACAAATGTACTCAGAAAAAATTGTCATAGGAGGTAACATCTCTTCTGTGTGTCCAATGGAGTATCATAGCTGATCGTAAGAACTGGGACAGTCTCATAATGCTCATTATTTCCTTCTGTTTGTATTTTCACATATTCCTTACCCCTGATAACTATATACCCATATTTCTTCCTCCTGTGCAAGGTATGGTTAACCTGTCTATGTATCTACCTTTCTCGTTCTCGAAACACATAGTGATCACCATAGAGGAAGGAAAACTGTAGGAGGGAGTATTACGTCTCACAGCCAGCTTTGGCAAGCAAACACGCGACCTTTGCGTTGAGATCACGGAGCAAGAATCAAGATTTCCTGAAACGTTTGGTTCCCAGTAGCTATGCCAGTAGATTTTATTCGGTGCTTGCTTGTTCCGCTGGCCTGCCTTGGGTCTGCGTGCAGCCACAGCAGTAACACTAGACGCAACCAAGCACTTTGACGTGCGATCATGTGTTGGGCCTTCAAGTTTGGATTAAATCGGGTTGCGGTATACTCCCTTCTATCTCTTTCCTACCTACATGGTGTACACCGACAACGGGCTTTCGTCTAGCCCTGTCATGATTGCGAAGCCCTGTGAAAGACAAAAACATAGACATTGATGAGATTCATTATTTATTCCTTGAAGCTGGAGCTATCAATAGATATTTTTTTTTCTCTCTGACAACGCAGGAGAAGAAAGTTTAAAGCACATTAACGACTTTTCTTTCTGTAAGCAGTAATGAAAGAAGAGGACCCCGTCTAAGGGCACGCGACAACGGACACAACCAAAAGCGCGCGCTCAAGAAGAAGAAAAAAGACTCCTTCGCTTCGGTCGGTCCGTACAGATAGCTCTCGTCTGAAGTCTTCACATATAGTTCGTTCAAGCCATGTAAACCCCAAGTGCCGCCCCTTGCAACCAGGCCATGGACCTCTTTCTACCACAGCGGCTGGCCGGCGTTGATCTACGAACAAGCGAATCCTTTGACAGCGAAGAAGGCTTCGGCCACGGGCCTTTCCAGAAGAGGACGCTCCTTCTGATTCTTCTGGGAGTCTTTTCGCTTACTAGTCAAACCGCCTTGGTTCCCCTCCTCACCAATGACGTCGACCATTGGTGCAAGCCGCCAGCCGGCTCCAACATCTCTGCAGCCGATTGGAAGAATATTGCGATACCGACAGAGGCCGACGGACGCTTCAGCCGCTGCCGCGTTTACGAACGCTGCAAGCCCCCCGCTGACCCCAGCAGTCCCATTGAAGATAGGAAGATTGGCGCTGGACCTGCCGAGGCCGGCTGGTGGTACAGCAGATGCTTCCTAGGCCAGCGTGAGCTCGATGACACCAACGACACACTCGATGCGCCCTGTGAAGAGTGGGACTACGACGTTCGGACGGCGGAGACCAGTGCGGTCAGTTATTGGAACATGGTGTGCCACCGACGTTTCCTGCCGGCAGCCCTTGTCACCCTGCAGAATACCGGTTCTGCAATTTTGCCTATTCTGCTCGGAGCCTTCGTGGACTACGTCGGCAGGACATCCATGCTCGTGGGCTCCACCGTGGCGGTGGTGACCTGCACGGTGTGGACCATGGTGGCGACAAGTTACGTGAGTTACGCCATGGCACGTTTCCTTAACGGGGCCAGCGTCGCCGGATACGCGGCTTTTGCATTCCTGATTCCATTCGAGGTCATGACGCACACGCACAGGCCGCACCAGGTCCTGTTCCTGGCGGTTGTAAGTGCGGCGATAGGCAAGGTTTGGCAAGCCATCGTCACATCAATGGTCGTCGACTGGCGTCTGAAGCAGGTCATCCTCCTCGCTCCGACGGCTTTTCTGCTCCCTGCTTTGTCTGCAGCACGAGAGTCTCCCCGCTGGCTTGTCGCGAAAGGAAGGCTCGACGCGGCAGAAGCAGTCATGATGCAGGCTGCCAAGACGAACAACTTCCCGCTTGCGGCCACCGCCTGTCTCGTGCGAAAACTCAGGGAACAGGTCGAGAAAAGCACGGGTGAGGAAGGCGCAGACAAAGACGACTTGATCGACTGTCACTCCCTCCGACGTCGAGCGTTCGCCATGTTCTCTGTCTGCTTCTGCATATCCTTCGTCTTTCACGTCAGTGCTTTCTCGACGGCGCGTTTGGGGGAATTCTGGATCCCGGGCCTCACGGTGGTCGTCACGCTGTTGACGTACGCTGTCATGCACTTCTTGATGACCGGCGTCGCCCTTATTACGGTCCTTACCAGTTGCTTCGTGCTGACGGGAATCATCCAATGCGCGCTGAGTATCACCGCCGGCGCCAGACTCGGCACTATCACCAATGTCTTGCTCGTGCTATCCCAGGGCGCGTCAAATGTGATTTTCATCCACTGTTACACATATGTGCTCGAGTTGTTCCCGTCGGCCGTGCGGGGAGGCGGAATCTGTTGGGCGCTCGCCAGTTCACGCGTCGGGGCCATGTGCGCGTCCTTGACTTTCGCGCTGAAGCCGACCGGACACGAAGACGTGCTTTTTGCCGTGACGGGACTGCTCCTCTTCGCCTGTCTGCGTGTCATCCGTACCCTGCCACGCACTACAGTGGTGGAGGAAGCGAAAATCGTGACCAGGCTAGCTTCGGACTCCACCAGAATGACTGTGGACCACATGAAGCGGACCCTAGTTCGGCAGACTAAAGAAAAGGCGCTCAAGAGTTCAAGCTCGGAGAGCTCCAAGACATCCGGCAGGAAGAGCCGAAAAAGCCTTGCCAGCAGCATTCCTGGCAGTACTAAGACATCCCGTAAATTTTGCACCGACCACGAGCAGAAGTGAAAAGCAGCACGAGGATTGTGCGCACCCCATCGGTGGTGTCGTCTTCTCGAACTTTACGAAGCTACCTCTAATATGCTCGTATCAGTTTTAAAGCAGCTGTATGACAGTAGCCTTGAATCTATGTTTTCAGAAAGTAGCAGTTATTCTCTATTTTCGTATTTTTCATGTATCGGTATGTTTAATACGTATCTGATTCGTTTAAATGCATGCAATATAAAGTTTTGTTATGATAGCCAATGTGTCCAAGCTCTGAAAGATGCCGTCTATACTTCTCCATAATACAGTACCATGTGTTCTTTTTAAAGAGACCATTTCTTTCTTTCTCTCCGTGAGTCCACCACTACAGTTTGTCACTGCATTACAAGCGCAGTGAGAAATGTGGGAGGCAGCCCGTTCCGAGCAGGTTCTACGAATTTCTAACTCATCTCCGGAACAACAACCGCCTTTTTCCCTACGCCTCACATGTAGTTTAGACTGCGTCGTACTCCGCACTCCATACTCCCCCTGCCCCCCTGTTCTGGAGTCTTTGAGGAGCGCGATTAGCATGCTGTTAGTATCTAATCTCTTTCACATACCTGTGACCCAAGTTAGCTACTAGCTTGAGCCACTGGGTATGTGCCAGAATAAACTTGCTGATGGCTGCTGCCTCGCTTAGTAGACAACTTGGGTCACTGGGTATACGATAGTGGCATTCGCTCATTCCTGGCCAATCTCCCAGAATTTGTGGGTCAAGACGACACAAGGAACGTGTAGCATTATAACATCATAGTAAATAGAAAGTATGCCATCGAAGTCGGGCGCGTCCGCTTAATGATTGGCCATTCCACTATTCACTACGGCAATTCATTCAATGGCCATGTCGCTCATGGCGATGCCGTGCCTTCGACCAGTGCTGGTGGTGGAGAACTAACAAGACACTTCATCTTAAAATGTACCTCTGTGTACATATGTGTGTATAAAAAAAATCTATGCGAAGAAATGTATATAGGGCAATTAAAGACAGCTCGTCAATCAACTCAACAAACACTACGCAATTTTTCTTAACACAACTTTCCTTATAGCATTACTTCCATCATCATAATCACAATAATCGTCATAACGAATGAACCTATATCGATTGAGATGCCTGAATAAAATATAATATGGAAGCATATTTATTTTCAATAAAATCAGTCAATCAATATTCATCGTACCTAATAAAACATTTCATCAATTACACACCAATCGTAAGATAGATTGCTATAGTCGCACTAACGTCGCCACCCTCAGTCCAGGGTTCCACTTGTGTTGTTTTTCAGACACTTGTAGACGTATGGGCACATGGCAGCAGGATGACCATTCCTCTGTAGGGGGTAATCGAAGGTTAGAGGCAGGTGGGCGGGAAGGGGGATGGCGTACCCTTAGGATATGGTGCTGCTCTGGGACGCCTTTAATCACGCGAGGGGCACTCAGGCCAAGGTTGTCCATGAATAAAGCAGAGACCGATCCAACCAGTGCATCAGTCGCCGCCCTCAACAAGAGAGTGACGTCTTCTCTAACACTCGGCACGTGAACCTGAATTTCGCGCTGTCCGAGCGGTAATTGTTCTCGGTGAAGCGGCGGTAGTGTTGCCAGGTTCATCTGAGGATCGGAACGCTGGGTGCTTGGAAGACCTCTCGGGCCGGCCCGCCGAGGTTAATTACAAACCGGAGTATCGGAAGGCGTAGGAGTAAATAGCGTTGCTGCTGGAGCCACGTGTTACGCCAAGTTCTAAAAAACGCTAATAAATGTCCTGTAAGTTCTCCATAAAGTTGATTGGTGACCCGCCGTGGTTGCTCAGTGGCTATGGTGTTGGGCTGCTGAGCACGAGGTCGCGGGATCGAATCCCGGCCACGGCGGCCGCATTTCGATGGGGGCGAAATGCGAAAACACCCGTGTACTTAGATTTAGGTGCACGTTAAAGAACCCCAGGTGGTCGAAATTTCCGGAGTCCTCCACTACGGCGTGCCTCATAATCAGAAAGTGGTTTTGGCACGTAAAACCCCATAATTCAATTGATTGGTGCGATGTAATCACCACAAAAGGTTTTGTACATGTTATTTTTCATATAGAGAGAAGTAAACATGTTGCTTGCGTGTTATGGCTCGTTCCAGTGTCACCAGCGCTGTCGTTTTTTGATAAGTTTACCCGTGCTACCGTATAATGCGTCTGGGATGACATATCTCCGCCAGGCCGAAACTCTTCCATTTACGGCAGTCAGTAAACGCTCGCCATAAACGCGCACGCTGCCTTTGCGGCGCTTCAATGTTACGGTGGACATACTGCGCGATTGTTCCTATTTAATAAATTGCCCAGTTTCGGTGGTCGAAGCGAAAGCACGTAGCCCGTTCGCATATGGTGATCCCGGCACGCAAGACTTGGAAGCTGCTGCTGACATATTTTTTTGCCTTTTCTCCACGAGCGACGCCCAAACAAGGGGAAAGAAACAGCAACCAAATCGCTGGTGCATTTCGTTTTCCCGCTATGAGCTTGCGAGCACGAAACACAGCGCCGTAAAACGCTACAGTGCAGACCGAACGCGTTCGCCGACCGAAAACACACCCACACGTCATAACCATCTTCAGGCGTCTTGCTGCAGCTATATGCGCAACAGCGCGACATGCGCAAGCACAGACAGTAGGAAACAACGTACAACGCTCGCTACGCCGAGCTGAGGCACTGAGCCACCGGAGCTGAGGAGATAAATGGCGCGAACGAAAAAGCAACGCACAAGCAAAACGAAAGATCCGCGCGTTTCCAAGGGCAACGGCCGGGAGACCAATTGTTGTGCAGAAAAACGGGGGCAAAACTAGTTGACGCGCGGGGGGGACGCTTGGCGGCGGCAGAGTTCAAAGGGTGGCGGTACTTTCAAATTATCAAGGGACTTTACTCCCAGGGTACTACAACGAAACACAAACACCCAAAAAAGTGGACGGGAAACGGCACCGCGGTAGAGCATCGCACGTGAAATGCGAAGGTTGTGGGATCGTTCCCCGCCTGCGGCAAGTTGTTTTTTCATCCACTTTCATTTCCATTAATTTATCGTTTCTCATTTTCATTCATTAAGCACAAGTAATTTCCCCTATACTGTCCTTGGTGTCAGCGTTTGTTGACTTTTTGTGGTATGACTAATAAAAATCGGGCAGCTCGGTTAACCCCCTTTCTTCTCGTTTATGTAGGACTGTCAGTCATTCCAATTAATGCTGAATAAGCTTTTGTTAAGGCCACTCCCAAGCGCAACCGACAAAGAAGAGATGCTTCGCGTCGGTGCATTCCGGCTGTAGATCCGAGTTGGAGCGAATGGTTTAATCTGTGCTATATGGTGCACCTTGTATGTGCGGTATCATACAGAGCTACCGAGAGAGTGCGTGCTAGAATGCGAAGGTGTCGCACAGGATCTGTGCTTGAGAGATCAATGGGGATACACCGGTATTCTATGTTTAATTAACGCCCGAGCTCCATTATCTGCGTCGTCATTCCCAATGATAACGAAATGGACTGGTATTCGTTAAAAAGTGCTCATCATCATCAGCATAATCATCATTATCATCATCATCCTATTTTATGTCCACTGCCAGGACGAAGGCCTCTCCCTGCGATCTCCAATTACCCCTGACCTCGGCCAACCGATTCCAACTAGCACCTGCAAATTTTCTAATTTCGTCGCACCACTCAGTCTCCTGCCGTCCTCTACTGCGCTTCCCTCCTCTTGGTATCCATTCTGTCATTCTAATGGTCCAACGGTTATCTAATCTGTGCATTACATGACCTCCCCGGCGCCATTTCTTTCTCTTAATGTGTAGTAGAATATCGTCTATACTCGTTTGCTCTCTGACTCAAACCGCTCTCTTTCTGTCTCTTAATGTTACATCTAGCATTCTTCGTGCCATCGCTCTTTGTGCGGTTTTTAACTTGTTCTCAAGCTTCTTTGTCAGTCTCCAAGTCTCTGCCCCATATGCCAGCACCGGTAAAATGCACTGATTGTATACCTTCCCTTTCACTGATAACGGTAAGCTCCCACTCAGGAGCTCACGATGTCTGCCGTATGCGATCCAACCCATTTTTATTCTTCTCTGAATTTCCTTCTCATGGTCAGCGTTCCCTGTCATTAGTTGACCAACGTAAACATACTCCTTCACAGACTCTAGAGGTTGGCTCGCGATCTTGAACCCTTGTTCCCTTACCAGTTTATTTATCATTATCTTTGTTCTTCTGCATAATAATATTCAACCCCACTCTACACTCTCCCTGTTAAGGTCCTCAATCATTTGTTGCGAACCGTCCGCAGTGTTGCTGAATAGAACGAAGTCATCGGCAAACTGAAGGTTGCTGAAGTATTCGCCGTCGATCCTTACTCCTAAACCTTCGCAGTGAATAGCATTGGAGAGATTGTGTCTCCATGTCTATCATGGTCTGTTTCTCTCAAGTGAAGGATAAGTTCCACATTTTCGCACCTCAATTGTTCATGAGTTCCTTGTCGGAGAAACAACTCCAAACATTGTAAGGCGGGCCTTGAATCGCAGAAGACTGTCAATTTTCTATAACGCTCTGTATTAATCACATGAAGTGCACTGTGGAGAGCCGCGAGCTCTGCACCTGTAGACGTAGTGATTCGAGAAGTCTTGAACCGTTCTGTTGTTCCCCTTGCTGATCGCAAAGGCTTTACTACTCGCCGTATTAAATGTTATATGCATATTGTCATTTCCAGACACATCTGGTCTAGTGATTTCCTTGTCCGTCATATTCTGGTGCGCCAGCTAAAATACATAATCCTGCATTTTGTAACGCCTGGAATGTTACTTTGATTTGATCGGTTAACTTTTTATGCCTCGATACTTTCAACTGTCTAGGCCAAGCATCTCTTCATCAATCAGTTCTAAGCGCTGACTGACCAGTATTTTAGAGCGATTTCTATTTATATTTACACTTTGTAACTCGATTATCTGAGTTCAGCGTTGTATTTTCTTCAATGCTTGATTTGTTAATTTTGCATTCCTTCTTGACGTCTATTCAAATCTTTGTTGGACGTGCGTAAATGCTTCCGAATCGCCCCCCTACCTAAAAATATGCACGCTATCTACAACAAAGAGAGGAGAGCTCACAGGGCTAAGGCTCTAGTAAATAAAATTTAAAAAAATTACCGACGATTACGTTACTTCCTAATGCGAAATTTGAGCGCAGCAAATAAGCTGTTTCACCTTTTCGATAGATTGAGGCAACGAAATCGAGCAACACATGTATGAGCTATCACAGAATTTTTTTTTTTTATTTTTCACACGTATTCCTTTAACAAAGACTCCACTAACAGTTCTTGACAGTCATGAAGGAAGCTTTGTGGTCGGAGAAATAGACTGATATATGTTCGACTTGGTACACCAATGCTTGATTCTCAAAGACGAGATCTATACAAGTGCCTCGCGAGGTTGTCACAGCCGTGGGACGCGTTACGAGCGAGAGGAACGGGATGTTCTCCCGCATAAGTGTTAGGAAATTGCTGTTTGTCTTTATGTCAACATTAAAGTCCCCCACTACTAACATCGGTGTGGATCGATGGACGGTTAATGCGAGTTGCAGGAAGTGCACGACGTCTTTCGTGAGTGCGGTAGGGGCGAAGTAGGCAGCTACTACCAGCAAGATAATTTCGCAGTGGCGAACGGCAGCGGCAATTTCGGCTCGGGCGGTGCACATATACAGATCCGCCGCCACCGATCTGGCTCTCTGATTGCCACCGCACAGGGCGAACGGCAGCGGCAATTTCGGCTCGGGCGGTGCACATATACACATCCGCCGCCACCGATCTGGCTCTCTGATTGCCACCGCACAGGGGTTGCATTGGAGGAGGAGCGAAGAAAGGAATTAAGTTCGAGCCGGCGCTTTGACAACCGGAGACTCGCAGGAAGAGGGGGGAGGGGGGCGGCGTGTACACCCAGCGGCAAACGATGGGGGCAGAAGCGCGCGCAGCAAGCGGACAACACGATAAAGGGAGGAGGGAAGAGATAGCAGCGACTGACTGATGCCGCTGACGCCGATAGTGAGTCAACCCCAGCTGCGGAGTTGGTTTCAGGGACAACGCCGCCGATGCCGACACAAACAATATGATACCCTCGCTTCCGCAGCGCTAAGAACCAGGTCTAGCCGTGGGAAGGTGGTCACGTATTCGTCGACGTGCCGGGGCCTACGTGAAATAACCGGCGCGTCGGCAACTGAAGAGCACCCTATCCGCCACACAAGAACAGGGGGGGGGGGACCCTTTCCTCCTCTTTCTGCATGGCGGCGACGGTGTTCTATGCAGTCACGTTATCTTGACTCTCTAGCGGCGTCAGCGGCATCCAGCGGTATCAGTCGGTCGCTGCTAGCGCTGGGGGGATGAAAGGGGGGCGGGGCTGGTTACGAGGCCGACGACAACGCTGACGACGACGCGAAACCCAGGAACGGACGCCAAAGAGCTGCGCTCTAAAACACACCGGCGCATAACGTAGCGTACGTGGGCGCCGCTTGCGGGAGAGACGGGGCTGCGGTATCGACGGTGGTTGATGGCAACGGGTGCGTTAAGATAGCGTGCTCGATGTGCACGAGGGACGCCTGTACAGCCGAGGAGGTTGCAGTAGCGCTCGCTTGTGCAGGTACAAAAGCGGGAGTAATATTATGCGATAACAAATTAGCTATCCGAAATTTTAACAAAGGGAGAATCTCGGAAGAAGCCCTCCTCATTCTACTCAAAAGCCCTCCCAGGAGGGACATAACATTTATTTGGGTACCGGCCCATGAAGACGTCCCAGGCAACGAAGCCACTCACGAGCTCGCCCGAGCACTCTACCACCGGGCAACTCTAGAGCAGCCAGTTCCAGGGATAAAAGATAGCATGATCACGTACAGGGAAATTGTCGATCATTACAAAGGCGAAAGAAGAACCTTTCCGCCTCCGCATCGGTCTCTCTCTCTGGAGGACGCTCGCATTTGGCTACGCCTCCAGGGAAACAATTATACATCACCACATTGGATCTACTAAACAAAGACGAGGGACTATAACGACACCCTCTGCAAAGTTTGTAAGCAAAAAGGTACGCTAGACCATATAATATGGGAGTGTGCTGGCTCCCCAGGGGCCAAGGAAAACATTCACACTAGAGAGGCCTGGGAGGCCTAGCTCCAGAGCGAGGCTGAAAACGACCAGCTTCGAGCAAACCGCCTGGCCGCTGAGGCCGTGAAGACTCACCATCCTAAACGCACGGGGACTGCTTCGTCCTCCCCCCCTACCTACGTGTAGATTAAGAGGCGGGCACCCCGGTTCGGTGGAATAATAAAGTTTTCAATCAATCAATCAATCAGCATAATAATGTGATGTAACACAGTATTATTAGTGTGCTTGTGCTTCTATGGTCTGCCGGGCAGTCCAACAAGCCAGTGTGGCTTGGAGTGTCATGCCCTGTTTGTTATTTGTGTTACATGCAGACACATTATTATTATTGTTGTTGTTGTTGTTGTTGTTGTAGTTGTTGTTGTTGTATCACGAGCATCATCACTCAGTAGCGAGGGTTTGGATCCGAGCGAGGCCACTTCAAGAGGTCTCGTCTCGGTGAGATTGAACGTGTGCCGGGGCACAAAGGCGACTCGAACAGTGGTTTCACTGTACAAATGATTAGTTCCCCTCTTCCTTGTCAGTTTCCCTTAACCACTTGCTTCATGGCCAATCATCAATGTGGGCATGCGCCACAGAGACACAAGACAAGAAGAACAACAAAACTTTTTTTTTATCTCAGCATGAATGCAAAAAAATTTAACATCAAATTTGAATTTGATGACAATCACCGAAGCCTTCAAATTGATATTAACGATTAGTATTTATTTATTATATCATCCTTAGACTACAAAATTCTATTCAAGTTGTCTTCCCCTTTTGGCTGCTGCCGCCGGATCCACGGCTGATCATCCGTACTGGTTGAGCCACACCCATGGTCACCAAACCAAACCAAACAAGGCTCGATGGATTCCCGTTTGCGCTACAGTTCACGTTACGTTACACACAGAGAGAAGGGACGAAGAGAACATTTATAGAGAGGCAAAAATTAGCACAATTGTAAGTGCCCCCAACAAATTCGCCAGTTTCGCCCGAAGGCGCAGCATTGAAAGCGATAGAAAGGTGTATAGCCCGGACAACGCTATAGCACGCAGCCGAAGGTGTTACACTAAACCTGGCGCGATGACGAGCAATGCGAACGGCCTTGCATGAGTCACATCTCGACAGGGCACGATACAAGATAAAAGGAGGAAATCGCTGCCGTTCGATGGCACCTAAACATATGCTTAAATTAGTTTACCTGGACCATACATACTGTGCGTTCCACTCATAGCATCGATGTATATGCCCACAGTGCTCACGCCAGCAGCGGAATCCAGAGAATGCTGTCCTGGTTTCGGCGGAGCCGCTGGAGCGCACCGTGACGGTTGCGTGGACTCGGTTTAGGCGATTGCTTTTTTTCGTCAGCCTGACGGCAATGCGCGTTATCTGGATTTTTTCAAACCCTGCCTCGCGTCGAAATCGTGACAGCACGACGACGCCAACGGCGAAGGCGCAAACGCGTCTCGGGCGTCCGTAAAATAGCTGGCAAGAAAGCACGAGACAACGAAAATGACCCCAAAGTTTCATGAAAGACCACACCCTCTATTATGCAAGCAAGTGTCGCGTGATTTTGCTGCGGGACGCGACTACGAGACGAACTGGCAGTCAATTTAGCGTACGCATAAGAACCTGCGCGCTGAAAAGACATCCATTAAATTAATCGGCATTCTCATTCGAATGCGTCGTTACTTCTCATTACTTGTTATCTCCTGCTAAATGTCATGGGTTCGAGTGCCCTAAAGGCACCTAAGTTAACTGTACCTTAACCAACTTCGCCCTAATTAACACCAAAAGTCGTGAGTTCGAGTGCCTTAATTACTCTATATTAACTGTGCCTTTTTTGCCATGATTAACGACATCGATTTGGCAGCGATATGCAAGCAACGATGTCGAACACGACGACGAACGCGGGAGCAGTGGCACGAGCACTCCAATTTTCGGCACCTCAGAACGCGGCCTTGAAACATACGAGATCTGAGGCTTTCGCCTTAAAGCCAACAGGAGGAGGAATATGCACCGTATCACTACTTGTTGATGGGCTAGTTCACATTTCTTGGGGTAGAAACAGCGTGATAGAATGTGAAGAAACGACATGAGAAGAAAATATCAGGAAACGCTCTTTCCTCTGTGGTGGCATCTGCACGTGTTTTCACGTCTTTTCTGTCATAAAAACATGCGACTGGAGTAGATGCGTATGTATGTATGTATGTATGTATGTATGTATGTATGTATGTATGTATGTATGTATGTATGTATGTATGTATGTATGTATGTATGTATGTATGTATGTATGTACGTACGTATGTATGTATGTATGTATGGTACTGCTAGTGTCCGGTTAGGTGCAGTACTCGACAAGGAGAGCACCATGGCGGAAGCTCACAAAAGCTAAGGCGATCTGTACCAAATCTAGTCTGGATCCAAACGGAATTTTGCCAGACCAACAAACGAGTACAATGCCTACCATAATGTGCTGCTGCTTGAAAACAGACAATAACTTGGAACATCTGCAAGTTCTTTTATCTTTTTGTTTTGTCGGCCCAGTGTCAGGGAACGTTTATAAATCCGAGTTCTAGCTATTACACACATAATATTGATCTATCAGAAGTAGCGAGCACGACACCGTACACAGTCAATGTACACTAAGCTTCCGCTGCCTCATTCCGGCGCCCGCTCGGTCTGAGGTCGGCGGGGCGTCGAAGAACTGCGAGAACTGTTGACGCTCCCGCTCTTTCGACTCTTCCTGCTGGACCTGGAGCCCTCTAGGCTCGAGGTCTTGGACTTCTTACGTAGGCACCGCTGCTCGAGCGTGCGCTTCATGTGGTCCATAGACATTCTGCCGGGGTCCGAAGGCCGCCGGGCCACGATTATGGCCTTCTCGACCACCGTCACGCGTGGAAGGGCGCGAATGACGAGCAGGGAGGCAAAGAGGAACAGTCCCGCAAAACCGAACACCACGTCTTCGCGTCCGGCCGGCTTCAGGACAAGGATCACTGCCGCGAACATGGCCGAAATGCGTCCACTGGTGAGCACCCAGCATACAACACCTGCCCGCACGGCCGATGGGAAGAGCTCCAGGACATACGTCAAACAGCGGACGATCAGTACGTTCGTGATGCCCTTGGACAGCACGAGCAAGGTCTTGGCGATCATACCGAAATCACTGCCAGCGGCGATACTGATTGCGCATTGTATGACGCCCGTCAACAGAAAGCAAGCGGTAAGTACCCTGGCGACGTTAACGTCGGTAATCAGGAAGTGCATCGCCATGTACGCCGCCAGTGTGAAGACAACCGTGAGGCTCGGTATCCAAGATTCGTTGTATTGGGCCGATGAGAAGGCGTCGATGAAACAGACAAACGATATGGAGAAGCAGACAACGAACATGGCCAAGGCTCGACGTCGGAGGGAGCGACAGTCCAGCAGGCCTTCTCTGTCTCCGCTTTCACGACCCACTTGGTTCTTGATCTGTTTTCTGAGCTTCTCCATGAGACAGGCCGTGACCGCAATTGGGACGTTGTTGGTCTTAGCCCCCTCCATCATGACTGCTTCTGCCGCTTCTAGTCTTCCTTTCGCCACGAGCCAACGGGGCGACTCTCGAGCGGTAAATAAAGCAGGGAGCAGGAGAGCCGTCGGGGCGAGGCAGATGATTTGCTTCAGACGCCAGTCGACGATCAAGGATTTGACGATTACGATCCAAACTTCGCTCAACGCAAGGCCCATGACCGCCAGTAGGAGGAGTTGTTGCGGCCTGTGCGCGTGCGTCATCACCTCGAATGGTATCAGAGCGGTGAAAACGGTATGCACGGCGACACTTGCCACGGTAAGGCAGCGCGCCACAGCGTACTGCGCGTAGCCTGTCGCAACGAAGGTGCATACCGTGCCGGTCGCCATAACGACTGCCGAGCCCACGAGCATGGCTCTCCTCCCGACGTAGTCCACGAAAGCTCCGATCAGGATAAGCGAAATGACAGCACCGGTATTCTGCAGGGTCAAAATGGCGGCCGGCAGCAAACGTCGGTGGCACACCATGTTCCAGAAGCTCACCGCGCTGGTCTCGGCCGTCCGAATGTCGTACTCCCACTCTTCACAGGGCGCGTCGCGTGTGTCGTTGGTGTCTTGGAGTTCACGCTCGCTGAGGAAGCATCGGTTGTACCACCAGCCGGCCACGCCAGGTCCAGCGGGTGGCTTGCAGCGTTCGTAGACGCGACAGCGGCTGAAGCGTCCATCAGCCTCTGTCGGTATGGCAATATTCTTCCAATCGGCTGCAGAGATGTTGAACCCGGCGAGCGGCTTGCACCAATGGTCGACGTCACCGGTGACGAGGGGCACCACGACGGTTTGGCAATTAACCGAGAATGCTCCCAGAAAAATCAGGAGGAGCATCCTCTTCTGGAAGGGCCCGTAACCGAAGCCTTCTTTGCAGTCAAACGACTCGCTTGTTCGCAGATCGACGCCTGCCAGTCGCTGTGGTAGAAAAAGGTCCATGGCCTGGTGGTGAGTGAGATGCTGCTCTTCACATGGAGAAAACTTGCCCGAACTGCATCAGAAGACGAAATTCCAGGTGACAGCAATCTGGGTGCGGACCGTCATGAAGGAAGGCGACTTCTTCTTCTTAAGCTTAAGCGCGCGCTTTTGATCTTGTCTCATTGCGGCGTGTGCCACATTTTAGTGAAGTGTTCAATGAAGTGTTCAATGAAATGTTCACGTCCAAAGACTTCGAGCCGCCACCTGAGGCCAAAACAACAAAAACTGCCGGACTATTCTTTAATAAAGTTTCTTCTTCTTGCGCAAAACAAACAGGGACGAAGAAAAGGAGCTCCTTTTCTTCGTCCCTGATTGTTCTGCCCACGAAAGGTGTTTTTTTTTACATGCTTTACCTACATTTGTGCATGATTTCGTCTTATGCACCGTGTAAGCCCAACAAATACCTACATTTAAGCGCCACACTGTTCACATCCTTAACTTCGTGCATTGCTTTCCTATAGGCATTACACTGGTCACAGGCTATGCGGAAATGCTCACAGGAACAAAGGTGAAGTCGCACTGTGAAGCGCGGAAGCAGCGATGCGAGATGTTTGTCAAGAGAATGATGGCGAGGATAGGTGCAAGCGCAGAGAATTGCGACACATTATTTCAGCACATTTGCGCTCTTAAACCCCTTATGCCACTATGGCACATAGTCATTCGGGAGGATTGGGCGGCCACACAACCATGCAACGACGCATATCCAGTGTCCCAAGAGTGGCGTAGCCTAAATAAAAGAAGTTACAGAAATTCATAGCAACTATGGAATACTACACTCCATTTCATTAAGAAAGTCGTGTGTCTTAAGATACCTAGGAGTACATTTTAATCACATATGTTATGCCGTGATACATGGTTTACTTGGAACATGAGTGACGCTTACAGGCACTGCATATTTATAACAACTGTGCAGTGCCCGGCACGACATCGATCTACCCAGCAACCACGGCAGATGCCGGAAGGGAGTGGAGGATTAAGCAAAGGAAGCCGTACGAATGTTCCTTTCTCTTTCATAGTAATGAATGTTTAGAAATGCGAAATGCTCGAAGACATTATAAGAAAGTAATCCGTACGAATGTTCCTTTTCCTTTCATAGTACTGCATGTTAAGAAATGCAAAATGCTCGAAGACTTTGATCCTCTTACACTGCACACATCAGGGTAGAATAATTTTAGTTACTTCCAATGCATATACAGATTGATATAACATTGTTTTCAGCCGGTTGGCCGAAGGCTTATCATAACTTCTTTTCGTTTGGTGTAGTACAACTTCTCATTTTAAAATCATGTAATGTTGGCGCACCATGCTCTCTTTCTATTTCATTGTGTGTCATGTAGCAGCTGTCTTGTGTTTTGAGTAAATAGTTGCCAGAATTGTAGAACCGCCATATTTCCCGTTACCATCATTCAGTAAACTGCCACATGTAACGGCAGTGTTTTATTTTTTCGTCGATACGTGCGGTGTCCGGCACAAAAATGCGAACCAGGAAGGCAGGTAAATCGAAGGTGGCATGGGGAGGTGGAAGCTTAGTTGTCAGCCTACGCAGCTCGATATTGCACATTGTATCAGTGGTACGTTCGAATCCCGGTGGAACTCCTCGTGAAGAAAGCTTCCTGTGCACTCCCGTGATGGTGAAGCTCAGAATGAGGCGGCGGCCTGACGACAACGCTTGTCGACGGTGCGCCAAAATAAACCAGTTGGCACGGCCAACCAAGTTTTCAGAACTTCGCTGTTGCCACATTAAAGCACAGCGGGGTCTAGTGTGCCTGTTTGGACATGATCAAGCAGTGTGCTTCTCGCTGCTAACCCGGACTATGATACGAGACAAGGGCTTAAGGATACCTGTTATCGCAATCATGAAAATAACCTATAAATCTGTGTCGACATCAGAATTTTCTGGCGTGTGCCTCTATTTTTCTGAACGTATGAAACTCATTTAGATAAAACGGTTGTGTGGAAGGTTCGGCTGCACTTCAAGAGAAACATAATCTGTTGATAAGATTGGACTACAATGCCAATCACATTCACCAATGTGCAAGTAAATAATAATTACATTTATGGAATCTTCCAATGTAGTTTGTACTTTTTCTTTATAGTAAGGAGGGGTGCCTACGGCCCATTAGAGAGACAAGAAAAACTCATAACGACAAATGCAACCCAGGATCGTGCATGAAGTCCGGTAAGGTTCAATTCGCAATGCAGTTTGCACTATATTTCATGTCTATCCCGTTTCCCACAGTTTCTCTTCTAACAAAAAGAAGTCTACAAACAAAGGTGGCATCGCCAACGTTACACAGGAGAGACTGGGGTTGAAACTGGGACACAAGGCACTGCTATTTTTTGAGCATTTGATGCTGTTGGAACTAAGGGAATCGTTTGAGCAGAGTTATGGGTCCTATAAATAAGTCATTAGAATAGTAATTTTGTCGGCGTCCTCAAATCAGTCCTTTGCTCGCGCGCCAACCTTACGGTTATAAATCATGATATTATATATTATTTAGGAGGATTTTTAAAAACCCTTACTAGCTTACTCCATATGAGCTGTGTATTGTCTTGCTTCAGTATACTGCAGAACTATCGCTCACACTCGATTGAGAGGCTTCTGGAAGAACTACGCTAAGTAAGACATCAGACAATCTCTAAGTTACACTCGAGTGATTTACATTGGTAAAAAAGCGTTCAAAAAAGCAATAACAGACGCGTAACTCGGTGTTACAGTGCCCATCATTCTACACGCAACAAATTTCTGTTTGTTGAAATATTTTTAGATGTCGGCAATTGAGAGGTGCTAAGCGACGAAAACACAAGGAAAACGTGTACTGTATTGGTTTTATAGTAAGCCCTCAATAAGGCCCCTTACGTATGGTAAGGTCGCAGGCGCACAACACGGATTCAGGGCACAACGAGGGCAACTGGCAAGTACAAACGGCTATGGTGATTAGCGGGCGATCCAAGTGTGACTATCGCACAAAGATTTTTGGTATTGCTGTTAAGCGCATAAGTGCGAATAAGTGTGTTCCTTTGTGTGATTAGTCGGGGAAACACCGTCTCGAGGACCTAAATTATTATCAGAGGTCGCACTTAAAGCCAAAAGTATTTCCGGCGGAAAAGTTGTATGTTCGTGTCGAGAAAAATAAAAATTGATCACTAACAAGTGGTGTCGTGTAGCAAGGAGTTACACGTGAATGTCACCAAACCCATGGCCAAGATCCCAATGATCAGCGGAAATGTACATCAACAACATGTGGACCAGCGCGTGACTGAACCTTCGTTAGGAGCGCTGCCTGCTTGTGTTGTGTCAAGCACGAGTGAACAGTCTCTGCGATGGCATTGGAGGGATAGCAGTGAGCAAAGTCCGCAATAGGGGGATCGAGCATCCGCATATTGAACATACGCGCCATGCTGAAGCAAGCCTGCGACATCAGCAGCACGTGTAGCTGTGAAAGCTTGAGTGGTAGCTTACCATTGGTCGTATTTCGTAGCCACCCAGACAGACACACACATTGCGAAAATGAACGGAGTGAAAGGGCCGAGTGAGTTAAAAGCAGTCTTAATGAAACCGCTCCTATGGTATCTCAAAAAACTTAAGAAGACAATCAGCATAAATGCATGAATTTTTCAAGCTCTGGTGGTGCTCCTATGAGGCGACATAACGACGCAAAGAATAGCATGTTCTAAGTCATAAGAATCAGCTTGGTCGCATGCGCGCGTGACACGCCGTGGTCGCCTGTCGCCAAAGCATCATGGAGTTCTGTGATGACCGTTTATGTTGGGTGCTCGGGGATAACAACTTCATATCAGAGCCATCAGGAGGACCTTTCTACGGTACAAGATCACACACTGCAAAAAAGCAGGCTTGCGAATGAAGGAGTCAGAAGGTTGAGTACTACGGCCCTTGTCGATGTTGATGAAAAAGACGAAAGCGTTTATATTCTTTGTTTAGTGCTGAGGAAATGAGTTCAAGTTATATGCATTACTTGCAACAGAATAGGAGCGCGATCAGGCGAAAAGCTAAAACATTACATTTGAGGGTGACCTAGTACCCTGTGTACATTGCATACGATTGCAAGAATATGGTATTACTAAATAAACAAAATTCGAAAACGAGTTCACCTCTTAGTAGAGTGTAGTAAAAAAGAAGCTCCATCACATTATAGTTGAGGGCGCAAAGAATGAATAGCCTGGAAAAAACACTCTTCTAGGTACGTGGCAAACCGGATAGACCAATAGCGTTTTGGAAAGCGGTTAAGTTTACTCCTGAAGGCACAAAGAAGACTGGCTCATTCCGCCATTTGAGTCTCGCAGTGATGAATACCCGAAAGGACGTAATGACACATGACTACGCGCGACTGTTTACCAGCAAATAACGACAATATTTTGAAAATGATACGGTTCAGAATCGCGCTCTTTAACGGCGTAGTTTAATTGAAAGTGAAAAAATTGGTGTGGTGTCCACTGTAAACGTGAATTTAAACTACTTCAGTCTCATAGCCATACGATCATTAAGGGCTTACGTTAGAGTGTGGCCATCAACATTGACTAGACTGCATGGTTAATTCAGTAAGGTGAGGTGCGCCAGCTTCTTTTGTCGTACCTTATGCCTCAAGCAGACAAACCGACTTAAGCACATCCTTTCTCGGTTGGCAGCTGCTGCGGTAGCCCATGAGTTTGGATATGAAAATTTACTAGGAAATAATTTGGCGCACCTTACCAAAACAGATTAGTCAAAATCAAGAGCCGTCCACAACGGCGTTTCTCAAAGCCTATGTGCGACATTCGGAAGGTAAGTCTTAGCAACACTTACGGAATACGTTCCGACTGAAGAAAAGGTGCCCCGGAGCGCTGCCGACGATTGTCCTAGCAAGCTGACTTCGCAGACTAAAAGGAACAGAACCGTGGCTTTCTTTCGGGAAGCCTCTGAAAAGCTCGGAAATAGTCATCACTTTGTTTTCTGAGTCGCGACTGAATGCTCAAAAGGTAAGTCATTTCGAGCCAGCAGGCGGCTACGCTTTATCAGGAACAGAGATAAGGCCTGTGGGACAAGCATTGGGGCGAAGTTCAGGCCGCAGGAATAGCTTCAAATTCTTTAATTTTTGTTTCCTTGACGTCATCACTACGTCATCGCGGGGAAGTTTGCAAAGTTTAAGGTCAATACGCCACGTGGTGGCACCCATGCGAACTAAATTCTGATGGCCAAAAAAGGTGCATGTGATCACATGCAGATAGCGGCAGCAAGGGTGACCTTCGTCCAATTGAACTGTCTCCAACCAAACGGACAAAGAAATTCTTCAAAAATGTCCCCGAACACGCCTTCATTACGGCTTCAATAAATATCTTTGCACGCGCAGACTAATAAGGTTTAAACGGCTTTTCTTCTCGTGGCTCGGCTCTCCAACAAATGTACTCAGAAAATAGTCTCATAGGGGGTAACATCTCTTCTGTGTGTCCAATGGAGCATCATAGATGATCGTATTAACTGGGACAGCCTCATAATGCTCATTATTTTCTTATTTGTGTATTTTCACATATTCCTTACCCCTGATACCTATATACCCATATTTCTTCCTCCTGTGCAAGGTATGCTTAACCTGTCTGTGTATCTACCTTTCTCGTTCTAGAGACACATCGTGATCACCATAGAGGAAGGAAAACTGAAGGAGGGAGCATTGCGTCTCGCAGCCAGCCTTGGCAAGCGAACACGCGACCTTTGCGTTGAGATCACGGAGCAAGAATCAAGATTTCCTCAGACGTTTGGTTCCTAGTAGCTATGCCAGCAGTTTTTATTCGGTGCTTGCTTGTTCCGCTGCCCTGCCGTGACTGCGTTCAGCCAGAGCAGTAACACTAAAAGCAACCAAGCGTTTTGACGTGCGATCACGTGTTGGGCTTTCAAGTTTGGATTAAATCGGGTTGCGGTATACTCCCTTCTATCTTTTTCCTACCTACATGGTGATCACCGACAACGGGCTTTCGACTAGCCCTGTCATGATTGCGAAGCCATGTGAAAGACAAAACATAGACATTGATGAGATTCATTATTTATTCCTGGAAGTTGGAGCTATCAATATATATTTTTTTCTCTGTGACAACGCAAGAGAAGAAAGTTTAAAGCACATTAACGACTTTTCTTTCTGTAAGCAGTAATGAAAAAAGAGGACCCCATCAAAGGGCACGCGACAGTGGAAACAACCAAAAGCGCGCGCTCAAGAAGAAGAAAAAAGACGCCTTCCTTGCTGTCCGTCCGTACAGATAGCTCTCGTCTCAAGTCTTCACATATAGTTCGTTCAAGCCTTCTAAACCCCAAGTGCCGGCGCTTACAACCAGGCCATGGACCTCTTTCTACCACAGCGGCTGGCCGGCGTTGATCTACGAACAAGCGAATCATTTGACAGCGAAGAAGGCTTCGGCCACGGGCCTTTCCAGAAGAGGACGCTCCTTCTGATTCTTCTGGGAGTCTTTTCGATTACTAGCCAAACCACCTTGGTGCCCCTCCTCACCGGTGACGTCGACCATTGGTGCAAGCCGCCAGCCGGCTTCAACATCTCTACAGCCGATTGGAAGAATATTGCCATACCGACAGAGGCCGACGGACGCTTCAGCCGCTGCCGCGTCTACGAACGCTGCAAGCCCCCCGCTGACCCCAGCAGTCCCATTGAAGATAGGAAGATTGGCGCTGGACCTGCCGAGGCCGGCTGGTGGTACAGCAGATGCTTCCTAGGCCAGCGTGAGCTCGACGACACCAACGACACACTCGATGCGCCCTGTGAAGAGTGGGACTACGACGTTCGGACGGCCGAGACCAGTGCGGTCAGTTATTGGAACATGGTGTGCCACCGACGTTTGCTGCCGGCAGCCCTTGTCACCCTGCAGAATACCGGTTCTGCAATTTTGCCTATTCTGCTCGGAGCCTTCGTGGACTACGTCGGTAGGAGAGCCATGCTCGTGGGCTCCGCCGTGGCCGTGGTGACCTGCACGGTGTGGACCACGGTGGCGACAAGTTACGTGAGTTACGCTGTGGCACGTTTCCTTACCGGGGGCAGCGTCGTCGTATACGCGGTTTTTGCATTCCTGATTCCATTCGAGGTCATGACGCACACGCACAGGCCGCACCAGGCCCTGTTCCTGGCGGTTGTCAGTGCGGCGATAGGCAAGGTTTGGCAAGCGATCGTCACATCTATGGTCGTCGACTGGCGTCTGAAGCAGGTCATCATCCTCGCTCCGACGGCTTTTCTACTCCCTGCTTTGTCTGCAGCACGGGAGTCTCCCCGCTGGCTTGTCGCGAAAGGAAGGCTGGACGCGGCAGAAGCAGTCATGATGCAGGCTGCCAAGACGAACAACTTCCCGCTTGCAGCCACCGCCTGTCTCGTGCGAAAACTCAGGGAACAGGTCGAGAAACGCATGGGTCAGGAAGGCGCAGACAAAGACGACTTGATCGACTGCCACTCCCTCCGACGTCGAGCATTGGCCATGTTCTCTGTCTGCTTCTGCATATCGTTCGTCTTTCACGTCAGTGCTTTCTCGACGGCGCGTTTGGGGGAATTCTGGATTCCGGGCCTCACGGTGGTCGTCACGCTGTTGACGTACGCGGTCATGCATTTCTTGATTACCGGCGTCGCCCTTATTACGGTCCTTACCAGTTGCTTCATGCTGACGGGCATTATCCAATGCGCGCTGAGTATCGCCGCCGGCGCCAGACTCGGCACTATCACCAAGGTCTTGCTCGTGCTATCCCAGGGCGCGTCAAATGTGATTTCCATCCACTGTCACACATACGTGCTCGAGTTGTTCCCGTCGGCCGTGCGGGGAGGCGCAATCTGTTGGGCGCTTGCCAGTGCGCGCGTCGGGGCCATGTGCGCGTCATTGACTTTCGCGCTGAAGCCGACTGGACTTGAAGACGTGCTCTTTGCCGTGACCGGACTGTTCATGTTCGCCTGTCTGCGTGTCATCCGTACCCTGCCAAGCACTACAGTGGTGGAGGAAGCGAAAATCGTGACCAGGCTAGCTTCGGAATCCACCAGAATGGCTGTGGACCACATGAAGCGGACCCTAGTTCGGCAGACTCAAGGAAAGGCGCTCAAGAGTTCAAGCTCGGAGAGCTCCAAGACATCCGACAGGAAGAGCCGAAAAAGCCGTGCCAGCAGCATTCCTGGCAGTACTAAGACATCCCGTAAATTTTCCACCGACCACGTGCAGAAGTGACAAGCAGAAAGAGGATTGTGCGCACCCCATTGGTGGTGTCGTCTTCTCGAACTTTACGAAGCTACCTCTAATATGCTCGTATCAGTTTTAAAGCAGCTGTATTAAAGTAGCCTTGAATCTACGTTTTCAGAAAGTAGCAGTTATTCTCCCTTTTCGTATTTTTCATGTACCGGTATGTGTATTACGTATCTTATTCGTTTAAATGCATGCAATATAAAGTTTTGTAATGATAGCCAATGTGTCTAAGCTCTGAAAGATGCCCTCTATACTTCTCCATAATATAATACCATGTGTTCTTTTTAAAGAGACCGTTTCTTTCTTTCTCTCCGTGAGACCACCACTACAGTTTGTCACTGAATTACAGGCGCAGTGGGAAATGTGGGAGGCAGCCCGTTTCGAGCAGATTCTACCAATTTCTAACACATGTCCGCAGCATAAACCGCCTTTTTCACTCCGCCTCACATGTAGTGTAGACTGCGTCGTACTCCGCACTCCATACTCCCCATGCCCCCCTGTTTTGGAGTCCTTGAGGAGCGCGATTAGCATTCTGTTCGTATCTAACCTCTTTCACATACCTGTGATCCAAGTTAGCTACTAGCTTGAGCCACTGGGTATGTGCCAGAATAAACTTGCTGATGGCTGCTGCATGTCTTATTAGACAACTTGGGTCACTGAGTATACGATAGTGGCATGCGCTCATTCTTGGCCAATCTCCCAGAATTAGTGCGGCAAGACGACACAAGGAACGTGTAGCATTATACCCTTATAGTAAACCGAAAGCATGCCATCGAAGTCGAGCGCGTCCGCTAAATGATTCGCCATTCCACTATACATTAAGGCAATTCATTAAATGGCTATGTCGCTCATGGCGATGCCGTGCCTTCGACCAGTGCTGGATGTGGAGAACCAACAAGACACTTCATCTTAAAATGTACCTCTGTGTAGATACACTACGCGATTTTGCTTAAAACAACTTTCCCTATAGCATTACTTCCATCATCATAATCTCAATAATCGTCATAACGAATGAAGCTACAGCGATTGAGAGGCGTGAATAAAATATATTATGGAAACATATTTATTGTGAATAAAATCAGTCAATCAATATTCATCATACCTTATAAAATATTTCATCAATTACACAGCAATCGTAAGATAGATTGCTATAGTCGCACTAACGTCGCCACCCTCAGTCCAGGGTTCCACTTGTGTTGTTTCTCAGACACTTCTAGACGTATGGGCACATGGTAGCAGGATGACCCTTCCTCTGTAGGGGGTAATCGTCAGGTGTGTGGGAAGGGGGATGGCGTACCCTTAGGATATTACGCGAGGGGCACACAGGCCAAGGTTGTCCATGAATGCAGCAGAGACAGATCCAACCAGTGCATCAGTCGCCGCCTTCAACAAGAGAGTGACGTCTTCTCTAACACTCGGCACGTGAACCTGAATTTCGCGCTGTCAGAGCGGTAATTGTTCTCGGTGAAGCGGCGGTAGTGTTGTCAGGTTCATCTGAGGATCGGAACGCTGGGTGCTTGGAAGTCCTCTCGGGCCGGCCGGCCGAGGTTAATTGCGCACCGGAGTATCGGAAGGCGTAGGAGTAAATAGCGTTGCTGCTGGAGCCAACGTGTAACGTCAAGTTGTGAAAAACGCTAATAAATGTTCTGTAATTTCTCCATAAACGCGATTCGTGCGAAGTAATCACCACAGAAGGTTTTGTACATGTTCTTTTTCATATAAAGAGAGGTAAAGACTTTGCTTGCAGGTTATGGCTCGTTCCGGTGTCACCAGCGCTGTCGTTTTTAGATACGTTTACCCGTACTATAGTATAATGCGTCTGTGATGACACATCTCCACCAGGCCGAAACTCTTCCATTTACGGCAGTCAGTAAACGCTCGACCAAAACGCGCATGCTGCCTTTGCGGCGCTTCAATGTTACGGTGGACATACTGCGCGCTGTTGCCTATTTATTAAACAGCCCAGTTTCGGTGGCCGAAGCGAAAGCACGTAGCCCGTTCGTATATGGTGATCCCGGCACGCAAGACTTCGAAGCTGCTGCTGACATTTTTTTTTTTTTTTTTTGCCTTTTCTCCACGAGTGACGCCCAAATAAGGGGAAAGGAACGGCAACCAAATCGCTGGTACATTTCGTTTTCCCGCTACGAGCTTGCGAGCACGAAACCCAGCGCCGTAAAACGCTACAGTGCAGACCGAACGCGTTCGCCGACCGAGTGAGTGAGTGAAAACGTTTATTGAGTCTTTTAAGAGTTTCGCGGTTACGAGGTCTCCGTCGTCTTGGCGCTGGCGACTTGAGACTTCTCTTCATCAAGGGTGGGCCCCTATGCAGAGGTTCCACTGAGTCGTGCTGCATCGTTCGCGTGCTGCACTAGGGCCCTTTGGGCCGTGAGCTCCCTACTGGTGAGCCGACTCTCCCATTGCTCCGCACTCGGGTGTTCGTGTTTGTGGAATGCTTTGTTGCGCTCGCCCTCCCAGGTGATGTGGTAGAGGGTAGAAAGCACACCCAAACGTCATAACCATCTTCAGGCTTCTTGCTGCAGTTATATCTGCAACAGCGCGACACAGCGCTAGCACAGAGAGCAGCAAACAGCGTACAACGCTCGCTACGCCGAGCTGAGGGGCCGAGCCATCCGAGCTAAGGAGAAAAATGGAGCGAACTAAAAAGAAAAACACAACCAAAACGCAAGGGCCACACGTTTCCAAGGCGACGGCAGGGAGACCAATCGTCGTGCAGAAAAACAGGGGCAGAACGGCTGCCGCGGGGGGGGACGCGGGGGGGATGCGTGGCGGCGGCAGAGTTCAAAGCTTGGCGGTACTTTCAAATTGTCAAGGGACTTTACTTCCAGGGTTCTACAACGAAATATAAGCGCCGAAGAGAGTGGACGAAAAACGCCGCCGCGGTAGCTCAATTGGTGGAGCATCGCACGGGAAATGCGAAGGTTGTGGGATCGTTCCCCACCTGCGGCAAGTTTTTTTTTTTTTTTCATCCACTTTCATTCCCATTATGTTATCGCTTCTTTATTTCATTTATTAACACAAGTAATTTCCCTTTGTTGTCCTTGGTGTCAGTGCTTCTTGGCGTTTTATGATATGACTAATAAAAATCAGGCCCCTCGGTTAACCCCTTTCTTCTCGTTTATGTAGGACTGTCAGTCATTCCAATTAGTGCTGAATAAGCTTTTGTGAAGGCCACTCCCGAGCGCAACCGACACACAAGAGATGCTTCGCGTCGGTGCAGTCCAGCTGTAGATCCGATTTGCAGCGAATGGTTAAATCTGTGCAGTATGGTGCACCTTCTATGTGCGGTATCATACACAGCTAACAAGAGTGTGCGTGCTAGAATGCGAAGGTGTCGCACAAGATCTGTGCCTGGTATTCGTTTAAAAGAGCTCATCATCATTTTCATCATCCTATTTTGTGTCCACTGCCAGGACGAAGGCCTCTCCCTGCGATCTCCAATTACCCCTGTCCTCCGCCAAGCGATACCAAATAGCACCCGTAAATTTCCTAATTTCGTCGCACCACCTATTCTTCTACCATCCTCTACTGCGCTTCCCTTCTCTTGGTGCCTATTCTGTCACCTTAATGGTCAAACGGTTATCTACTCTGCGCCTTACAAGACCTGCCCAGCGCCATTTATTTCTCTCTTAATGTTTTAGAATATCGTCTATACCCGTTTGCTCTCTGATCCAAACCCCTCTCTTTCTGTCTCTTAATGTTATGCCTAGCATTCTTCGTGCCATCGCTCTTTGAGCGGTCCTTAACTTGTTCTCAAACTTCTTTGTCAGACTCCAAGACTCTGCCTCATATGTCAGCACCGGTAAAATGCACTGATTGTATACCTTCCTTTTCAATGACAACGGTAAGCTCCCAGTCAGGAGCTCACGATATCTCCCGTATGCGATCCAACCCATTTTTATTCTTCTCTGTATTTCCTTCTCATGGTCAGCGTTCGCTGTCATTAGTTGACCAACGTAAACGTACTCCTTCACAGACTCTAGAGGTTGGCTTGCGATCTTGAACCCTTGTTCCCTTACCAGTTTATCTATCATTATCTTTGTTCTTCTGCATAATAATATTCAACCCCACTCTACACTGTCCCTGTTAAGTTACTCAATCATTTGTTGCAAATCGTCCGCAGTGTTGCTGAATAGAACAAAGTCATCGGCAAACTGAAGGTTGCTGAAGTATTCGCCGTCGATCCATACTCCTAAACCTTCCCAGTTTTATAGCTTGAATACTTCTTCGAAGCACGCAGTGAATAGCATTGGAGAGATTGTCTCTCCATGTCTATCATGGTCTTTTTCTCTCAAATGAAGAATAAGTTCCACAATTTCTCACCTCAGTTGGTCATTGTAGTGGCCGCACGTCTGCCGATAACCTACACGTGCGCTACTGCGACACGCCCCTTTGATAAGAGCTTATATACCGCGGCGCCGAGCGTAGCCGGCGCACTTCTTCCCAGCTTATCACAGCCGGCGGCCCAGCTGTGCTAGCGTTCGCCAGTCACCTTGTCAATGGAATAAAGCAATTCCCTTTGCGTACTGTCCTTGCAACCGCCTGGTTCCTGCCTGCCTGGAAGAACACCACATAATGGCGACGAGGATCCACGCATCGACAGCGGGACCCTGCAGCTAAGTTGAGAGTCTCTTCTTCGGAACCGACAATACTGCGAAATCGCCTCGCAGCTGGGACAGATGGAACCTTCTGACGACTCGACCAGTGACTGAACGTCGTACGACGAGCGACTCTCATCGTATCTGATGGCAAACAAGGTTCCAGTCGACCTTCAAGTCGACGTTTTCGTGAGCCTCATCGGTCCGAAAACCTACCAACTGTTAAAGTCTTTGACTGCTCCCGATACGCCTACATCGAAGTCGTTAAGCGAGTTGAGGGAAGTTTTGAGCAAACACCTGTCGCCAAAGCCATCCGTTATTGCCGAGAGAGCCAAGTTTTATCGCGCCGTGCAGGGCGAGACGCAGACGATAGCTCAGTTTGTAGAAGAGATACGCAGACTAGCTCAAACCTGCGATTTCGGTTCTTTTCTCGACGATGCGTTTCGCGACAAGTTTGTGTGTGGCATGCGGCGAATAGATATCCAGAGACAGCTGTTCGTCGAGGACAAGCACTTAACTTTCCAGAATGCAGTTGGCCGTGCTCTGGCGTCCGAGGCCGCAATGAACAATGCAGTGACAGCCCATGATTTATCAGACAGCGATGGCCTAGTTCACCGAATGCAGAGCGGAAAGCAGAAGAATAAGTACGCAAGTAAACGTGCCAAATCCCAGCAGTGTTATCGCTGTGGTTCTTTTAAGCACGATGCGCAAGCGTGTCCGCACGTACGAGCTACTTGCTTCGAATGTAACCGGCAGGGGCACATACGCAGAATGTGCAGAGCAAGAGCGGAACCAAAAAACCAGAAGCAGTGTATGCGCACGCTTGAGTGCAAGACCCAGCACGACTTCACTAAGCTCAACAGTGTCGACGTGTCACGAACGGCACCCATAATGGTAGGCGTAAATGTAGAAGAAACTACCGTAAACATGGAGCTCGACACTGGAGCAGCAGTATCGGTCATGTCGCACCATCAGGTTAAAGTGTACTTTCCTGGTGTTCGTTTGCAACCAACAAAGATGCAACTGAAGACGTACACAGGGGAAACCGTAAAGCCTATAGGAGTAATGGATGTGCTGGTCCGCCACAATAACCAAGAGGCACGATTGCCGCTTTACATCGTTCCGCAAGGCGGCATACCGCTCTTAGGTCGCAACTGGCTACAGCATATCAGGCTAGACTGGGGTGGCATTCGAGGTCTTTGCAAGGTGTCCACTGCGTCAGGCAGTCCACCTACAGCACTAGAAACGCTGCTACGGAAAAACGAAGACCTGTTTAAGGATGAGTTAGGGACCATACAAGGAGAGCAGGCAAGCCTCAAGTTTAAGGATGACCAAGTGCCTCGTTTTCTAAAAGCACGGGGTGTGCCTTTCGCTTTTGTAAAAAGGGTAGAGGCTGAATTGGAAAAGCTCGAGAAGTTGAGAATCATTTCTCGTGTCACCAGTAGCAAGTATTCTACGCCAATTGTTCCCGTAGTAAAGAGCGACGGGTCGATTAGAATCTGTGGAGATTACAAACTCACGCTGAACCCAATCCTAGATGTAGAAACTTAGCCGCTTCCAAAGCTGGATGAGCTTTTGGCAGCATTAGCTGGCGGTCAGAAATTCTCCAAAATTTATTTAAGTCGGGCTTATCAGCAAGTCGAAATGGACGAGGAATCCAAAGCATACCTGACCTTGAACACGTCCAGGGGCTTATATGTTGTTAACCGCTTGCCTTTTGGCATCGCCTCAGTGTCGGCGATCTTTCAGAAGATCATGGATAATATTCTGAAGGGCCTTGACGGAGTTACTTGTTACATCGATGACATCATGGTCACCGGAAAGACTGAACAGGAGCACCTAAAGAATTTGGAGGCGGTATTGAGACAGTTATCAGACAGAGGCATCAGGGTAAAGAAAGAAAAATGCGAGTTTTTCAAAGACAAGTTGCAGTACTTGGGACATGTCATTAGCGCGCACGGAATTGAACCGGCAACTGACAAGCTAGAAGCCATCGCAAAGGCTCCGCGTTCCACGGACAAGCAGCAATTGCATTCACTGTTGGGCTTGATAAACTACAATGGAAAGTTTGTTCCTAACCTGTCAAACGTCGTTTTACCCCTAAACAGATTACTGCGACTCGATGTTTCCTGGGCCTGGAGTGACGAGTGCGAAACAGCCTTCTCGCATATCAAGCAGCTGCTGTCGCAGCCACCGGTTCTCGCTCACTACGACCCCAGTGCGCCCCTGCAACTGTCGTGTGATGCATCGGCATACAGTATAGGAGCTCTCATCTCTCATGTGGAGCCAAATGGTCAGTGCCATCCGGTTGCGTACGCATCACGTACCTTATCTTCAGTGGAGGTCAATTATAGTCAGCTGGAAAAAGAGGCGCTCGTACTAGTTTTCGGCGTCAAACGTTTCCACTACTATCTTTTCGGGCGTTCATTTGTTCTCGTTACTGACCACAAACCCTTGCAGACAATTTTCGGTCCCAAGACGGTAATACCAACTGTTGCCGCAGCTAGACAGCAACGCTGTGCTTTAGTTCTGTCTGCTTACAATTTTACTTTGAAGTATAAGCCATCGAGTCAAAACGCCGAAGCAGATTGCTTATCTCGATTGCCTCTGCCAAGTGAAAGTGAAGAATGCCCGGATGACCAGTTTTATCTCCTACGCATGCAGTCCTTGCCAATTAACTGTCGCGATGTGGCACGCGAAACGGCCCGAGAACCGATTCTAAAGATAGTCATGCAGCACGTAATGAACGGTTGGCCTGAGACCATCGTGAGTGAAGAAATTAAGCCGTTTTTTCACAGACGCTGTGAACTTTCTGCACAGCTAGGGTGTCTTCTTCTTCGAACGCGTGTCGTTATTCCTCGGAAACACCAGTCGCATATGCTCGAAGAATTGCACCAGGGACATCCTGGAATTGTTCGGATGAAAGAACTAGCACGTAGTTACGTGTGGTGGCCAGGCATCGATCGCGACATTGAGACCCAAGTGCGTTCTTGCAACCCCTGTTTAACTCAACGCGCGATGCCTTGCCCGGCTCCTTTGCACCTGTGGCCATGGCCAACCAGACCACGGGAACGTCTGCATATAGATTTTGCAGGACCTTTCAAGGGCGCCATGTTCCTGGCTGTGGTCGACGCTCATTCCAAGTGGCCGGAGGTGTGCCAAATGCGAGACACCTCCGCGGAAAACACAGTAAACCGTCTCCACGAAATCTTCAGCAGGTTTGGTTACCCTGAAGTTGTGGTATCTGACAATGGACCGCAGTTCATCTCAGCTGTGTTTTCAAATTACCTTAAGAGCATTGGCACGCGCCATGTTAGGACGTCAGCCTACCATCCGAGCAGTAATGGACAAGCTGAACGATTTGTCCAAACTTTGAAAGCGGCACTGCGGAAAAGTACTGCCGCGAGCTTAGGCACCACGTTGGGAGAGTTTTTGTTGTCTTACAGGAACACTCCACATGCCAACACGGGCGAGGCACCGGCCACTCTCCTGCTACAGCGTAGACTCCGCACCCGTCTAGATGCCGTCAAGCCCTCGCTGCAGCAGAAGGTTTCGACGCGGCAGTTCATCCAGACAGTGCGTCGCAAGCAGCGCGCACGTGAATTCGCTGTGGGTGAAAGTGTTCTTGTGCGAAATTTCCGACGCGGTGCAAAGTGGTTGCCTGGAATTGTGTTAGGGAGGACTGGATCTGTTTCATACAGAGTTCATGTGGAGACCGGTGGAGGTGTGTTTGCCTGGAAGCGCCACCAGAACCACATAATTCAAGCCAGGGATATGGACTTACCGTACATCCCTGAACAGCGAGACGACCCCGAGCAGCCGCGACCCGACAGCCGCGACCCGGTGCAGCCAGCTTCGTCTTCTCTTCCAGCCACGGCAGAGCGGCGTTATCCTGCAAGGCAGCGGCGCCCTCCAGACCGCTATGTGCCATGAACTACTTTTTGTTTCAGTGTATGCGGCCGAACTACAATAAGAAGGGGGGAGTGTAGTGACTGCACGTCTACCGATAACGTACACGTGCGCTACTGCGACATGCCCCATTGATAAGAGCTTATATACCGCGGCGCCGAGCGTAGCCGGCGCACTTCTTCCCAGCTTATCACAGCCGGCGGCCCAGCTGTGCTGGCGCTCGCCAGTCCCCTTGTCAATGGAATAAAGCAATTCCCTTTGCGTACTGTCCCTGCAACCGCCTGGTTCCTGCATGCCTGGAAGAACACCAGAGTCATGAGTTCCATGTCGGAGAAACGACTCCCAACATTGTAAGGCGGGCCTTGAACCGCAGATGACTGTCAATTTACCATAACTCTATCTATCAATCACATGAAGTGCATTGCGGAGAGCCGCGAGCTCTGTATCTGTAGACGTAGTGATACGAGAAGTCTTGAACTATTCTGTTGTTCACCTGGTTTGTATAGTTTACAGCACCACTGCAACTGGTTGATGTAGTTAAGCTGTCGGTATAGACGTGCGTGCAGTCGCTGCATTTCTCGTACAAGAGGAGTAACCTTATTTGCTTGAGTGCGGATGATGGCAAGTCCGACTTTCTCTGAAGTCTCGGCATTGTGAGGTTTACTGCAGTGCGGCTCACACACCATGAAATAAATCTGTGCACGTGGCAAGCGTCGCCGGAAGAACGCGAGCCAGTGAGGGATCCATCGCCAATATCTCATCCTCGACGAGCCAACTCCTGGGTGTTGTGAAAGAGCATACAGAACATCTTGACCCGGAAGATGCCCTGGAAATCTCCAACGTCGACAGCAGGCTGCTCCACATGCGGCAGGCAAGATGGACCATGCTCCGGCGTTGGCAACAGCAGGGGAAAATTACCAAGCACTCAAGGAAAGGATCACTCGACTCGACACAGCGATCTCTGATCACGGGACCAAGTTCACCCGGCAGCAATGTTAGCGAATCTGTGATCGCATAAGGAGACGCCTCGGTGCAGCCCGGACGTGGCACCTCCTACCCCACCCCCTATACACGGACACCAGCAGGACCAACGGCAGAAGAAACATGGCCAAGTTAATCCACAGGCATGCTCAGGACCCGGGGGCGTTCCTGGCCGAGGTGATAGACAAGTACGTCGGCCAGCAACTAAAGACACCGTTAACGGCGGCCTACCGCGGCCGGCTTACCGCGCACATAGACGCAGACTTTAGGTTCGCTGGGGTGTCGGCCGCCAGAACAGCATGTACCAAGCCATAAGAAACAGCTTGGTCGTATGCATGCGTGACATACCGTGGTCGCCTGTCGCCAAACCATCATGGAGTTGTGTGATGACGGTTTATCTTGGGTGCTCGCGGATAACAACTTCATATCAGAGGCATCAGGAGGACGTTTCCACGGTACAAGATCACAGACTGCAAAAAAGCAGGCTTGTGAGTGAAGGCGTAAGAAGGTTGAGTACTACGGCCCTTGTTGACGTTGAAAAAGACGACAGCGTTTTTATTCTTTGTTTAGTACTGAGGAAATGAGTTCAAGTTATATTGATCATTTGCATCAGAATGAGGGCGTGCTATGGCGAAAAGCGAAAACATTACATTTGAGGGTGCCCTAGTACGCTGTGTAAATTACATACGATTGGAAGAATATGGCATTACGAAATAAACAGAAGTCCAAAACGATTTCACCTCTTAGTACAGTGTAGTAAAAAAGAAGCACCTTCGCAGTAAAGTTGTTGAGGGCGCAATCAATGACTAGGCTGGAAAAAAACAGTATTGTAGGTATGCGGCAAACTGGATAGAAATTTAGCGTTTTGGAAACCGGTTAAAATTGCTCCTGAAGGCACAAAGCAGACTGACTCAGTCGGCCACCAGAATCTCGCAGTGATGAAATCCCGCAAGGATGCAATGACGCACGACTACGCGCGATTGTATGCCAGCAAATAACGACATACTTTAGAAAATCATACGCTTCGGTATCGCGCTCCGTAATGGAGTAGTTTAATTCGAACTGGAAGAAAGGGATGCAGTGTCCACGATAAACTTGACTTTAAACGGCTTCAGTCCCATAGCCGTCGGATCATTCAGGACTTACGTGGGAGTGTGGCCATCAAAAAATGCTAGACTCGACGGTTAATTCAGTGAGGTGTTGAAGAGAAAGAAGGCAGAAAGCTGCAGAAGCCCTCAGGAAAATGAATTTTTTAGTAGCGTGGTCCGGGGGCGTGCTATGGTTACAACGCTTATAAAATATTTACGCAGAAACCCCTCTGGGAGTTGTCTAAGTGTGCGTGAGCATTGTGCCACTTGCTCATCTCCACGCAAGCCTGGTGTCATTATCAATGTTGTGAAAATTGATCCGAACAGTATGAACGACAGCGCTGCGGCGACAGGGACCATCATCAACCGTGTTTAGCCGTACTTTAGTGTCGGCTGCAGATGGCGCGGCCGCGTGGGCCCTATATTGTAAGCGGCCTGTGATTGGGACACGGTACACCGAGTGTTGATAGCTTCGTTCGCGCTGTGTTCTCGCCGCTTAGTTCGCGTTGAAGTGAGAGGCAGCACGAAAGTCAATTCGTTTGCTGCTGCGGGCCCTATCCTGAAAGCGAACATCTTACGTGACGAACGGACGGACGGAGCGACGTACTGACGCACGGGTTTCCTCGTTAGGTAAAGAGGCATATAAATGCTTGCGCATTTAAAATCTCAAAAATTTGAAACGCAGGCCAACAAAAATGCGGGCTTCATGGCAAAGTTGTAACCGCTGGATATCTCAGGACAACTAAATTTGTCTGGTTAAAGATAAAAACTCAACGTTGACAGGGTGGCCGGATTTCGGGACAAATAAGTTGACTGTGGAAGGAGTTCAGCTGAAGCCATATGTGCGAAATAAGGTGATAATATCGGCACGCGTTGAACAGAGGCACCGCAGGTCTTGTAGCACACGCAAGTGCTTGACAACTGTAGAGTAACTGGCAAACTGCCCATAGGAGCGAGATGTCTGGCCCTCAGTTACATTGTGAGTCGGTGCTGAAATTAGGGACATGCACTCTATCACATGAGAGACACTGAACTCCATGATCCATTCTTCGTCGGCTGATACTGATCTTCGCGCGATAAGGATGCGAACAAATTGTTTCCTGTGCCGAAAATCACCTTCCTCCAACTGCCAACATTCCTTGTTTTATACTTGACAATCGCTCAACTCGCGAGTGCAAGTAAATGTGACGAGTTGTGCACGTTGCCATTGGGTATGTGGCCAAGCAACATTGTAAACGTCGAACGGAAGCATGGCAGACAATGTGGAGAACAGACACATCTCACGAAAAACAGCCCAATCGTCTTAAGTAACCGTCTTCTTCAAGGTACATGGACAACAATGACGTTCCAGTAGTCTGAGACCTAACTGCATGTAATGTATTATACCCAAAGGTGTAACTGACCCGCTGGCCAGTAAGAGTCACGCACTATTGTGAGCAGCTTCGGCCATAGCGTGCTAACGGATGACGACACACTTTGTACCATTCTTTTGTCGTACCTTATGCGTCAAGCAGGAAAACCGACTTTTTCATGTGTCTAGCCCAAAAATTAAGCACATCCTTTCTCGGTTGGCAGCTACCGCAGTAGCGCATGAGTTCGGATGGAAAATTTACTAGCAAACAATTTGGGGCACCATAACGAAACCGATAGGTCATAATCAAGAGCCGTTCATAACGGCGTTTCATAGCCTTTGTGCGACATTCGGATGGTAATTTTACCAACAAATACGGAATACGTTCCGACTCAAGAAAAGCTGTCGCGGAGCGCTGCCGACGATTATCCTTGCAAGCAGACTTCGCAGACTAAATGGAACAGAACCGTGGCTTGCTTTCGGGAAGCCTCTGAAAATCTCGGAAATAGTCATGACTCTGTTTTCCGAGTCGCGACTTAATGCTCAAAAGGTAAGTCATTTCGAGCCAACAGGCGGCTACTCTTTATCAGGAACAGAGATAAAGCCTGTGGGACAAGCATTGGGGCGAAGTTCAGGCCACACGAATAGCTTCTAATTCTTTAATTTTTGTTTAGTTGACGTCATAACTACGTCATCGCAGGGAAGTTTGCAAAGTTTAAGGTCAATAGGCCACGTGGTGGCACCCATGCGAACTAAATTCTGATGGCCAAAAAAGGTGCATGTGATCACATGCAGATAGCGGCAGCAAGGGTGACCTTCGTCCAATTCAACTGTCGGTGATCACATGCACCAAACAGACAAGGAAATTCTTCAAAAATTTCCCCGAACAGGCCTTTATTACGGCTTCAATAAATATCTTTGCACGCGCAGACTAATAAGGTTTAAACGGCTTTTCTTCTCGTGGCTCGGCTCTCCAACAAATGTACTCAGAAAATATCGTCATAAGGGGTAAGATCCCTTCTGTGTGTCCAATGGAGCATCATAGATGATCGTAAGAACTGTGACAGTCTTATAATGCTCATTATTTCCTTCTTTTTGTATTTTCACATATTTCTTACCCCTGATACCTATATACCCATATTTCTTGCTCCTGTGCAAGGTATGGCTAACATGTCTCTGCATCTACCTTTCTCATTCTGGGGACACATAGTCACCACCATGGAGGAAGGAAAGCTATAGGAGGGAGCATTACGTCTCGCAGCCAGCCTTGCAAGCGAACACGCGACCTTTGCGTTGAGATCACGGAGCAAGAATCAAGATTTCCTGAGACGTTTCGTTCCCAGTAGCTATGCCAGTAGTTTTTATTCGGTGCTTGCTTGTTCCGCTGGCCTGCTGTGGCTCTGCGTGCAGCCAGAGCAGTAACACAAAAAGCAACCAAGCACTTTGACGTGCGATCACGTGTTGGGCCTTCAAGTTTGGATTAAATCGGGTTGCGGTATACTCCCTTCTATCTCTTTCCTACCTACATGGTAATCACCGACAACGGGCTTTCGACTAGCCCTGTCATGATTGCGAAGCCATGTGAAAGACAAAAACATAGACATTGATGAGATTCATTATTTATTCCTGGAAGTTCGAGCTATCAATATATATTTTTTTCTCTGTGACAACGCAAGAGAAGAAAGTTTAAAGCACATTGACGACTTTTCTTTCTGTAAGCAGTAATGAAAAAACCGAACCCCGTCTAAGGGCACGCGACAACGGACACAACCGAAAGCGCGCGCTCAAGAAGAAGAAAAAAGACGCCTTCCTTTCTGTCGGTCCGTACAGATAGCTCTCGTCTGAAGCCTTCACATATAGTTCGTTCAAGCCTTGTAAACCCCACGTGCCGCCGCTTACAACCAGGCCATGGACCTCTTTCTACCACAGCGGCTGGCCGGCGTTGATCTACGAACAAGCGAATCCTTTGACAGCGAAGAAGGCTTCGGCCACGGGCCTTTCCAGAAGAGGACGCTCCTTCTGATTCTTCTGGGAGTCTTTTCGATTACTAGCCAAACCACCTTAGTGCCCCTCCTTACCGGTGACGTCGACCATTGGTGCAAGCCGCCAGGCGGCTTCAACATCTCTGCAGCCAATTGGAAGAATATTGCGATACCGACAGAGGCCGACGGACGCTTCAGCCGCTGCCGCGTCTACGAACACTGCAAGCCCCCCGCTGACCCCAGCAGTCCCATTGAAGATAGGAAGATTGGCGCTGGACCTGCCGAGGTCGGCTGGTGGTACAGCAGATGCTTCCTAGGCCACCGTTAGCTCGACGACACCAACGACACACTCGATGCGCCCTGTGACGAGTGGGACTACGACGTTCGGACGGCCGAGACCAGTGCGGTGAGTTATTGGAACATGGTGTGCCACCGACGTTTGCTGCCGGCAGCCCTTGTCATCCTGCCATGCTCGCGGGCTCCGCCGTGGCGGTCGCGACCTGCACGGTGTGGACCATGGTGGCGACAAGTTACGTCAGTTACGCTGTGGCACGTTTCTTTACCGGGGGCAGCGTCGCCGCATACGCGGTTTTTGCATTCCTGATTCCATTCGAGGTCATGACGCACACGCACAGGCCGCACCAGGTCCTGTTCCTGGCGGTTGTCAGCGCGGCGATAGGCAAGGTTTGGCAAGCGATCGTCACATCTATGGTCGTCGACTGGCGTCTGAAGCAGGTCATCTTCCTCGCTCCGACGGCTTTTCTGCTCCCTGCTTTGTCTGCCGCACGAGAGTCTCCCCGCTGGCTTGTCGCGAAAGGAAGGCTCGACGCGGCAGAAGTAGTCATGATGCAGGCTGCCAAGACGAACAACTTCCCGCTTGCGGCCACCGCCTGTCTCGTGCGAAAACTCAGGGAACAGGTCGAGAAACGCACGGGTCAGGAAGGCGCAGACAGAGACGACTTGATCGACTGCCACTCCCTCCGACGTCGAGCGTTGGCCATATTCTCTGTCTGCTTCTGCATATCCTTCGTCTTTCACGTCAGTGCTTTCTCGACGGCGCGTTTGGGGGAATTCTGGATCCCGGGCCTCACGGTGGTCGTCACGCTGTTGACGTACGCGGCCATGCACTTCTTGATGACCGGCGTCGCCCTTATTACGGTCCTTACCAGTTGCTTCCTGCTGACGGGCATTATCCAATGCGCGCTGAGTATCGCCGCCGGCGCCAGACTCGGCACTATCACCAAGGTCTTGCTCGTGCTATCCCAGGGCGCGTCAAGTGTGATTTCCATCCACTGTTACACATACGTGCTCGAGTTGTTCCCGTCGGCCGTGCGGGGAGGCGCAATCTGTTGGGCGGTCGCCAGTTCACGCGTCGGGGCAATGTGCGCGTCCTTGACTTTCGCGCTGAAGCCGACCGGACACGAAGACGTGCTCTTTGCCGTGACCGGACTGTTCATGTTCGCCTGTCTGCGTGTCATCCGTGCCCTGCCGCGCACTACGGTGGTGGAGGAAGCGAAAATCGTGACCAGGCTAGCTTCGGACTCCACCAGAATGGCTGTCGACCACATGAAGCGGACCCTAGTTCCGCAGACTCAAGGAAAGGCGCTCAAGAATTCAAGCTCGGAGAGCTCCAAGACATCCGGCAGGAAGAGCCGAAAAAGCCGTGCCAGCAGCATTCCTGGCAGTACTAAGACATCCCGTAACTTTTGAACCGACCACGTGCAGTAATGACAAGCAGCACGAGGATTGTGCGCACCCCATGGGTGGTGTCGTCTTCTCGAACTTTACGAAGCTACCTCTAATATGCTCGTATCAGTTTTAAAGCAGCTGTATGAAAGTAGCCTTGAATGTATGTTTTCAGAAAGTAGCAGTTATTCTCTATTTTCGTATTTTTCATGTATCGGTATGTTTAATACTTATCTGATTCGTTTAAATGCATGCAATATAAAGTTTTGTAATGATAGCCAATGTGTCCAAGCTCTGAAAGATGCCGTCTATACTTCTCCATAATATTGTGACGCTCTTAGGTGCATAGTGGGTTCACGAATGTGACGAATACCATGTGTTCTTTTTAAAGAGACCGTTTCTTTCTTTCTCTCTGTGAGACCACCACTACAGTTTGTCACTGAATTACAGGCGCAGTGGGAAATGTGGGAGGCAGCTCGTTTCGAGCAGGTTCTACCAATTTCTAACACATGCCCACAACATAAGCCGCCTTTTTCCCTACGCCTCACATGTAGTGTAGACTGCGTCGTACTCCGCACTCCATACTCCCCCTGCACCCCTGTTCTGGAGTCCTTGATGAGCGCGATTATTATGCCGCTCGCATCTAACCTCTTTCACATACCTGTGACCCAAGTTAACTACTAGCTTGAGCCACTGTGTATGTGCCAGAATAAACTTGCTGATGGCTGCTGCATGTCTTATTAGACAACTTGGGTCACTGGGTATACGATAGTGGCATGCGCTCGTTCTTGGCCAATCTCCCAGAACTACTGCGTCAAGATGACACAAGGAACGTGTAGCATTATACCCTTATAGTAAATCGAAAGCATGCCATCGAAGTCGAGCGCGTCCGCGTAATGATTGGCCATTCCACCATTCATTAAGGCAATTCATTCAATGGCTATTTCACTCATGGCGATGCCGTGCCTTCGACCAGTGCTGGTGGTGGAGAACCAACAAGACACTTCATCTTAAAATGTACCTCTGTGTACATATGTGTTTATAAGGAAAATATATGCGAAGAAATGTATATAGAGCAATTAAAGACCAGCTCGTCAATCAACTCAACAAACACTACGCAATTTCGCTTGACACAACTTTCCCTATAGCATTACTTCCATCATCGTAATCCCAATAATCGTCATAACGAATGAAGCTATAGCGATTGAAATGCGTGAATAAAATATATTATGGAAACATATTTATTGTCAATAAAATCAGTCAATCAATATTCATCATACCTAATAAACATTACATCAATTACACACCAATCGTAATATAGATTGCTATAGTCGCACTAACGTCGTCACCCTCTGTCAAGGGTTCCACTTGTGTTGTTTCAGGATGACGCTTCTTCTGTAGGTGGTAATCGAAGGTTAGAGGTAGGTGGGTTGGAAGGGGGATGGCGTACCCTTAGGATATGGTGCTGATCTGGGACGCCTTTAATTACGCGAGGGGCACTCAGGCCAAGGTTGTCCATGAGTGCAGCAGCGATGGATCCAACCAGTGCATCAGTCGCCGCCCTCAACAAGAGAGTGACGGCTTCTCTAACACTCGGCACTTGAACCTAAATTTCGCGCTGTCCGAGCGGTAATTGTTCTCGGTGAAGCGGCGGTAGTGCTGTCAGGTTCATCTGAGGATCGGAACGCTGGGTGCTTGCAAGTCCTCTCGGGCCGGCCGGCCGAGGTTAATTGCAAACCGGAGTATCGGAAGGCGTAAGAGTAAATAGCGTTGCTGCTGGAGCCACGTGAAACGTCAAGTTGTAGAAAACGCTCATAAATGTCCTTTAAGCTCTCCATAAACGCGATTGGGGCGAAGTAATCACCACAAAAGGATTTGTACATGTTCTTTTTCATATAAAGAGAAGTAAACGTTTTGCTTGCATGGTATGGCTCGTTCCGGTTTTACCAGCGCTGTCGTTTTTAGATACGTTTACCCGTACTATAGTATAATGCGTCTGTGATGACATATCTCCACCAGGCCGAAACTCTTCCATTTACGGCAGTCAGTAAACGCTCGACCAAAACGCGCATGCTGCCTTTGCGGCGCTTCAATGTTACGGTGGACATACTGCGCGCTGTTGCCTATTTACTAAACAGCCCAGTTTCGTTGGCCCAAGCGAAAGCACGTAGCCCGTTCGTATATGGTGATCCCGGCACGCAAGACTTGGAAGCTGCTGCTGAAATTTTTTTTTTTTTGCCTTTTCTCCACGAGTGACGCCCAAACAAGGGGAAAGAAACAGCAACCAAATCGCTGGTATATTTCGTTTTCCTGCTGTGAGTTTGCGAGCGCGAAACACAGCGCCGTAAAACGCTACAGTGCAGACCGAACGCGTTCGCCGACCGAGAACACACCCAAACGGCATAACCATCTTCAGGCGTCTTGCTGCAGTTATATGCGCAACACCGCGACATGCGGAAGCACAGAGAGTAGGAAACAACGTACAATGCTCGCTACGCCGAGCTGAGGCGCTGAGCCACACGAGCTGAGGAGATAAATGGCGCGAACGAAAAAGAAACACACAAGCAAAACGCAAGATCCGTGCGTTTCCAAGGGCAACGGCAGGGAGACCAATCGTCGTGCAGAAAAACAGGTCCAAACCGGCTGCCGCGGGGGGGACGCGTGGCGGCGGCAGAGTTCAAAGCTTGGCGGTACTTTCAAATTATCAAGGGACTTTACTCCCAGGGTTCTACAACGAAATATAAGTACCGAAGAAAGTGGACGAGAAACGGTGCAGCGGTAGCTCAACTTGTGGAGCATCGCCCCGAAATGCGAAGGTTGTGGGATCGTTCCCCAGCTGCGGCAAGTTATTTTTTTTCATCCACTTTCATTCCCATTATGTTATCATTTCGTTATTTCATTTATTAGGCACAAGTAATTTCCCTATATTGTCCTTGGTGTCAGTGCTTGTTGGCGTTTTATATGACTAATAAAAATCGGGCCCCTCGGTTAACCCCTTTCTTCTCGTTTATGTAGGACTGTCAGTCATTCCAATTAGTGCTGAATAAGCTTTTGTGAAGGCCACTCCCGGGCGCAACCGACACACAAGAGATGCTTCGCGTCGGTGCAGTCCGGCTGTGGGTCCGATTTGCAGCGAATGGTTTAATCTGTGCAGTATGGTGCACCTTGTATGTGCGGTATCATACACAGCTAACGATAGTGTACCTGCTAGAATGCGAAGGTGTCCAAAAGGATCTCTGTTTGAGATAGGAATGGGTTTGACGCCGGAGCTCCGTTATCTGCGTCGTCAATCCCAATGATAACGAAATGGCCTGGTGTTCGTTTAAAAGAGCTCATCATCATTTTCATCATACTATTTTATGTCCACTGCCAGGACGAAGGCCTCTCCCTGCGATCTCAGATTACCCCTATCCTCCGCCAAGCGATACCAAACAGCACCCGCAAATTTCCTAATTTCGTCGCACCACCTAGTCTTCTGCCATCCTCTACTGCGCTTCCCTTCTCTTGGTATCGATTCTGTCACCCTAATGAAGCAACGGTTATCTACTCTGCGCCTTAAAAGACCTGCCCAGCGCCATTTTTTTATCTCTTAATGTTTTAGAATATCGTCTATACCCGTTTGCTCTCTGATCCAAACCACTCTCTTTCTGTCTCTTAATGTTAGGCCTAGCGATCTTCATGCCATCGCTCTTCGAGCGGTCCTTAACTTGTTCTCAAGCTTCTTTGTCAGTCTCCAAGTCTCTCCCCATATGTCAGCACCGGTAAAATGCACTGATTTAATACCTTCCTTTTCAATGACAACGGTAAGCTCCCAGTCAGGAGCTCACGATGTCTGCCGTATGCGATGCAACCCATTTTAATTCTTCTCTGAATTTCCTTCACATGGTCAGGGTTCCCCGTGATCAGTTTAGCAACGTAAACGTACTCCTTCACAGACTCTATAGCCTGACTTGCGATCTTGAACTCTTGATCCCTTGCACGGTTATTTATCATTATCTTTGCTCTTCTGCATATTAATCTTCAGCCCCACTCTTACACTTTCCCTGTTAAGGTTCTCAATCATTTGTTGCAACTCGTCCGCAGTACTGCCGTATAAAACAATGTCTTCGGCAAACCGAAGGTTGCTGAGGTATTCGCCGTCGATCCATGCTCCTAAACCTTCCCAGTTTAATAGCTTGAATTCTTCTTCCAAGCGCGCAGTCAATTGCATTGGAGACATTGTGTCTCCTTGTCTATTATGGTCTTTTTCTCTCAAGTGATGGATAAGTTCCACAATTTCGCACCTCAGTTGGTCATGAGTTCCATGTCGGAGAAACGACTCCAAACATTGTAAGGCGGGCCTTGAACCGCAGATGACTGTCAATTTACCCTAACTCTATCTATAAATCACATGAAATGCACTGCGGAGAGCCGCGAGCTCTGTAGCTGTAGACGTAGTGATACGAGAAGTCTTCAACTGTTCTGTTGTTCTCCTTGTTTGTATAGTTTACAGCGCCACTGCAACTGGTTGATGTAGTTAAGCTGTCGGTATAGACGTGTGTGCAGTCACTGCATTTCTCGTACAAGAGGAGTAACCTTAGTTGCTTGAAGGCGGATGACGGCAAGTTAGGCTTTCTCTGAAGTCTCGGCATTGTGAGGTTTACTGCAGTGCGGCTCACACACCATGGATGAATTGAAGGCGTTGCCGCAGTTGCGTACGCTGACGTAAGAGAGGCACGTTGCGCGAAGAAAGTGGCACTAGAACAATCGTCGAGAGGGGAAATTCTTCTGTTGCGCCCTGTGGGCACGCTAGCGACCGTTGGCAAAGCGTCAGTGATCGCAAACCGTCGTTCATGGCAACTGCGCTGTCCGATCAATGCGGTTGAGATATATACACTGAAAAGTATTTCAACTTTAGGCACGCGCGTTTTATATCAAACGAATTTTACAATTCCCTCTCGCGCAAACCAAAGCGCCGCTTCAGTGGAAGCAAATCTGCGAGCCAACAATAATTAAAGCTGCAGCAGCTTCTCGAACACTTTTAACTTGTACAAAAAGGTTCTGTCGCTTTCCAAGGCACTCTAAAAAATAGGAAGGGTATCGCAGGAGTGAAGCTGCCGGTTCACTCTTCAAAGCGTCGTTTTACTCTCGCAAAATGTCGAGGAGAGTGAAATGCATTGTTCACTCTGTCACCAAGGAGAGAGTGAAATGTGCTTTTCACCCTCCCCTTCAGAGAGAGAGGGTGAAAAGACTCTTGCGACAATAGAAAAGAGAGACTCTTGCGGCAATAGAAAACAAAACGTAGCGTAATCTTCTGCTTCAACTGTAGGTGGCTGGCCCCGAACATGTCAATGTATCATTCATGCACGCTGAGCAAAGAACACATCGTTTTGCTTCTAAGAGAACAGGCCGCCGCAGTTCAAAGGAACGCGTAGCGAGCGCTCCACTTTTTCACTCGGAGTGGCTCCACCGCGCGCGCGCACGCTCAAGATCGCGGAACAACACAGCACCGGAGAAAGAAGATCCGTCTAGCGAGCAAAGGCCAGCCGAGGGAGATCGTGTGTCAGCCATCTCGCGCCGCCACGAAAACACGACAGTCGTTCGTCATGCCTTCGATATAACAACAAATCCTCCACGGTAAGTGAATTCTAACTTAGGTGCACATTCTCCGTATATGTCATGCTATCGCCAGGAAGTCGTCGCTGCGCTTAGCCGACGCGATTGACAAAGGACTAGGCGTGCGCGTTGTCTCTCGATGTCAATCGAAAAAGCCAGTCGTCGCGATAACTGCATGTGATTTTATCACTTTGCCGTTGTCCGTAAGAGCTTTAAAAATCGCAAACGCTGCCAGAACTATGGTATGTTCAATAAGACGCCAGGCGAGAGGACGCTTAAAATGGTTAGTTCGCCAGCCCGTGATCCGAGCCTATGCGGAGCGTGATTAGCGTGCGTTTTGTGTGTTTGAATTTATTCAGTTTGGCAGTCTACTGTGTACGGAACGCTGTTGAACTAAGGAATCACATAACAGAAGGCGTCATTTTGCTGGCAGCATGCTTTTTTTTTTATAAATAAACCGCGCGCTTGACGATGTCTCGCGCAGGGGGAATCTGCGACCACTGAAGTTACGTGCAGCACCAGTGCTAGTTAGAAACTTTGCCGCAGGCATTCAGCTGCATGCTGCAAGAGGTCAGTTGGGCGCGTTATCTTGAACTTACTGAAAACGCATGAGGAATCCATGTTTTATGCTGAAAAAAGTATAAACCCCATATAAGCGATCTTGCGCGCGGCAGCTACAAGCGACGCGACGGAGATGGCTGTCGCGTTCGCTCGTCGCCTACAAGTCGTACTCCGTGCGAGCGACGATTTTGAGCGACGCCTCCCCGGTGTTGCCGGCATGAGGGCTGCAGTCACGCGTGACGCGTGCTTTAGTAATTTACGTTGATGTATTTTACTATAAAAAGTAGCATAAAATATTTCCGGAGGTCTTGCAGTACGTTCTTATCCTTGCACGTATAAAAATTGAATCATTTGCTCGTTCCGCGCGACAATTGGTAGTATTTGAGCGATGTATGTACATCCAGTTCCGGCTTCGCGCTATTGGCTAGTCGCTCATAGCACTTCTGGGCGACGAGCGACGATTTCTAGATTTCCAGAACCGAGCCATCTGTTCAAGCGACGGCCCGCTTTGTCGCTCGAAGCCGTCGCTCGTCGCCGTCGCGCACTAAATCGCTCTCACAGTGTTTATCCCTAAGACTGAACTGTTTTTGCTCATGTTGAAATGGTGTGATTATAGGTCTGGTTTTGTCTCCTGTTGCGGTTTTCGTGCACGGTGCGAAACTGAAAGGGTGCTTATGTCTACGAACTCAGTGAATTGTCGAGCAGCTAGTTACGCATCGGCATCGAATATAACGGCTGCTGTGTGGAATTACAATTGCAAGGGCGCTTTCCATACGCTTATTGTTTTGGACATGCCTGTGCATTTGCTAATATGAGTTGGCGTGTCAGAGTTATGTCATATGAACAGCTAAATCAGCCTTCCTCTGGGGGTTACAAGCGTAATGTGTGCATTTTGCTATAGCATGGCAGATCAAGATGTGTTTATCGCTTGAATATTTTTAGTAGAGAAATAAAATATCAAAATAAAATGTTGCTTTAATTCCGTGTTACCAGTCTGTAGTACACAGAACAATAGGTTGGTGTAATAAACTAATAACTGCGGTTTAACTGCAACTTTTACATGCCTACAAGAATCTAAAATGCTAGATTTCAAACTGCAGCAGTAGTCGGGTCTGTCAAAAATGAACTCCACTGCGCACCTCATGCATGAAAATAAGTTCATGCCTTTTAGTAAGCTTAGATGCAGGCCGCAGTGAACTTGTTAGTATTGAAATGTGGGTAAGCTTGCCATAACAAGCCTTGTTGCCCTTTTTTATAGGCACATCCATATATCCATTGAGCTGAAGGACAATATTTTCATCCCTACTGAGCATCATGTTTGCAGCTATAATCCTCAAATTATGGCTTCAGCAGTGGCACAACCAGGGATGGTGCGGGGGGGGGGGGGGGGGCACACTGGGCACGTGCTTAGGATGTGTCACAAGTGGTGTTTGCGATACACAAGACTCATGACAGACCTATGACGTCTGAAAATGACCAATATTCTATTCATTAGCAGGAGTATTCTAACATTCATGAAAAACAAGGATGAACTGTGGTTTATTTGTTTTTTTGCTTAAATCTAAAAATTGAAGTTAGTTTAGCAGTTGACTGTTGCAGTCATTTGGATGTTTTGCATGCATTTCACTAGGAAGACTAAGAGCTAAGACTTTTTTATTGCCATGGCCTTGACTGTCTTGATGTTGTTTTGCACCATGCCCTTGTGTTGACTTTTGCATACGATATTTTTCAGGCACCCGCTTTATATAACGCAAGAAGGCAGCTGCAAGGACACGAGGATGTGAAAGAGCCAGTGCAGCGCGACTTCACGTAGTGCAGAGGAGCCAATGCCAAAAATTCAAAATACATTGGCATGTTATTTGGACAAGAAAACTAGTATGTGGGTATATTGGGTGTACCATTTGACCAAATGTCAACAAAATCAAGATACAGTATGTTACACGAAGATGAAAATTCTCACGTGCTCCAGGCAGTCATCTTAACATGGTACACTTATGTAATGTCTCTGATTGGAAAGTCAAATCAAGTATGCTCTCTGGAGACAAACACATAGCAGCAAGTGTCATTGAAAAGTTAAAAATGTGTTTTAAGAAAGCTGATTAGTTCTGAGAAGTGACTGCATTTTGTCTTGCCTCTCAACAGATATATCCATGTGATAAAAAAATAGTGGTACAATGAAATTGCATATTTGCTTAGCGACATGATACGTACTTGCAATGAGCACGGTGCCTTTGTTTACTATAAAAAGCAACAGCCATGCTTGGTTAGGTTAGGCCCACTACAACATGCAGGCATGGCTGATTGGCGCTTTTTTTTATTTCTGTGTCGTGAGGTTTATTGACGTGCGTATAGGTGCAGTGGCACGCAGTATGGCTAGTACAAAAAGGGGGGGGGGGGGGGGGGCAGATATATGTAGCTCACTGTACACGACACAGGGCAAAGGAAATCCGTGTTCAGCAACTATGTTAAATGCCATCTACGTAAATTTTACAACGCTACTCGCTCGAAGCGCGCACAGGTGCATATTGAAGAAAAGTTTCCAGGGTAGATAATTTAGTTCGTAATTTACACTAATTTCGCTCTAACCACGAGACATAATAATATGAATATACTGCACGGAAAAACCTAGAGCGAATTAAATTGTGTGTCAGCTTCGTGTGTATACAATAGTCTTTCCTATGCATTAGGTTTTTTGCGTAATGCATTAACAGTTGACAGCCTATCTTATGATGTGTACTCTGTTTACATTACAGTTGTTTATTAGTTTACTCGTTTGTTTTGCGACTGATGAAATGCCGGCATATATATATTTTCAACATTTGACATAACCCTGTATGTTTTGCAGGGACAACCCAGGACGTGCATTTCTCAGCACCCAGTCAACTGCCAAAAGTGACTCAAACACAGGCCACCAGTAAGTGGACATCAGTTGCAGTTTCACATTATGCAGTTGGCGGCTGCCTTGTACGGAGGCTTCTTTTTTTTTAATGAGATGGTGATGTCGTTCTAATGTACATTTTGACCACAAAGATGCGATCATGTCTCACAGAGGCATATATGGTTGCTATTCTCTGCGAGGGACGTGTTATCGTGTTCGTGAAGCATTTGTGTTTGGCAATATTGTCGCCCAATGAGTCGGATATAAACACTAACTCGCCACTGCCGGCAAGTAGTTGCGAGAAACGCATTATGATGCTGTAAAGTTATTTCATTAATTCGAAGGAAAGTTTTGCAGCAGGAAAAAAGGTTGCTATTCCAGGTAAACATGTCTTTTTCTCACAGGTTATTTAGCCAAACTGTGGATGCATGAAATTCGTGACTTATGAATAGATTTTAATTTATTCTTTAGTAATGCTTCTAAAAGAGACTAGAAATAGCATGTGACTACCTCTGCAATCAGCAGACCATACATTTACAGTCATAAGTGGCAGTTCCATGCAGTCTCGCACTTTATATAACCTTTCTTTTCAGCAACATTGGAACTGGTGGCTCCGTTCTCAGAAGAAGTGCACTTGACACTGTATATGTATGTGTGAATTCGGTTTTCTTTGTATGTGTCGGCTCACTGACAAACAGTGCAAAAATCTGTTGTACCATGAGCCTGACGACGCCTTCTGCTGCTAGAAATGCGGCACTTCGTATATTATAGTACTGCATGACATTTAAATCAAAGCTACCACATAAAATTATCAAGAAAACTAACCGCTGTTATAGCTGTTTTCCTCAAAGAACGCTTGTCCTTTATGGGCTGTGTTAATCTGAGCTCTCCACCGATGTTTCAGTAGTATTATCCCTTAGTGAGTGAGAGATTGGGGGCAATTAATCGTGTTAGTGTTTAAGTGGTGTCCTAATTATGTGCATTTGTTCCAACAAAGTTGTCTAGATTACTTTATTGTGTAGTGTAAAGCTTATGAAACCATCAGCAACTACTGAGTTGCTAACACGCATATGGATTTGTCACTATACAGGTGGAACTCGGCTGTACCACTGCAGTGCTGCGGAAATTGCCTTCACCAGCGGCTTTGCAACAGCTGTTTCGCAGCATGTCGGTATGTGTTAATTTATAATTATGTTGGGATGGGCTAGTATTATGGACCACTGCTACTCTGTATTGTGACAGATCCATATGATAAGGGATGTAATGGGCACAGCGAAAACCTTTGAATTTTTTACTATGGTTAATAAACAGGCTCTCCTTTTCGTCACTGGAGCAGGAGAGAAGGGCATGCAGGCACTCCTGAATGTACATATATTTCAAAACATGAGAGAGACACACACACACACACACACACACACACACACACACACACACACACACACACACACACACACACACACACACACACACACACACACACACACACACACACACACACACACACACACACAATTAAACTAAAGGCAGGGACGTTCCATCTTTCATCTTGAAGTTAATTGTGCAGCGCAAAAATAGAACACAGACCACAGAGAAGCACACATGTTAACAGGTTTGATACACACGTTAGTTCAACAGATTTGATACTTCAAGTGTGCTATTTTACACAAGGGGGAAGGGAAAGGGGAGAAAATCTGAAAAAAAAGTGGAGTGGAAAAAAAGGAATCGTGCCAAAAAGCATGAGAAGCATCGCGCAGCCAGGATCACCAGCAGGACATCTAAAAAGCACTCTGATAAAATTACATACAGCACAACCTTAGGTATAGTTTGTTTCAATCAACTCAGATCACATGCAGCCATTACTGCAATCAAGTTGTTTCCTTATGTCATATGAGGGAATGATGTGGGCCCAAAAAACTGTTTAGAGCTGAAGGATTATGTTCCATTCTAGCCTCATTGCCTGCTTTTTTATCATATTGTTATCAGCTGCTTATGTTAGGGACAAAAAGTAAGAGTACGAACTGTTTCCCGATTCGCCATTCCACACAACATGTCTTTGTGACTATATGTACATGCAGATGATCCCTAGTTGAAAAATATTCAGTACAGCAGAATCTCATTACAAGATGCACTTGGTTGTAAGAGACATCTGAAAATGGTTTGGTTGGTTTTCCGATGTTTGCCACGTTAACAATACTGTATACAAGAGACACCTTTGTTACTAAGGATGACTTTTTAAGTATTCACTACTTCGAAGCGACACAGCCCAGACACATTCACTTTGTGCACCTTGTGTGCTCCGAAGGGCGTAAAGATCACGCAATCCTTACACAAGTCAATCGCGCATGTCTCTTTTAGCATGAACCAGAAAAGGAGGGCAACGAGGACAGTGCAGGGCAGAAAGTGTCGGCAATTGAAGCTGACGAGCGTCTAAGAGCACCTCAACCCGCCGCGGTTGCTCAGTGGCTATGGTGTTAGGCTGCTGAGCACAAGGTCGCGGGATCGAATCCCGGCCACGGCGGCCGCATTTCGATGGAGGCGAAATGCGAAAACACCCGTGTACTTAGATTTAGGTGCACGTTAAAGAACCCCAGGTGGTCGAAATTTCCGGAGTCCTCCACTACGGCGTGCCTCATAATCAGAAAGTGGTTTTGGCACGTAAAACCCCATAATTAAATTAATTAAATTAAATTAAGAGCACCTCAAAGGTACTGCGAGCAACAAGGCTTGCAAAGTGAAGTGTTTAAATTCCAGAAGTTGGGAAGGAAGCTAACACAATCTACAGTCACTAAAAAGCTGTGAATGTCTTCTTTAAAGGGCCCCTAAACCACCGAGGTTGAAATTTAGTTGCGGTGTTGCAGTTCTACACAATAAGGCAATGAACAGGTAGCCACGAGAATTTTTCGAAACGGTGCAGTAATAGTGGAGCTACGTGTGTTTGATTATCGAAAAGTAGTCCCCACTCATTTTACTCTTTCATCTGGTACACGCCATATGGACAGTATCGTCTTTTCCTTGCCTAGTACACCTCTAAATGTTACGGGACAGGCCAACACCAACGAGCTCTGTTGCTGCCGCGCTGGCCCATCGTCCTGCGAGGGGTGGCGCTAATACAACGGAACAGTATGGTGACTCGTGTTGAAGAGCCTCATAGGGAGACCCTTCTGTTGGCGTTTCTGTTCTTTGCCCCCATTGGCTGCCCACAATGGCATCGCGCGCAACGCGACGAGGAAGAAGGAGTGTGTGTATTTGCTTGCAGGCCTTGCCGGCAGTCGTACACTTTCGTTCGAACAATCGACAGCACCGGAAACTGGTGACATCATCAGAGACAGTCTGGTGACGTCAGGACAAACTGGGGGGTGCAGGATATGTCCAGAGACGCGCACGGGGTCATTTTCTTCATATTGTGGTGCTCCGGCAGTGCTACGCACTCTGGCATTTGGCTTCGTCGATCGTGACGGCATTCTGATTTCGATACGCGTGTTTACTTGAAATGTTCAAAAAATGTCGAGAAGTGGTTTAGGGGCCTTTTAAGCCACCCTGAGCATTTATTCCTTCAGATATATCAAAACGTACTTTAGTGATGATGCATAATAAAGTGATCTAGTCTGGCTCCTCAGTGTCTCAAAATTTTTGGTTTCGAGAGACATGTTTCCCGTGCCTCTTGAATATCTTCTGATGAGGCTTTACTGTAGTATACACAAACAATTGTGTAACTCCTCCTGCACGTATTATTCATTAAGCCCGGTCACTTATGTGCAAAGCTCGTGGTTAAGTCTTGATGTCCGTACTTTTTAGAGCTATGTTTATTAATTCATGCTGTTCTTATTGGTTCTTCGATGCAGGAGACAATGCCTACGAAATTATTGGCCCTGATCATGAGAGCCCTCAAGGGGCAAACAACATCTCTGTTGCAGAAGTGAGCCCGATACCACTTGGAAGTTACCATGACAGATGACACGGCAGCAATAGATACAGAGACTGCCATGTCTACTGCAGCTGCAACAGTGTACGAGGCAAGCAGCAGCGCGTCAGCATCAGCAGCAGTGTCAGAAGGAACCACACCAGGCCTGGTAGAGCAACATGTGTGCTATCACTGACTTTTTTTGTAGTGGATACAACGCATTTGCTCAACATACAAAAGCTTTTCACCACGACTGTGAGCCAGTGTTATTGTGCAGCAAGTGCAAGACTAAGTTAGGTGTTATAACACAGTACAAGTATCACTTTAATATATGCAAATGCAAACATATTACAGTTGTTGCCTCCCCAGCCAGCCCACATAGTGACAACAATGTGGAACACATGGTGGGACACACCTCTCCCCCGTTACAAGATAGTAGAGACAGTCAGTGTTGTTGCTAGATTGACTGGTCTTTGTAGGCAACTAGAAGGACAACACAGGTGTCATAAGATTGTTGTTGATGTTGTTGTTGAAGAGGTAAAAAAAGTTTGATGCAGCTGAAGTGCCAACTGATATTGAGCAAATCAAAAGCAACCACCTGAGAAAGCAACACTATCGAAATTTGGGTATCTATGTGCCGCCAACTCTGGTAAGAATGGCATAGGACAGAAGTGTGATGAAAATCACAGATACTGCTGTTGCATCACTGGCCACAGTGAGCAGCGACTTGTAGGGCAAGAGAGTCAACTGAAACTAACATTATGATATAGTGTCATGCTCCCATGTGACCACTTTTCAAGTTATTTTGCAAGATACAGCTCAACCTCCAGAAACGAGACTGCAACTTGTCTGTAAAAAAGCTTTCACAAAAAATTATTCATAACACTATTAACATAGCAGTATCTTTTTTTTTGTGTCGGTTCGAGGTTCCCGGCTGTCCATTAATGCAAAAATTGAGGAAAGAAGAACATGTGTCGTACTTACACCTTTTTAACAAGTACGAGGGGGACAGAACTTTTCTAGTCATGCATCTTCATCATACTATCAAGTTTTTAAATGCCTTTTATAATTATTATTACCAGTTATATCTGAGTGCATTGTATGCATGTAGCAGGTGTAAAATCAGGTCAGTTGGATCAGATGCCTTATCTGCAAGCGAGCCCTATATTCAAGAAATTTGAATTAAAATAGTTACGTTAGAGACGCAGCCTTTCAGCACTTTATTGCCTGTGGTTTAAGCATTGCTCAATACTTTTGTGGGTGGCAATTTCAACCGGCACAGCACTGCGCTTTGCCACAGTCACACTTGTCTTCAAAGCGGTGTTTACCATTTGTGTTGATCTGTTTGTGTATGCATAGAGCAAGTTTTTAATTTATATTTTTCTGCATTCTTGTGCTTGCACTAAGCTTGTATAAGGCAGTTACAAAATGTGCGTCACTATAACGAACTGTTCTGTTGAGCTTACATTTGCAAATAATCGTGTTCAGATGGCCGCACTTCTATGCGGGTGCACCGCTAGCTTTGTGTATGTTCTCATGTTTGTATAAAGCTTATATAAGCTAGTTAGAAAATGTATGTCACTAAGCATTGTGATATTCTTTAAAGAACTGCTTGGTTGGTTTTACACTTGTGAATTAGTATTGAGGCGGCGGTATTCCCATGTATGCCCACTGCTAGCTTTCTGTGTCCTCACGTGTTTGTATTAAGTTTCTACAAGGGAGTTACAGCATGTAGGTCACTAAGCGCTGTGATATTTTTTAAAGAACTGCTTTGTTGGTTTTACACCTGTGAGTAATAGTACTCGGGTGGCACTAGTCATGTGTAGGTACACAGGGACCATTTGTATACATTATGCTCATGTAAAGCAGTTACAAAGTGTATGTCACTAATTACTGTGATATTTGTTGAATTGCTGTGATGGTTTTACACATGTGAATAATAGTGGTCAGGACACAGTACTTGCGGTGTATAGTTGAATTTATACACTGCCAAGACATGGGCTGTATACGTACCAAAAGAAATGTATGTCATTATATTGTTGTGATTATTACTGTTTGGATTTTATTAAACTGTAATAAAATTGTTTCTTGTATCTATTGAGGTATGGCAATTTGTCATGCAACCAAACTGAGGACCTGAACTTGTGCATACAAATAAACAGCTAATTTAAGAGTATACTGCTCATATTCTGCTAAACCAGTTTAACAAATCTTGTACTACAATGCCGGAAAAATGACAGAGCTGACTCGGATGTACAGAAAAAGTTCTGCACTGGCTGAAGGACTGCCCCACACTGGAGTTCGTAATGTTCCGTTTATTGGAGTAGAACAGAAAGTGCACTTCTATTAAAAATGCGACAGTCGGTGCAGAAACATAAGGCAGACGAGCGGATGTGGCACATTTTTTTCAGGGCCCTCCATGCCTACTACTGCATTTCTAGTCTTCCTGTGCTCTGCGTATAAGCCCCTGTTCAGCCAAGGTTTTTACTCCATGACAGTTGTTCTACTGGGTTCGTAGCAATATTGAAGAAAAAAATTCAATGGTTTTCAAGGACTTTCGAGGCCCCGACACAGTAACTTCAAGGACCTCGTGCAATGTGTGTAGTAGTTTGGACAGGCAATAACTTGTTCAAGAACACCGTTAACTTTAATGCAAACAAAAGAAAACAAAACAAATCGCATTTCAGTGATTTCAAACATTTGAAAGACTGCTAATTTGCCTTTCACCGCCCACCACTAAACGCACACAAGGAAGCATTTCAAGAAAGCGCTCAAAGTTTTTCCGCAATAGCACAATTAACTACTTGGACCTGCAACATTTGCAGTTTTTGATTACTGTTTGGTTTGACAGTGGATGTGATGTCATCTGTTGCCTCAGCTTTTTTCACCATCAAATAAGCAATAGTCATTTCTAATTTCTTTTTATTGTGTCTGTCGCTCTCAATTTCCTCTTCACGGCTTCTCTTCGAATGCCTCAACTGTTGAGCTTCCTGCTTCTGCTCCTCCAAGCACGTTTGTCGCCGGTTCCATGTGCATAAAACTGGTATCTGCAGCTCCTTTGTAATTTCAACTTTAAGGATGTCGCTTTCCTTCTATTACCTCTAGAGACAATTTTCTGTGACATGCGAAAGAGTGTCACAGAAGGGAAAAAAACGCTTAGCAATGTCTGCTAAGTCTAGCCAAGTGTACAAGTTTGAGGACTTTCCAGTACTTCTAAAAATTCAAGGGTTTTCAATGCCTTGAAAATGGCATTTTAGAAATAAAGGATTTTCAAGGATCGCTACAAACCCTGGATACTAGCACCTAAATAATTTTACAAGCTTATTTTGGCATGGAGTTAGGAAATTCATGCTTTCTAGCTAACGCTGCACTATCTCTGTACAGTGAAGCCACGAGAGCGCAACTATTTTGGAGTAAAGAAAAATACTGAAAACTTTTAATACCACTCTTCTTTTTTTCTATGGAGCTTCGTATTGCCTAGTTAAGTTTACGAATGTGCCTGGTTTTGGCGGGCGTTTCTTCGACATTTTCTGGAAGAAGCAGATGTCTAGCCCCCGTATTCAGAAATGTATCTTAATACAAAGCTCATGCTTGACTTGATATAAACGACGCCTGGTGCGAACGTCCCCCAAGACGCTCACTGCCTTTCTTTTGGTGCGTTCACGACTTGCGTCGTTTAGATCAAGTCAAGCATGGGCTTCAAGTTATGATGCATTTCTGCATATGGGGGTAAGCGTGCACAATTCCGGGCAACGCACTGTGCCATTGACACTGAGAGAAAACGGGGAAAACAGAGTTAACCACTTATGCTCCTAAACTTTCGCGTACCTGTGGTGTGCGTGTATCGTGGAAGAAGAAACAGCGCAAACACAAGGACGAAAAAAAGCATCAACCACACCAGCGCTTCGTGGTGTGGCATGTTTTTGCGTCGTCCTTGTGTTGCGCTGTTTCTTCTAAAATGCTCAACCAACTAGCCGGCAAGTCCATCCTGTGCATATATAAATTGAACACACGCATGAGTGTAGATGGTCTTCGAAGCTTTTAGAACGAGCAGTGCCACAGGATACGAGCAGTGCACGCGTAACAAGTGGACACATTAGGCATTTAAACATGCGTGCCAATGCATTTGACGCGGCTATCGGCATAAGCAGTCTCCAAATGCTGGAATGCATGCGCTTCAAAACGCTAACGATGCGCTGCTAATGCAGGACAACAGCTCACAGCGGACTGAACCAAACTCTAAACTAATGCACTTGAAAAGAACGCCTACACGGCAGCGTGAGGCACGTCGAAATGCCTGGTACTGGCGTCGCAGTTGCTCACCAGTATACGCGCGAATTAAATTCACATACGTGGATGGTTGGCGCAATACTTTGTATCCGCGTATTTTGGAGAACATGGACTGGAGAAGCACTCGATCATGAGCTGAACGGCACATTTGTTATTTTCCTGCGGTGACGACAAGCCGTGAATAGTTCTCACGTTGTCGTCTACGTTGTCTTCCTTCGTTAGTCGTAGCAAGGAATGGAAATGATGCAAACGCACACGTATTCCAGTACACAACAGCACAGCACGCTGCAGAGAAACCCCACCCACCACAGCCGATTCATCAAATACGTTTGGTATATATATAACCTCTAAAAGAACACAACTGGGCGTGGCGGCGCTGTGGTGTAATGGTTATGATGTGTGTTTTGAATTGTACAAATGCGAGTGTACGCGGGTTCGAATTCACATGATGTATAGAGCATTGTGATTCTTGATAAGTATGTGATTCCCTTGACAATTGTATTCTAATTAGATTGTGTGACTCCTGATTGTGAAATTTGCGAAGATATTTGCAGATTAAGTGTTAATTCGCTTTTTTTTCTCCTCAGTGGCGTTCGTGACGCATACGCATAGGCCGCTTCAGAGCAGTCACGCCTCACGGTAGGCAGCAATAGCCAGGAAAAAATGACTTTAAAATCCTGCATAACTTTGCTCACGCCTATTCTGAAGGCCGCTTGGAATCGGGCCAGTGTCTCTGAGGAGCCGCCTAGGGAACAGTATATCAGCGGCCCTAATTTGATCTGATTTCCTGCCTGCATGCGTGACCAGGACTTGGCTAAGAGGGCATTGGGAAGAGTACTAGCACTCTGTTCTGAAGGAGTACAAGCACTCTGTTTGGGGGAGTAGAAGTATTCGGTCTGGCGGTGTACTATTAACCCTGCGGGGAGAGTATTAGCACTCTGCGGAAGAGTACTAGCACTCCCTGTGGGAAGAGTATTATAACTCTGCGGAAGAGTACTAGCAATCCCTTGCGGGGGAGTAACAAAACTCTGTCAGGAGGAGTTGACCTACTCTCTCTCAAAGAGGGTCGATCTACTCTCGAAAAGAGAGTGAAATATGGGACAAGCAGCTACTCCCTCAAAGAGAGTGCCCGGCACTCCCTTAGTTTTTAGAGTGGGGGTTTGCTTATTCGACCGCCCTACGAATGGTCTTACTAGAACGGAGGACTCTGCTACCACAAAAGTTGTGCCATTATGACGTGGCTCATTGCACACCACCACGTAATACGAGAGGACACCACCGATATCCTCCGATTACGGAGCTGATGGATGAAACCCACGCTCGCTTGTCACTAGCGCCGCATTGCGATGTTAGTGGCACCGAAGAAAAAAAAAGTCGGCATTGCGTCCGTAACGTTAGCTTCTATGTGGCACGGCAGAACATTTGACGTCATTTTGGACTACGCGATGGCGATCGGCGAGTAGCGGTGTCTAGACGTTAACCAAAACAACAAAGGAGGCAATGCAGGGAGACATGGGTTGGGTCTCCTTTGGAGTGAGAAAAGCGCAGAGCAAAATTTGTTTTCAGGAAACGCGGGAACACTGGCGAACATAAATCGGCGGCTAGAGTAAACAAAATATGTGTACCTGAAAAGCGGGCTCATTGAATGGAGGAAGAGGCCAATAAAGTTGGCAACCTGGGACAGGTTAATGTAAAGTGTAAATGGAAAAATGGGATTCCAGAAAAAGATAGTGAGAGAAAGAAAGGCGGTGAATTGGAGGGTAAGAATGGAAACAGAAAAGACCACGGAGATTGAAAAGAATGGCAAGGATGAAATTAGAAAGCAGTATCTGCAGGGTAATGCAGAGAAAGTACCTCGCTATTTGAGGCCCGAGCTGGTTTCCTAAGGAAAAAACATACCGGAGCATATGTTCACATCAGGATGAGGCATGTGCTAGATCCTTGCAGAGAAAATCCGGAGGCAACTTAGCACAACCTAATCGAATTCGAACGCAGCGAGACCCGTAGGAAACGTCCATATTGCGGAAGAGCTGTTATTTAAGGCGGATGCAACCATTAACCGGTCAGTCGAGATAAGGAGGAGACGTTTAGAGTAGGTTTTAAGGAAGAGAAAAAAAGGAAAGCTTATGGAAAATACAAGATTGATAAATATTGACAGATCATTCAATTTGCTCAAGTAAGCTAGGCGACTATTTCTCGCCGCACCGCTTAGAAGTGAATCATCATCGAAGAGGGGCGCAACCCTGCTATTTTGGGGACCATACTTGCTATTTTAAACCGGTTTGCGTGAAACAGACACCGATCCAAGGCCGCGCCACGAAGCACTCCGTCCGGGATCCGTGAAAGCGAATTACGAAACCACGGCGTCTGGCTTTGTAGGTCAGTTGCTTCTCGCGATTAGAGCACTGCATGGGCCCGCTAAAACACGCGTCAGAGGGCCCGGAGGCCCGCCCGGGCCCGTGCAGCGCTCTACTCACTTCACCGCACCAAAAACACAGGCTTGTCGGGCTAAACCGTGCAGAGAATTAGGTCGATCGTTGAAATTAGGACACTTCTGAACACTGTAAGGGTTTCGTAGGCGCAGGTCCGGAGTATCTGGAGATCTGCAGGAGATGCCTTTCAACGGCAGTGTACGTAAAAAGGCTGGTGATGATGACGACTACAATGATGATAGTGGCAAGAGGCAGATTAACCTCGGCGCCACAACTTTCAAGTATTTCCATGTTACCTTCAGCTAAGCTCCTCTAGAAGCCCCTGCCTTCCCTGGATCACAAATGCTTTCTTGCTCGTCGTATTAAATGTTGTAGGCACATTGCCATTTGCAGGCACATCTGGTCTAGTTCTTTCTTTGTCCGCCATGTTCTGGTGCGCAAGTTAAAATACATAATCCTGCATTTTCTACACCCTAGAAGCGTTACCTGCTTGGGTCGTTTAAGTTTTTATATCTCGATACGGTTAAACTCTGTGCGAAGCATCATTTATACACTCATTTCTGACAGTGTATTTCTGAACAATTGTTATTAATATTTACTGTTTGTAGCTATATTATTTGAGTTGTACCTTGTACTTTCTTCAATGATTGATTTATTATTTTCCATTTCCAGCATAATCATGTGATGTAACACAGTATTATTAGCGTGCTTCTTCTTCTATCTTCCATCTTCTGCCGGGCACAGACCAACACGAAAGAGTGGCTTGGAGTGTCATGTCCTGCTTGGTACATGTAGACACATTATTATTATTATTATTATTATTATTATTATTATTATTATTATTATTATTATTATTATTATTAGAATTATATCACGATCATTATCACTCAGTAGTGATGGTTTAGATGCGAGCGAGGCCACTTGAAGAGGTCTGGTCACTGTGAGGTTGAACGTGCGTCTGGACACAGAGGCGACGCGAACAGTGGTTTCACTATGCAAATGGTCAGTTCCCCTCTTCTTGTCAGTTTCTCTTGCCCACTTGATTCATGGCTAATCCTCAATGTGGGAATGCGCCACGAAGACTCAAGATGACAACAACAACAACAAATGTGTTTTTTTTTCAGCATGAAAACAAAAAATTAACATCAAATTTGAAATTGATGTAAATAACCGTAACCTTAATATTGATAATAACGATTAGTATTGATTTATTATATCATCCTTAAATTACAAAGTGCCATTCAAGCTGTCTTCCCCTTTTTCCTGCTGCCGCACGATTCAAGGCCGATCACCCGTAGTGGTTGAGCCACACCCATAGCCAGCAAACCAAACCAAACAAGGCTCAATGGTTTCCCGTTTGCGCTACAGTTCACGTTACGTTATACACAGAGTGAAGGTAGGAAGAGAACATTCACACAGAGCAAGAAATGAGCACAATTGTAAATGGCCCAAACAAATTCGGCAGTTTCGCCCTAAGGCGCAGCATCGAAAGCGACAGCAAGGTATATAGCCAGGACAATGGTATAGCCCGGACCCGAAGGCGTTCCAACAAAGCTAATGCGATGAGCAGCAATGCCAACGGCATTGCATGAGTTATCTCGACAGGGCACGATAAGAGACAGGAGCGGGAAGTCACTGGCTCTCGAAGGCGCAAGAGAGCTGGTTAGATTAGCCTAACTCGACCTTTCGTACTACGCGTTCCACTCACAGCATGGTGGTATATGCCCACAGCGCTCATGCCAGCAGCGGAAGCCAGAGACCGCTGCCCTAGTTTCGGCGGAGCTGCTTAAGCGCAGCGTTTCGGTTGCGTGGACTCGGTGTCGGCGATTGCTTCTTTTGGTCAGCCAGACGGCACTGCGCGTTATCTGGATGCCTTCTAACCCTGCCGCGCCTCGATACCGTGACAGTACACAACGCCAACGGCGACGGCGCAGACGCACCTCGAGCGTCCGCAATGTAACTGGCAACAAAACTCGGGACAACGAAAATGACCTGAAAGTTAAATTAAAGCCCACACACACCCTCTATTATAGAAGGCGCTTCTGTGGGCACGCATGCAGAACGGGCTTAGCTATCTCGTGTTTTTGGCCCGGTTCCCTTGGTCCTGCAAGGAACCGATTGCATCCTCACGTTCAACACTTCAAGCGACATCGACTGACACCCCTCCCACATCGTTACGTCCAATTATGACGACCAGGGTCCACCGTATAAACGCAAAGCCAGCCTCATTCACGGGACTCCCACTCCAGCCCTAATTGAGGGCGCAGACCTAATGAAATGCGTAGAGCAACACGTTGGACGCGCGGTCAAGGCGGCTATGGACGCCGTCCTCCCTGCAATTTTTGAACGCTTCCAGCAGTTACAGAATCGCATGACGGCACTCCAACAAAACCACAGCACGCTAGGTGCTCTGGTCGCACAAATCGCACAATGCATCCCAAAATTAGCGCCCGTCCAGCCGGAGAAGACTTTCCCTCACCCCGCGCTAGACCCACAGGCGGCACCAGTCAGCGCAGCGGCTGTCCTCCGCCCATCCCGCCTGGACCTGGCCGTCCACACACTCACCCACAATCGACATGGCTGTAACAAGCAATAACACCTATCGCGTTTGGCAGTGGAACTGCCGCGGATTGAAAAAGAAGGCCACCCTTTCGCCAGCATGTTAATAACGTGGCACAGCACGAATCCTACAAACCTGATATCATAGCGCTACAAGAAGTCAACATGGAAGCCGGCCTCTCCTTTTAACAGGCTTTCCACTGCCGAAACAACTCCAAGAATGTCACTACGCTCGTTCACCGAGAACAGGTGGCAGCGATCCACCACATCGAAACTCCTCCCTTGGGCATCGCCCACATTTTCGTGGACATCATCCCGACGCGCACGACAGATCCCAGCCTATTCGACCTCAACGTATACATCGCTCCGCATGAAGACCCCAAGCTCGATGCGCTTTCTCGCTCGGCCCTCAAAGACAGCCGCGACTGCCCCTGCTCGTCGCTGGGGTCTTTAATGCCGGTCATATTTTGTGGGGATACCAGGGCGACACCCGCTTGGGTAGATATCTAGCAGATGCCGCGCAAGAATGGGGCCTCACGCTAAACAACGATATCACCGCCCTCACCAGAATCCGCAGCCGAGGTCAGGTAGAGACCAACCCGGGTCCTGACGTTCGTCGTCCACTCGAAAGACTACGCCTGGACGAACACCGGCGAAACTCTGGGAAGCAACCACTGCATCCTTCACACGGAACTCTGTGCACGCCGCAAGCGTCGCCGGAAGCATCGCTTCTCGATTACAAACTGCGACTAATTCCGCGAGTCCAGAAGAACGCGAGCCAGTGAGGGATCCATCGCCAATATCTCATCCTGGATGAGCCAACTCCTGGGTGATGTGAAAGAGTATACAGAACATCTTGACCCGGAAGATGTCCCGGAAACCTCCAACGTCGACAGCAGGCTGCTCCACATTCGGCAGGCAAGATCGACCATGCTCCGGGTTTGGCAACAGCAGGGGAAAATAACCAAGCCCTCAAGGAAAGGATCACTCCGCTCGACACAGCGATCCCTGATCACGCGACCGAATTCACCCGGCAGCAATCTTAGCGAATCTGTGATCGCATGAGGCGACGCCTCGGTGCAGCCCGGACGTGGCACCTCCTACCCCACCTCCTATACACGGACACCAGCAGGACCAACGGCAGAAGAAACATTGCCAAGTTAATCCACAGGTATGCTCTGGACACGGGGGCGTTCCTGGCCGAGATGATAGACAAGTACGTCGGCCAACAACTTAAGACACCGTTACCGGCGGCCTACCGCGGCCGGCTTACCGCGCACATAGACGCAGACTTTAGGTTCGCTGGGGTGTCAGCCGCCAGAACAGCATGTACCAAGCCATAAGAATCAGTTTGGTCGTATGCATGCGTGACATACCGTGGTCGCCAGTCGCCAAACCATCATGGAGTTTTGTGATGACCGCTTATCTTGGGTGCCCGCGCATAACAACTTCATATAAGAGGCATCAGGAGGACGTTTCTACGGTACAAGATCACAGACTGCAAAAAAGCAGGCTTGCGAGTGAAGGCGTCACAAGTTTGAGTACTACGGCCCTTGTTGATGTGGAAAAAGACGACAGCATTTTTATTCTTTGTTTAGTGCTGAGGAAATGAGTTCAAGTTATATTGATCATTTGCATTAGAATGAGGGCGTGCTATGGCGAAAAGCGAAAACATTACCTTTGAGGGTGCCCTAGTACCCTGTGTATATTACATACGATTGCAAGAATATGGCATTACGAAATAAACAGAAGTCGAAAACGAGTTCACCTCTTAGTACAGTGTAGTAAAAAAGAAGCACCTTCGCAGTAAAGTTGTTGAGGGCGCAAAGAATGAATAGCATGGAAAAAACAGTATTGTAGGTATGCGGCAAACTGGATAGACCTTTAGCGTTTTGGAAACCGGTTAAAATTACTCCTTAAGGCACAAAGCAGACTGACTCAGTCGGCCACCAGAGTCTCGCAGTGATAAAATCCCGTAAGCATGCAATGACGCATGACTACGCGCGATTGTTTGCCAGCAAATAACGACATATTTAAAAAATGATACGCTTCGGTATCGCGCTCCTTAATGGAGTAGTTTAATTCGATGTGGAAGAAATGGATGCAGTATCCACGATAAACTTGACTTTAAACGGCTTCAGACCCATAGCCGTCGGATCATTGAGGACTTACGTGGGAGTGTGGCCGTGAAAAAAGGCTAGACTCGATGGTTAATTCAGTGAGGGGATGAAGAGAAAGAAGGCAGAAAGCTGCAGAAGGTCTCAGGAAACTGAATTTTTTAGTAGCGTGTTCCGGGGGCGTGCTATGGTTACAACGCTTATAAAATATTTACGCAGAAACCCCTCTGGGAGTTGTCTATGTGTGAGTGAGCATAGTGCCACTTGCTCATCTCCACGAAGTCTGGTGTCATTATCAATGTTGTGAGAATTGATCCAAACAGTATAAACGACAGCGCTGCGGCGACAGGGACCATCATCAACCGTGTTTAGCCGTACTTTAGTGTCGGCTGTAGATGGCGCGGCCGCGTGGGCCCTATATTGTAAGCGGCCTGTGATGGGGACACGGTACACCGAGTGTTGATAGCTTCGTTCGCGCTGTGTTCTCGCCGCTTAGTTCGCGTTGAAGTGAGAGGCAGCACGAAAGTCAATTCGTTCGCTGCTGCGGGCCCTATCCTGAAAGCGAACATCTTACGTGACGGACGGAGGGACGGAGCGACGGACTGACACACGGGTTTCCTCGTCAGGTAAAGAGGCATTTAAATGCTTGCGCATTTATATCTCAAAAAAACGGCTGGATATCTCAGGACAACTAAATTTGTCGTGTTAAAGATAAAAACTCAACGTTGACAGGGTGGCCGAATTTCAGGACAAATAAGTTGACTGCGGAAGGAGTTCAGCTGAAGCCATATGTGCGAAATAAGGTGAGAATATCGTCAGGCGTTGAACAGAGGCACCGTTGGTCTTGTAGCCGACGCTAGATGCCTCTCAACTGTAGAGTAACTGGCAAACTGCCCATATGAGCGAAATGCCTGGCCCTCCGTTACATGGTGAGTCGGTGCTGAAGTTAGGGACATGCACTCTATCACATGAGAGACACTGAACTCCATGATCCATCCTTCGTCGGCTGATACTGATCTTCGCGCGATAAGGATGCGAACAAATTGTTTCCTGTGCCGAATCTCACCTTCCTCCAACTGCCAACATTCCTTGTTTTATTCTTGACAGTCGCTCAACTCGCGAGTGCAAGTAAATGTGACGAGTTGTGCACGTTGCCTTTGGGTATGTGGGCAAGCTTTGTGGTTTTCGACATATGCTAGTCTACATTGCGGCTACATTGTAAAGGTCGAACGGAAGCATGGCAGACAATGTGGAGAACACACAGATCCCACGAATTACAGCCCAATCGTCTTAAATAGCCGTCTTTTTTAACATACCTGGATAACAATGAGGTTCCAGTAGTCTGTGACCTAACTGCATGTAATGTATCATACCCAAAGGTGTAACTGACCCGCTGGCCAGTAAATGTCACGTACTATTGTGAGCAGCTTCGGCCATAGCGTGCTAACGGATGGCGACACAGTTTGCACCATTCTTTTGTCGTGCCTTATGCGTCAAGCCGGAAAACCGACCTGTTCATGTGTCTAGCTAAAGAATTAAGCACATCCTTACTCGGTTGGCAGCTGCCGCAGTAGCGCATGAGTTTACTACGAAATGGGTTGGGGCACCTTAACGAAATCGATAGGTCAAAATCAAGAGCCGTTCATAACGGCGTCTCATAGCCTTTGTGCGACATTCGGATGGTAGGTTTTACCAACAAATAGGGAATACGTTCCGACTGAAGAAAAGGTGTCGCGGAGCGCTGCCGACGATTATCCTTGCAAGCTGATTTCCTAGTCTAAAAGGAATAGAACCGTGGCTGTTTTTCGGCAAGCCTCTGAAAAGCTCGGAAATAGTCATCACTCTGTTTCCGCGAGTCGCGACTAAATGCTCTAAGCGTAAGTCACTTCGAGCCATCAGGCTTGAAGTGACTCTTTATCAGGAACAGAGATGACGCCTGTGGGACAAGCATTGGGCGAAGTTCAGGCCGCAGGAACAGCTTCAAATTCTTTGATTTTTGTTTCCTTGAAGTCATCACTACGTCATCGCGGGGAAGTTTGCAAAGTTTGAGGTCAATACGCCACGTGGTGGCACCCATGCGAACTAAATTCTGATGGCCAATAAAGGTGCATGTGATCACATGCAGATAGCGGCAGCAAGGGTGACCTTCGTCCAATTGAACTGTCTCCAACCAAACGGACAAAGAATTTCTTCAAAAATTTCCCCAAACAGGCCTTCATTACGGCTTCAATAAATATATTTGCACGCGCTGACTAATAAGGTTTAAACGGCTTTACTTCTCGTGGCTCGTTTCTCCAACAAATGTACTCAGAAAATATTGTCATAAGGGGTAACATCCCTTCTGTGTGTCCAATGGAGCATCATAGATGATCGTAAGAACTGTGACAGTCTTATAATGCTCATTATTTCCTTCTTTTTGTATTTTCACATATTTCTTACCCCTGATACCTATATACCCATATTTCTTGCTCCTGTGCAAGGTATGGCTAACATGTCTCTGCATCTACCGTTCTCATTCTGGGGACACATAGTCACCACCATGGAGGAAGGAAAACTATAGGAAGGAGCATTACGTCTCGCAGCCAGCCTTGACAAGCGAACACGCGACCTTTGCGCTGATTTCACGGAGCAAGAATCAAGATTTCCTGAGACGTTTGGTTCCCAGTAGCTATGCCAGTAGTTTTTATTCGGTGCTTGCTTGTTCTGCTGCCCTGCCGTGGCTCTGCATGCCACCAGAGCAGTAACACTAAAAGAAACCAGGCACTTTCACGTGCGATCACGTGTTGGGCCTTCAAGTTTGGATTAAATCGGGTTGCGGTATACTCCCTTCTATCTCTTTCCTACCTACATGGTGATCACCGACAACGGGCTTTGGACAAGCCCTGTCATGATTGCGAAGCCATGTGAAAGACAAAAATATAGACATTGATGAGATTCATTATTTATTCCTGGAAGCTGGAGCTATCAATATACATTTTTTTCTCTGTGACAACGCAAGCGAAGAAAGTTTAAAGCACATTAACGACTTTTCTTTCTGTAAGCAGTAATGAAAAAAGAGGACCCCGTCTAAGGGCACGCGACAACGGACACAACCAAAAGCGCGCGCTCAAGAAGAAGAAAAAGAACGCCTTCCTTTCTGTCGGTCCGTAGAGATAGCTCTCGTCTAAAGTCTTCACATATAGTTCGTTCAAGCCTTCTAAACCCCAAGTGCCGCCCCTTGCAACCAGGCCATGGACCTCTTTCTACCACAGCGGCTGGCCGGCGTTGATCTACGAACAAGCGAATCGTTTGACTGCGAAGAAGGCTTCGGCCACGGGCCTTTCCAGAAAGGGACGCTCCTTCTGATTCTTCTAGGAGTCTTTTCGATTACTAGCCAAACCACCTTGGTGCCCCTCCTCACCGGTGACGTCGACCATTGGTGCAAGCCGCCAGCCGGCTTCAACATCTCTGCAGCCGATTGGAAGAATATTGCGATACCGACAGAGGCCGACGGACGCTTCAGCCGCTGCCGCGTCTACGAACGCTGCAAGCCCCCCGCTGACCCCAGCAGTCCCATTGAAGATATGAAGATTGGCGCTGGACCTGCCGAGGCCGGCTGGTGGTACAGCAGATGCTTCCTAGGCCAGCGTGAGCTCGACGACACCAACGACACACTCGATGCGCCCTGTGAAGAGTGGGACTACGACGTTCGGACGGCCGAGACCAGTGCGGTGAGTTATTGGAATATGGTGTGCCACCGACGTTTGCTGCCGGCAGCCCTTGTCATCCTGGAGAATACCGGTTCTGCAATTTCGCTTATTCTGCTCGGATCCTTCGTGGACTACGTCGGCAGGAGAGCCATGCTCGTGGGCTCTGCCGTGGCGGTGGTGACCTGCATGGTGTGGACCGTGGTGGCGACAAGTTACGTGAGTTACGCTGTGGCACGTTTCTTTACCGGGGGCAGCGTCGCCGCATACGCGGTTTTTGCATTCCTGATTCCATTCGAGGTCATGACGCACACGCACAGGCCGCACCAGGTCCTGTTCCTGGCGGTTGTCAGTGCGGCGATAGGCAAGGTTTGGCAAGCGATCGTCACATCTATGGTCGTCGACTGGCGTCTGAAGCAGGTCATCTTCCTCGCTCCGACGGCTTTTCTGCTCCCTGCTTTGTCTGCAGCACGAGAGTCTCCCCGCTGGCTTGTCGCGAAAGGAAGGCTCGACGCGGCAGAAGCAGTCATGATGCAGGCTGCCAAGACGAACAACTTCCCGCTTGCGGCCACCGCCTGTCTCGTGCGAAAACTCAGGGAACAGGTCGAGAAACGCACGGGTCAGGAAGGCGCAGACAGAGACGACTTGATCGACTGCCACTCCCTCCGACGTCGAGCGTTGGCCATGTTCTCTGTCTGCTTCTGCATATCGTTCCTCTTTCACGTCACTGCTTTCTCGACGGCGCGTTTGGGGGAATTCTGGATCCCGGGCCTCACGGTGGTCGTCACGCTGTTGACGTACGCGGCCATGCACTTCTTCATGACCGGCGTCGCCCTTATTACGGTCCTTACCAGTTGCTTCCTGCTGACGGGCATTATCCAATGCGCACTGAGTATCGCCGCCGGCGCCAGACTCGGCACTATAACCAAGGTCTTGCTCGTGCTATCCCAGGGCGCGTCAAGTGTGATTTCCATCCACTGTTACACATACGTGCTCGAGTTGTTCCCGTCGGCCGTGCGGGGAGGCGCAATCTGTTGGGCGGTCGCCAGTTCACGCGTCGGGGCCATGTGCGCGTCCTTGACTTTCGCGCTGAAGCCGACCGGACACGAAGACGTGCTCTTTGCCGTGACCGGACTGTTCATGTTCGCCTGTCTGCGTGTCATCCGTGCCCTGCCGCGCACTACGGTGGTGGAGGAAGCGAAAATCGTGACCAGGCTAACTTCGGACTCCACCAGAATGGCTGTCGACCACATGAAGCGGACCCTAGTTCGGCAGACTCAAGGAAAGGCGCTCAAGAATTCAAGCTCGGAGAGCTCCAACACATCCGGCAGGAAGAGCCGAAAAAGCCTTGCCAGCAGCATTCCTGGCAGTACTAAGACATCCCGTAACTTTTGAACCGACCACGTGCAGTAATGACAAGCAGCACGAGGATTGTGCGCACCCCATTGGTAGTGTCGTCTTCTCGAACATTACGAAGCTACATCTAATATGCTCGTATCAGTTTTAAAGCAGCTGTATGAAAGTAGCCTTGAATCTATGTTTTCAGAAAGTAGCAGTTATTCTCTATTTTCGTATTTTTCATGTATCGGTATGTTTAATACGTATCTGACTCGTTTAAATGCATGCAATATAAAGTTTTGTAATGATAGCCAATGTGTCCAAGCTCTGAAAGATGCCGACTATACTTCTCCATAATATAATACCATGTGTTCTTTTTAAAGAGACCGTTTCTTTCTTTCTCTCTGTGAGACCACCACTACAGTTTGTCACTGAATTACAGGCGCAGTGGGAAATGTGGGAGGCAGCCCGTTTCGAGCAGGTTCTACCAATTTCTAACACATGCCCGCAACATAAACCGCCTTTTTCCCTAAGCCTCACATGTAGTCTAGACTGCGTCGTACTCCGCACTCCATACTCTCCTTGCCCCCGTGTTCTGGAGTCCTTGCTGAGCGCGATTAGCATGCTGTTCGTATCTAACCTCTTTCACATACCTGTGACCCAAGTTAACTACTAGCTTGAGCCACTGTGTATGTGCCAGAATAAACTTGCTGATGGCTGCTGCCTCGCTTAGTAGACAACTTGGGTCACTTGGCATACGATAGTGGCATGCGCTCGTTCTTGGCCAATCTCACAGAACTAGTGCGTCAAGACGACACAAGGAACGTGTAGCATTATACCCTTATAGTAAATCGAAAGCATGCCATCGAAGTCGAGCGCGTCCGCGTAATGATTGGCCATTCCACCATTCATTAAGGCAATTCATTCAATGGCTATTTCGCTCATGGCGATGCCGTGCCTTCGACCAGTGCTGGTGGTGGAGAACCAACAAGACACTTTATCTTAAAATGTACCTCTGTGCACATATGTGTCTATAAAGAAAATGTATGCGAAGAAATGTATATAGAGCAATTAAAGACCAGCTCGTCAATCAACTCAACAAACACTACGCAATTTTGCTTAACACAACTTTCCCTATAGCATTACTTCCATCATCGTAATCACAATAATCGTCATAACGAATGAAGCTATAGCGATTGAGATGCGTGAATAAAATATATTATGGAAGCATACTTATTGTCAATAAAATCAGTCAATCAATATTCATCATACCTAATAAAACATTGCATCAATTACACACCAATTGTAATATAGATTGCTATAGTCGCACTAACGTCGTCACCCTCTGTCCAGGGTTCCACTTGTGTTGTTTCAGGATGACGCTTCCTCTGTAGGTGGTAATCGAAGGTTAGAGGCAGGTGGGTGGGAAGGGGGATGGCGTACCCTTAGGATATGGTGCTGATCTGGGACGCCTTTAATTACGCGAGGGGCACTCAGGCCAAGGTTGTCCATGAGTGCAGCAGAGATGGATCCAACCAGTGCATCAGTCGCCGCCCTCAACAAGAGAGTGACGGCTTCTCTAACACTCGGCACTTGAACCTGAATTTTGCGCTGTCCGAGCGGTAATTGTTCTCGGTGAAGCGGCGGTAGTGCTGTCAGGTTCATCTGAGGATCGGAACGCTGGGTGCTTGCAAGTCCTCTCGGGCCGGCCGGCCGAGGTTAATTGAAGCCGGAGTATCGGAAGGCGTAGGAGTAAATAGCGTTGCTGCTGGAGCCACGTGTAACGTCAAATTGTAAAAAAACGCTAATAAATGTCATGTAAGTTCTCCATAAAGTTGATTGGGGCGAAGTAATCACCACAAAAGGTTTTGTACATGTTCTTTTTCATATAAAGAGAAGTAAACATTTTGCTTGCATGGTATGGCTCGGTCCGGTGTCACCAGCGCTGTCGTTTTTAGATACGTTTACCCGTGCTACCGTATAATGCGTCTGTGATGACACATCTCCGCCAGGCCGAAACTCTTCCATTTACGGCAGTCAGTAAACGCTCGACAAAAACGCGCATTCTGCCTTTGCGGCACTTCAAGGTTACGGTGGACATACTGCGCGCTGTTGCCTATTTATTAAACAGCCCAGTTTCGGTGGCCGATGCGAAAGCACGTAGCCCGTTCGTATATGGTGATCCCGGCACGCAAGACTTGGAAGCTGCTGCCATATTTTTTATTTTTGCCTTTTCTCCACGAGTGACGCCCAAGAAAGGGGAAAGAAATAGCAACGAAATCGCTGGTAAATTTCGTTTTCCCGCTATGAGCTTGCGAGCGCGAAACACAGCGCCGTAAAACGCTACAGTGCAGACCGAACGCGTTCGCCGACCGAGAACACACCCAAACGGAATAACCATCTTCAGGCTTCTTGCAGCAGTTATATACGCAACAGCGCGACATAGCGCTAGCACAGAGAGCAGGAAACAGCGTACAACGCTCGCTACGCCGAGCCGAGGCGCCAAGCCACCCGAGCTGAGGAGATAAATGGCGCGAACGAAAAAGAAAAACACAACAACCAAAACGCAAGAGCCACGCGTTTCCAATGGCAACGGCCGGGAGACCAATCGTCGTGCAGAAAAACAGGTCCAAACCGGCTGCCGCGCGGGGGACGCGTGGCGGCGTCAGAGTTCAAAGCTTGGCGGTACTTTCAAATTATCAAGGGATTTTACTCCCAGGGTTCTACAACGAAATATAAGTACCGAAGAATGTGGACGAGAAACGGTGCAGCGGTAGCTCAACTTGTGGAGCATCGCACGCGAAATGCGAAGGTTGTGGGATCGTTCCCCGCCTGCGGCAAGTTTTTTTTTTCATCCACTTTCATTCCCATTATGTTATCATTTCTTCATTTCATTTATTAGGCAAAAGTAATTTCCCTATGCTGTCCTTGGTGTCAGTGCTTGTTGGCGTTTTATGATATGACTAATAAAAATCTGGCCCCTCGGTTAACCCCCTTTCTTCTCGTTTATGTAGGACTGTCAGTCATTCCAATTAGTGCTGAATAAGCTTTTGTAAAGGCCACTCCCGGGCGCAACCGACACACAAGAGATGCTTCGCGTCGGTGCAGTCCAGCTGTAGGTCCGATTTGCAGCGAATGGTTTAATATGTGCAGTATGGTGCACCTTGTATGTGCGGTATCATACACAGCTAACGATAGTGTGCCTGCTAGAATGCGAAGGTGTCCAACAGGATCTGTGCTTGAGATAGGAATGGGTTTGACGCCGGAGCTCCGTTATCTGCGTCGTCAATCCCAATGATAACGAAATGGCCTGGTGTTCGTTTAAAAGAGCTCATCATCATTTTCATCATCCTATTTTATGTCCACTGCCAGGACGAAGGCCTCTCCCTGCGATCTCCAATTACCCCTATCCTCCGCCAAACGATTCCAAATGGCACCCGCAAATTTCCTAATTTCGTCGCACCACCTAGTCTTCTGCCATCCTCTACTGCGCTTCCCTTCTCTTGTTATCGATTCTGTCACCCTAATGAAGCAACGGTTATCTACTCTGCGCCTTAAAAGACCTGCCCAGCGCCATTTTTTTCTCTCTTAATGTTTCAGAATATCGTCTATACCCGTTGGCTCTCTGATCCAAACCACTATCTTTCTGTCTCTTAATGTTAGGCCTAGCGATCTTCATGCCATCGCTCTTTGAGCGGTCCTTAACTTGTTCTCAAGCTTCTTTGTCAGTCTCCAAGTCTCTGCCTCATATGTCAGCACCGATAAAATGCACTGATTTAATACCTTCCTTTTCAATGACAACGGTAAGCTCCCAGTCAGGAGCTCACGATGTCTGCCGTATGCGATGCAACCCATTTTAATTCTTCTCTGAATTTCCTTCACATGGTCAGGGTTCCCCGTGATCAGTTTACCAACGTAAACGTACTCCTTCACAGACTCTATAGCCTGACTTGCGATCTTGAACTCTTGTTCCCTTGCACGGTTATTTATCATTATCTTTGCTCTTCTGCTTATTAATCTTCAGCCCCACTCTTACACTTTCCCTGTTAAGGTTCTCAATCATTTGTTGCAACTCGTCCGCAGTACTGCCGTATAAAACAATGTCTTCGGCAAACCGAAGGTTGCTGAGGTATTCGCCGTCGATCCATGCTCCTGAACCTTCCCAGTTTAATAGCTTGAATTCTTCCAAGCACGCAGTCAATTGCATTGGAGACATTGTGTCTCCTTGTCTATCATGGTCTTTTTCTCTCATGTGATGGATAAGTTCCGCAATTACGCACCTCAGTTGGTCATGAGTTCCATGTCGGAGAAACGACTCCAAACATTCTGAGGCGGGCCTTGAATCGCAGAAGACTGTCAATTTACAATAACTCTATCTATTAATCACATGAAGTGCATTGCGGAGAGCCGCGAGCTCTGTAGCTGTGGACGTAGTGATACGAGAAGTCTTCAACTGTTTTGTTGTTCACCTTGTTTGTATAGTTTACACCGCCGCTGCAACTGGTTGATGTAGTTAAGCTGTCGGTATAGACGTGTGTGCAGTCGCTGCATTTCTCGTACAAGAGGAGTAAGCTTAGTTGCTTGAAGGCGGATGACGGCAAGTTAGGCTTTCTCTGAAGTCTCGGCATTGTGAGGTTTACTGCAGTGCGGCTCACACACCATGGAGGAATTGAAGGCCTTGCCGCAGTTGCGTACGCTGACGTAAGAGAGGCACGTTGCGCGAAAAAAGTGGCACTACAGAACAATCGTCGATAAGGGAAATTCTTCTGCTGCGCCCTGTAAACACGCAAGCGACCGTTGGCAAAGCGTCAGTGATCGCAAACCGACGTTCATGGCAACTGCGCTGTCCGATCAATGCGGTAGAGATACATAGACTGAAAAGTATTTCAACTTTAGGCACGCGCGTTTTATATAAAACGAATTTTACAATTCCCACTCGCGCAAACCAAAGCGCCGCTTCAGTGGAAGCAAATGTGCGAGCCGACAATAATTCAAGCTGCAGCAGCTTCTCGAACAATTTTAACTTGTACAAAAAGGTTTTGTCGCTTTCCACGCGGTTTGCTTATTCGGCCGCCCTACGACTGGTCTTACTAGAACGGAGGACTCTGCTAGCACAAAAGTTGTGCCATTATGACGTGGCTCATTGCACACCACCAGGTAATACGAGAGGACACCACCGATATCCTCCGATTACGCAGCCAATGGGTGAAACGCACGCTCGCTTCTCACTAGCGCCGCATTGCGATGTTAGTGGCACCGAAGAAAAAAAAAGTCGGCATTGCGTCCGTAAAGTTAGCTTCTCCGTGGCACGGCAGAACATTTGACGTCCTTTTGGACTACGCGATGGCGAGTAGCGATGTCTAGACGTTAGCCAAAATAACAAATGAGGCAATGCAGGGAGATATGGGTTGGGTCTCCTTTGGAGTGAGAAAAGCGCAGAGCAAAATTAGTTTTCAGGAAACGCGGGAACACTGGTGAACATTAATCGGCGGCTAGGGCGAACAACATATGTGTACCTCAAAAGCGGACTCATTGAGTGGAGGAAGAGGTCAATAAAGTTGGCAATCTGGGACAGGTTAATGTAAAGTGTAAATGGAAAAATAGGATTCCAGAAAAAGATAGTGGGAGAAAGAAAGGTGGTGAATTGGAGACAAAGAATGGAAACAGAAAATTTTAGTGAATTACGAAACCACAGCGTCTGGCTTTGTAGGTCTGTTGCTTCTCACGATTACAGTACTGCACGTACCTGCTAAAACACGCTTCGGAGGCCCCGGAGGTCGGCCCGGGCCCGTGCAGTGCTTTACTCACTTCACCGCACCAAAAACGCAGGCTTGTTGGGCTAAGCCATGCAGAGAATTCGGTCGATCGTTGAAATTAGGACACTTCTGAACACTGTAAGGGTTTCGGAGCCGCACGTCAAGAGTATTTGGAGATCTGCAGGAAGTTCTTTTCTCCGCCAGTGTGCGTAAATGGACTGGTGATGACGATGACTACAATGATGATAGTGATAAGAGGCAGATTTCCTAAGCGCCACAACCTTCAAGTATTTCCATGTTACCTTCAGCTAAGCTCCTCTAGAAGCCCCTGCTTTCCCTGGATCGCAAATACTTTCTTGCTCGTCGCATTAAATGTTATATGCACATTGTCATTTGCAGGCACATCTGGTCTAGTTATTTCTTTGTCCACCATGTTCTGGTGCGGAAGTTAAAATGCATAATCCTGCATTTTCTACACCCTAGAAGCGTTACCTGCTTTGGTCGTTTAAGTTCTTATATCTCGATACGTTAAACTCTGTGCGAAGCATCATTTAATCACTCATTTCTGACGGAGTATTTCTGAGCAATTTTTATTAATATTGTCACGTGGTGGTGACGTTAAGAACACAGTGGCAATACTGTGAAAGGCAAAACTAGATTTTATTGGGCGAACCTGTGCCCACAAAACAGGCTACACTTATAGCACAACGAAAGCGGCGAACACAGTCGGCGATCGTCGAAAATCTGATCAGTGAGTCAAGCGCGTCGGCTTTTATACAGCAGTCGTCGAATGTTCCAGACTAATCGTTTGGACCCGCGTACCTTCCACAAAGTTCTACACCATTCGCGTCAGGCGAATAAATCAGATAACACAAGGTTCCGCGACAACAGACTGCGGATAGAAGCATCGATAACTTTCCAGAAACTTCGGATACATGCAAGCGCGTCCCGCGCTGTGCGATAAGATTTGTTAGACGGCGAAACGTGGTCGCCCGATAAATATAAGTACACGTGTCAATACCCCCCTCTTAAAAAGCATCGTCCCGATGCTACAAATATAAGAGCGAAACACAAAAGGACACTTATTAAACATAATTAACAAAACAACGAAAATAAAGCAAGTCCAAAGGTCAGTTACGCGAAGTCCCAAAGTTCGTCAACGCTGGTGGTACGGCTTGAGTCGCACAACGTGGACAACTTCAGGTCGTGAGCGGCGTCGCTGTGACAGCGAAATGCCGTCTGGCAGGACCTCATAGTCCAGTGCGCCAATACGTCGGATGATCTTGTACGGTCCGAAATAGCGACGCAAGAGCTTCTCGCTCAGTCCTCGTCGGCGTATAGGGGTCCAAACCCAAACGCGGTCACCGGGCTGGTACTCGACAAAGCGTCGTCGGAGGTTGTAGTGTCGGCTGTCGGTCCTCTGCTTGTTCTTGATCCGCAGGCGGGCGAGCTGTCGGGCTTCTTCGGCGCGCTGGAGATAGCTAGCGACGTCAAGATTTTCCTCGTCAGTGACGTGCGGCAGCATGGCGTCGAGCGTCGTCGTCGGATTCCTGCCGTAAATCAGCTTAAACGGCGTGATCTGTGTTGTTTCTTGCACCGCCGTGTTGTAAGCGAATGTTACGTACGGCAGGACGGCATCCCAGGTCTTGTGTTCGACGTCGACGTACATTGCTAGCATGTCGGCGAGGGTCTTGTTCAGGCGCTCCGTGAGACCATTCGTCTGCGGATGGTAGGCAGTTGTCCTCCTATGACTTGTCTGGCTGTACTGCAGAATGGCTTGGGTGAGCTCTGCTGTAAAAGCCGTTCCTCTGTCGGTGATGAGGATTTCTGGGGCACCATGTCGCAGCAGGATGTTCTCGACGAAAAATTTCGCCACTTCGGCTGCGCTGCCTTTCGGTAGAGCTTTAGTTTCAGCAAAGCGGGTGAGATAGTCCGTAGCCACGACGATCCACTTATTCCCGGATGTTGACGTCGGAAACGGCCCCAACAAATCCATCCCAATCTGCTGGAATGGTCGATGAGGAGGTTCGATCGGCTGTAGTAACCCTGCTGGCCTTGTCGGTGGTGTCTTGCGCCGCTGACAGTCTCGGCATGTCTTGACGTAACGGGCGACGTCGGCGGTCAGACGCGGCCAGTAATACCTTTCCTGTATCCTCGACGGCGTCCGGGAGAATCCGAGGTGCCCAGCGGTTGGGTCGTCGTGTAGGGCGTGCAGTACTTCTGGACGCAGCGCTGACGGTACAACAAGAAGGTAGCTGGCGCGGACTGGTGAGAAGTTCTTCTTCACGAGCAGGTTGTTTTGTAGCGTGAACGAAGACAACCCGCGCTTAAATGCCCTAGGGACAACGTCGGTGTTCCCTTCCAAGTATTCGACGAGGCCTTTTAACTCCGGGTCTGCTCGCTGCTGCTTAGTGAAGTCTTCCGCGCTTATTATTCCAAGAAAGGCGTCGTCGTCCTCGTCGTCTTGCGGCGGGGGATCGATGGGGGCACGTGATAAGCAGTCGGCGTCGGAGTGTTTTCTTCCGGACTTGTATATTACCGTGACGTCATATTCTTGTAGTCTGAGGCTCCACCGGGCCAGCCGTCCTGAAGGGTCCTTTAAGTTAGCTAACCAACACAACGCGTGATGGTCGCTGACGACTTTGAATGGCCTGCCATAGAGGTAAGGGCGAAATTTTGCTGTACCCAAATGATGGCGAGGCATTCCTTTTCAGTCGTAGAATAATTGCCTTCCGCTTTTGACAACGACCGGCTAGCGTAAGCTATCACGTGTTCATGACCATCTTTTCTCTGGACTAGCACGGCACCGAGGCCTAGGCTACTGGCGTCAGTGTGGATTTCGGTATCGGCGTTCTCGTCGAAGTGCGCAAGTACGGGCGGCGACTGCATGCGTCGTTTGAGTTCTTGAAATGCGTCGGCCTGCGGCGTTTCCCACTTGAACTCGACGTCACATTTAGTTAGCTGTGTCAGTGGCTCAGCGATACGTGAAAAGTCCTTGACAAAGCGCCTATAGTAGGCACACATGCCAAGGAATCTGCGCACTGCCTTCTTGTCGATTGGCTGCGGGAACTTTGCGATGGCAGCTGTCTTCTGCGGGTCAGGGCGTACTCCAGATTTGCTGATGACGTGGCCTAGGAATAGAAGCTCATCGTAAGCGAAGCGACACTTTTCCGGCTTCAGAGTGAGCCCTGATGACTTGATGGCCTCTAATACCGTCGCGACCCGCTTAAGGTGATCGTCGAAATTTCCGGCGAAGACAACGACGTCATCCAAGTAAACAAGACACGTCTGCCACTTCAATCCTGCTAACACCGTGTCCATCACGCGCTGGAACGTTGCAGGCGCCGAGCACAGTCCAAATGGCATAACCTTGAATTCATAGAGGCCGTCTGGCGTGATGAAGGCGGTCTTTTCGCGATCCCTTTCGTCGACTTCTATTTGCCAGTAGCCAGACTTGAGGTCCATCGATGAGAAGTATTTAGCATTGCAGAGCCGATCCAATGCGTCGTCTATCCGTGGGAGGGGGTATACGTCTTTCTTCGTGATTTTGTTCAGTCGACGATAATCGACGCAGAAGCGTAGGGTTCCGTCCTTTTTCTTCACTAAAACAACTGGAGACGCCCACGGGCTTTTCGACGGCTGGATGATGTCGTCGCGCAGCATTTCGTCGACTTGTTGTCGTATAGCTTCGCGTTCTCGCGTCGAAACTCGGTAAGGGCTCTGGCGTAGTGGTCGAGCGCACTCTTCGGTTATTATGCGATGCTTTGCGACTGGTGTTTGTCGAATCCTCGATGACGTCGAAAAGCAGTCTTTGTATCGTCGAAGCAGACTTCTGAGCTGTTGCTGCTTAATCACCGGGAGACTTGGATTTATGTCGAAGTCTGGCTCGGGAACCACGGTCGTCGGGGTAGATGCAACAGAATCCGAGATGACAAAGGCATCGCTGGTTTCCTGAATTTCCTCGATGTATGCGATCGCCGTGCCCTTGTTGATGTGCTTGAACTCCTGGCTGAAGTTTGTCAGCAACACTTTCGTGTTTCCTCCGTGCAGGCGAGCGATCCCTCTTGCGACGCAAATTTCACGGTCGAGCAGCAAACGTTGGTCGCCTTCGATGACGCCTTCTACGTCAGTGGGTGTTTCGGTGCCGACCGAAATAACAATGCTGGAGCGAGGCGGGATGCTCACTTGATCTTCGAGCACACTCAAGGCGTGGTGACTACGAGGGCTCTCCGGCGGTATCGCTTGATCTTCCGACAGCGTTATTGACTTCGACTTCAGGTCGATGATTGCGCCGTGTTGGTTCAGGAAGTCCATGCCGAGAATGACGTCTCGTGAACACTGTTGCAGGATAACGAAGGTGGCGGGGTAAGTCCGGTCATGAATGGTAATTCTTGCCGTGCAGATTCCACTCGGCGTGATGAGGTGTCCTCCAGCGGTCCGAATTAACGGGCCTTCCCATGCAGTCTTAACTTTCTTCAATTGGGCTGCGATGGGTCCACTCATGACGGAGTAATCGGCTCCTGTGTCTACTAAGGCGGTAACTGCGTGGCCGTCGAGAAGCACGTCGAGGTCGGTGGTTCTTTGTCTTGCGTTACAGTTAGGCCTCAGCGTCGGATCACGGCTGCGTCGAGTTGACCTGTGGTTGGTACGTGGCGTCGTCAAGTGGTCTTTCGTCGGCGTGTTCTTTCCTGCCAGACTTCGTCGGGACGGCGGTGTGACGTCGTTGTTATGTCGTCGAGGTAGTCTTTTCGGCGTCTTCGTCGGCGGCGGAGGATCTTCGTCAGTTCGACGAACAGCAACCGCACCTCCATCGGTTGCTGCTTTTAGTTTTCCGGATATGGGCTGACGGACCGACCCCGGGCTGGGCCAGTGTATGGTCGGCGCTGTGGCGACAGGTAGCGGCCTGGTGACGGCGAACGGGACGGTCGTCGAGGGCTCCACTGAGTAGCGGCGAGGTAGTCGGCGATGTCACGAGGGCGTTGACTTTCCCGAGGGCGCGGTGCGTCGACGGCGAACCCTCGCAATCCCAGGTCGCGGTATGGGCATCGGCGGTACACATGGCCGGCTTCTACGCAGTGATAGCAGAGCGGGCGGTGGTCGGGGGCTCGCCAAATGTCCGTCTTCCTCGCGTAGGTACGCTGGGCGACGGGTGGGCGTGCTGGCGGCGGCGGCGGCGGACGACGGAATTGCGTCGTTGCAGGGCCCTGGCGTGATCGCGGAGGGGGACCTTGACGGCGTGCGACGGCGGCGTATGTCATCGCTTCTGGCTGGGGCTGCGGTAATTGTGGTTGCAGCTCGGGAACTCCAAGCGATCGGTGCACCTCTTCTTTGACGATGTCGGCGATCGAAGCCACTTGGGGCTGCGACGAAGGCAGGACCTTGCGCAGTTCTTCGCGCACAATGGCCCTGATGGTCTCCTGAAGGTCGCCGGAATCCAGTCCTTGGATGGCGTACTGCGGCGTGAGCCCCTGGCGGTTATATTGCCGGGTGCGCATCTCCAGAGTTTTCTCGATCGTCGATGCCTCTGCCGAAAACTCAGCTACGGTCTTCGGCGGGTTACGAATAAGTCCTGCGAAAAGTTCTTGCTTGACACGTGTATTGACACGTGTACTTATATTTATCGGGCGACCACGTTTCGCCGTCTAACAAATCTTATCGCACAGCGCGTCCCGCGCTGTGCGATAAGATTTGTTAGACGGCGAAACGTGGTCGCCCGATAAATATAAGTACACGTGTCAATATTTACTGATTGTAACTATATTATTTGAGTTGTACGTTGTACTTTCTTCAATGCTTGATTTATTATGTTCCATTTCTTGTGGACGTCTTCTCAAATTTTTGTTGACATTCAGCATAATCATGTGATGTAACACAGTATTATTAGCGTGCTTCTTCTATCTTCCATCTTCTGCCAGGCACAGTCCAACAAGAAAGAGTGGCTTCGAGTGTCATGCCCTGTTTGGTACATGTAGACACATTATTATTACTATTATTATTATTATTATTATTATTATTATTATTATTATTATTATTATTATTATTATTATTATTATTATATCGATGGCGCGATGAGCGGCAATGCCAACGGCCTTGCATGAGTTATCTCGACGGGGCACGATACGAGACAGGAGGAGGAAATCACTGGCTCTCGATGGCGCCAGAGAGATGGTTAGATTAGTTTACCTCGACCTTTCGTACTGCGCGTTCCACTCACAGCATGGAGGTACATGCCCACAGCGCTCATGCCAGCAGCGGAAGCCCGAGAACGCTGCCCTGGTTTCGGCGGAGCTGCTTAAGCGCAGCGTGACGGTTGCGTGGACTCGGTTTCGGCGATTGCTTCTTTTGGTCAGCCAGACGGCACTGCGCGTTATCTGGATGCCTTCTAACCCTGGCGCGCCTCGATACCGTGACAGCACACAACGCCAACGGCGACGGCGCAAAAGCGCCTCGAGCGTCCGTAAGGTAACTGGCAACAAAACACGGGACAACGAAAATGACCTGAAAGTTAAATGAAAGCCCACACACACCCTCTATTATAGAAGGTGCTTCTGTGGGCACGCATGCAGAACGGGCTCCCCAATCTCGAGTTTTTGGCCCGGTTCCCTTGGTCCTGCAAGGAACCGATTGCATCCTCACGTTCAACACTTCAAGCGGCACCGACTGACACCCCTCCCACCTCGTTACGTCCAATTATGACGACCAGGGTCCACCGTATAAACGCAAAGCCAGCCTCATTCACGGGACTCCCACTCCAGCCCTAATTGAGGACGCAGACCTAATGAAATGCGTATAGCAACACGTTGAACGCGCGGTCAAGTCGGCTATGGACGCCATCCTCCCTGTGATTTTTGAACGCCTCCAGCAGTTACAGAATCACATGACGGCACTCGAACAAAACCACAGAACGCAAGCCGCTCAGGTCGCACAAATCGCACGATGCATCCCTAAATTAGCGCCCGTCCAGCCGGAGAAGACTTTCCCTCACCCCGCGCTCGTCCCACAGGCGGCACCAGTCAGCGCAGCGGCTGTCCTCCGCCCATCCCGCCTGGACCTGGCCGTCCACACACTCCCACACAATCGACATGGCTGTAACAAGCAATAACACCTATCGCGTTTGGCAATGGAACTGCCGCGGAATAAAAAAGAAGGCCACCCTTTCGCCAGCATGTTAATAACGTGGCACAGCACGAATCCTACAAACCTGATATCATAGCGCTACAAGAAGTCAACATGGAAGCCGGCCTCTCCTTTTAACAGGCTTTCTACTGCCGAAACAACTCCAAGAAAGTCACTAAGCTCATTCACTGAGAACAGGTGGCAGCGATCCACCACATCGAAACTCCTCCCTTGGGCATCGCCCACATTTTCGTGGACATCATCCCGACGCGCACGACAGATCCGAGCCTATTCGACCTCAACGTATACATCGCTCCGCATGAAGACCCCAAGCTCGATGCGCTTTTTCGCTCGGCCCTCAAAGTCAGCCGCGACTGCCCCTGCTCGTCGCTGGGGTCTTTAATGCCGGTCATACTTTGTGGGGATACCAGGGCGACACCCGCTTGGGTAGATATCTAGCAGATGCCGCGCAAGAATTGGGCCTCACGCTAAACAACAATATTACCGCCCTCACCAGAATCGGCAGCCGAGGTCAGGTAGAGACCAACCCGGGTCCTGACGTTCGTCGTCCACTCGAAAGACTACGCCTGGACGAACACCGGCGAAACTCTGGGAAGCGACCACTGCATCCTTCACACGGAAATCTGTGCACGCGGCAAGCGTCGCCGGAAGAACGCGAGCCAGTGAGGGATCCATTGCCAATATCTCATCCTGGACGAGCCAACTCCTGGGTGTTGTGGAAGAGCATACCGAACATTTTGACCCCGAAGATGCCCTGGAAACCTCCAACGTCGACAGCAGGCTGCTCCACATGCGGCAGGCAAGATCGACCATGTTCCGGCGTTGGCAACAGCAGGGGAAATAACCAAGCCCTCAAGGAAAGGATCACTCGACTCGACACAGCGATCTCTGATCACGGGACCGAGTTCACCCGGTGCACGCCTCGGCGCAGCCCGGACGTGGCACCTCCTACCCCACCTCCTATACACGGACACCAGCAGGACCAACGGCAGAAGAAACGTGGCCAAGTTAATCCACAGGCATGCTCAGGACCCGGGGGCGTTCCTGGCCGAGATGATAGACAAGTACGTCGGCCAGCCACTAAAGACACCGTTAACGGCTGCCTACCGCGGCCAGCTTACCGCTCACATAGACGCAGACTTTAGGTTCGCTGGGGTGTCGGCCGCCAGAACAGCATGTACCAAGCCATAAGAATCAGCTTGGTCGTATGCATGCGTGACATACCGTGGTCGCCTGTCGCCAAACCACCATGGAGTTGTGTGATGACGGTTTATCTTGGGTGCTCGCGGATAACAACTTCATATCAGAGGCATCAGGAGGACGTTTCTACGGTGCAAGATCACAGACTGCAAAAAGCAGGCTTGTGAATGAAGGCGTCAGAAGGTTGAGTACTACGGCCCTTGTTGATGTTGAAAAAGACGACAGCGCTTTTATTCTTTGTTCAGTGCTGAGGAAATGAGTTCAAGTTATATTGATCATTTGCATCAGAATGAGGGCGCGCTACGGCGAAAAGCGAAAAATTACATTTGAGGGTGCCCTAGTACGCTGTGTAAATTACATACGATTGGAAGAATATGGCATTACGAAATAAACAGAAGTCGAAAACGATTTCACCTCTGTGTACAGTCAACTAAAAAAGAAGCACCTTCGCAGTAAAGTTGTTGAGGGCGGAATCAATGAATAGGCTGGAAACGAAACAGTATTGTAGGTATGCGGCAAACTGGATAGAAATTTAGCGCTTTGGAAACCGGTTAAAATTACTCCTGAAGGCACAAAGCAGACTGACTCAGTCGGCCACCAGAGTCTCGCAGTGATGAAATCCCGTAAGGATGCAATGACGCACGACTACGCGCGATTGTATGCCAGCAAATACCGACATACTTTAGAAAATCATACGCTTCGGTATCGCGCTCCGTAATGGAGTAGTTTAATTCGAAGTGGAAGAAATGGATGCAGTTTCCACGATAAGCTTGACTTGAAACGGCTTCAGTCCCATAGCCGTCGGATCATTGAGGACTTACGTGGGAGTGTGGCCATCAAAAAATGCTAGACTCGATGGTTAATTCAGTGAGGTGATGAAGAGAAAGAAGGCAGAAAGCTGCAGAAGGCCTCAGGAAAATGAATTTTTTAGTAGCGTGGTCCGGGGGCGTGCAATGGTTACAAAGCTTATAAAATATTTACGCAGAAACCCCTCTGGGAGTTGTATAAGTGTGCGTGAGCATTGTGCCACTTCCTCATCTCCACGCAAGCCTGGTGTCATTATGAATGTTGTGAAAATTGATCCGAACAGTATAAACGACAGCGCTGAAGCGTCAGGGACCATTATCAACCGTGTTCAGCCGTACTTCAGTGTCGGCTGCATATGGCGCGGCCGCGTGGGCGCTATATTGTAAGCGGCCTGTGATGGGGACACGGCACACCGAGTGTTGATAGCTTCGTTCGCGCTGCGCTCTCGCCGCTTAGTTCGCGTTGAAGCGAGAGGCAGCACGAAGGTCAATTCGTTCGCTGCTGCGGGCCCTATCTTGAAAGTGAACGTCGTACGTGACGGACGGACGGAGCGATACACTGACGGACGGGTTTCCTCGTTAGGGAAAGTGGCATATAAATCCTTACGCGTTTAAAATCTCAATAATTATGAACGGAGGCCAACAAAATTGCGGGCGTCATGGCAAGGTTGGCAATTTGTCTGGTTAAAGATAAAAACACAACGTTGCCAGGGTGGCCGAATTTTGGGACAAATAGGTTGAGTGTGGAAGGAGTTCACCTGGAGCCATATGTGCGAAATAAGGTGAGAATATCGGCACGCGTTGAACAGAGGCACCGCAGGTCTTGTAGCACAGGCTAGTGCCTGACAGCTGTAGAGTAACTGGCAAACTGCCCATGTGAGCGAGATGTCTGGCCCTCAGTTACATTGTGAGTCGGTGCTGAAATCAGAGACATGCACTCTATCACATGAGAGACACTGAACTCCATGATCCATTCTTTGTCGGCTGATACTGATCTTCGCGCGATAAGGATGCGAAAAAATTGTTTCCTCTGGCGAATCTCACCTTCCTCCAACTACCAACATTCCATAGTTTTATTCTTGACAGTCGCTCAACTCGCGAGTGCAAGTAAATGTGACGAGTTGTGCAAGTTGCCTTTGGGTATGTGGGCAAGCCTTGTGGTTTTCGATATCTGCTAGTCTACATTGCGGCTCCATTGTAAAGGTCGAACGGAAGCATGGCAGACAATGTGGAGAACAGACACATCCCATGAAAAACAGCCCAATCGTCTTAAGTAGCCGTCTTCGTCAAGGTACATGGATAACAATGACGTTCCAGTAGTGTGAGAACTAAGTGCATGTAATGTATCAAACCCAAAGGTGTAACTGACCCGCTGGCCAGTCAGTGTCACGTACTATTGTGACCAGCTTCGGCCAAAGCGTGCCAACGGATGACGACACAGTTTGCACCATTCTTTTGTCGTGCCTTACGCGTCAAGCCGGAAAACCGACTTTTTCATGTCTCTAGCCCAAAAATTAAGCACATCCTTTCTCGGTTGGCAGCTGCCGCAGTAGCGCATGAGTTCGGATGGAAAAATTTACTAGCAAATAATTTGGGGCACCATAACGAAACCGATAGGTCATAATCAAGAGCCGTTCATAACGGCGTCTCTCAAAGCCTATGTGCGACATTCGGATGGTAAGTCTTAGTAACAAATACGGAATATATTCCCACTGAAGAAAAGGTGCCGCGGAGCGCTGCCGACAATTATCCTTGCATGCTGATTTCCTAGTCTAAAAGGAATAGAACCGTGGCTGTCTTTCGGCAAGCCTCTGAAAAGCTCGCAAATAGTCATCACTCTGTTTCCGCGGGTCGCGACTAAATGCTCTAAGCGTAAGTCATTTCGAGCCAGCAGGCGACTACCCTTTATCAGGAACAGAGATAACGCCTGTGGGACAAGCATTCGGGTGAAGTTGAGGCCGCAGGGATAGCTTCAAATTCTTTAATTTTTGTTTAGTTGACGTCATCACTACTTCATCGCGGGGAAGTTTGTAAAGTTTAAGGTCAATACGCCACGTGGTGGCACCCATGCGAACTAAATTCTGATGGCCAAAAAAGGTGCACGTGATCACATGCAGATAGCAGCAGCAAGGGTGACCTTCGTCCAATTGAACTGTCTCCAACCAAACGGACAAAGAATTTCTTCAAACATTTCCCCGAACAGGCCTTCATTACGGCTTCAATAAATATCTTTGCAAGCGCTGACTAATAAGGTTTAAACGGCTTTTCTTCTCGTGGCTCGGCTTTCCAAAAAATGTACTCAGAAAATATTGTCATAAGGGGTAACATCCCTTCTGTGTGTCCAATGGAGCATCATAGATGATCGTAAGAACTGTGACAGTGTTATAATGCTCATTATTTCCTTTTTTTTTTGTATTTTCACATATTTCTTACCCCTGATACCTATATACCCATATTTCTTACTCTTGTGCAAGGTATGGCAAACATGTCTATGCATCTACCTTTCTCATTCTGGGGACACATAATCATCACCATGGAGGAAGGAAACTATTGGAGGGAGCATTACGTCTCGCAGCCAGCCTTGGCAAGCGAACACGCGACCTTTGCGTTGAGATCACGGAGAAAGAATCAAGATTTCCTGAGACGTTTGGTTCCCAGTAGCTTTGCCAGTGGTTTTTATTAGGTGCTTCCTTGTTCTGCTGCCCTGCCGTGGGTCTGCGTGCAGCCAGAGCAGTAACACTAAAAGCAACCAAGCACTTTGACGTGCGATCACGTGTTAAGCCTTCAAGTTTGGATTGAATCGGTTTGCGGTATATTCCCTTCTATCTCTTTCCTACCTACATGGTGATCACCGACAACGGGCTTTCGACTACCCCTGTCATGATTCCGAAGCCATGTGAAAGACAAGAACATAGACATTGATGAGATTCATTATTTATTCCTGGAAGTTGGAGCTATCAATATATATTTTTTTCTCTGTGACAACGCAGGACAACAAAGTTTAAAGCACATTAACGACTTTTTGTTCAGTAAATGGTAATAAAAAAAGACGACCCCGTAAAAGGGCACGCGACAACGGACACAACCAAAAGCGCGCGCTCAAGAAGAAGAAAAAAGACGCCTTCCTTACTGTCGGTCCGTACAGATAGCTCTCGTCTCAAGTCTTCAGAGATAGTTCGTTCAAGCCTTGTAAACCCCACGTGCCGCCGCTTACAACCAGGCAATGGACCTCTTTCTACCACAGTGGCTGGCCGGCGTTGATCTACGAACAAGCGAATCCTTTGACAGCGAAGAAGGCTTCGGCCACGGGCCTTTCCAGAAGAGGACGCTCCCTCTGATTCTTCTGGGAGTCTTTTCGATTACTAGCCAAACCACCTTGGTGCCCCTCCTCACCGGTGACGTCGACCATTGGTGCAAGCCGCCAGCCGGCTTCAACATCTCTGCAGCCGATTGGAAGAATATTGCGATACCGACAGAGGCCGACGGACGCTTCAGCCGCTGCCACGTTTACGAACGCTGCAAGCCCCCCGCTGACCCCAGCAGTCCCATTGAAGATAGGAAGATTGGCGCTGGACCTGCCGAGGCCGGCTGGTGGTACAGCAGATGCTTCCTTGGCCAGCGTGAGCTCGACGACACCAACGACACACTCGATGCGCCCTGTGAAGAGTGGGACTACGACGTTCGGACGGCCGAGACCAGTGCGGTGAGTTATTGGAATATGGTTTGCCACCGACGTTTCCTGCCGGCAGCCCTTGTCACCCTGCACAGTACCGGTTCTGCAATTTCGCTTATTCTGCTCGGAGCCTTCGTGGACTACGTCGGCAGGAGATCCATGCTCGTGGTCTCCGCCGTGGCGGTGGTGACCTGCACGGTGTGGACCATGGTGGCGACAAGTTACGTGAGTTACGCTGTGGGACGTTTCTTTACCGGGGGCAGCGTCGCCGCATACACGATTTTTGCATTCCTGATTCCATTCGAGGTCATGACGCACACGCACAGGCCGCACCAGGTCCTGTTCCTGGCGGTTGTCAGTGCGGCGATAGACAAGGTTTGGCAAGACATCGTCACATCTATGGTCGTCGACTGGCGTCTGAAGCAGGTCATCCTCCTCGCTCCGACGGCTTTTCTGCTCCCAGCTTTGTCTGCAGCACGAGAGTCTCCCCGCTGGCTTGTCGCGAAAGGACGGCTGGACGCGGCAGAAGCAGTCATGATGCAGGCTGCCAAGACGAACAACTTCCCGCTTGCGGCCACCGCCTGTCTCGTGCGAAAACTCAGGGAACAGGTCGAGAAACGCACGGGTCAGGAAGGCGCAGACAGAGACGACTTGATCGACTGTCACTCCCTCCGACGTCGAGCGTTGGCCATGTTCTCTGTCTGCTTCTCCATATCGTTCCTCTATCACGTCAGTGCTTTCTCGACGGCGCGTTTGGGGGAATTCTGGATTCCGGGCCTCACGGTGGTCGTCACGCTGTTGACGTACGCGGTCATGCAGTTCTTGATGACCGGCGTCGCCCTTATTACGGTCTTTACGAGTTGCTTCCTGCTGACGGGCATTATCCAATGCGCACTGAGTATCGCCGCCGGGGCCAGACTCGGCACTATCACCAAGGTCTTGCTCGTGCTATCCCAGGGCGCGTCAAGTGTGATTTCCATCCACTGTTACACATACGTGCTCGAGTTGTTCCCGTCGGCCGTGCGGGGAGGCGCAATCTGTTGGGCGCTCGCCAGTTCACGCGTCGGGGCCATGTGCGCGTCCTTGACTTTCGCGCTGAAGCCGACCGGACACGAAGACGTACTCTTTGCCGTGACCGGACTGTTGATGTTCGCCTGTCTGCGTGTCATCCGTGCCCTGCCACGCAATACGGTGGTGGAGGAAGCGAAAATCGTGACCAGGCTAGCTTCGGAATCCACCAGAATGGCTGTGGACCACATGAAGCGGACCCTAGTTCGGCAGATTCAAGGAAAGGCGCTCAAGAGTTCAAGCTCGGAGAGCTCCAAGTCATCCGGCAGGAAGAGCCGAAAAAGCCCTGCCAGCAGCATTCCTCGCAGTACTAAGAGATCCGGTAACTTTTGCATAGACCACGTGCAGAAGTGAGAAGCAGCAAGAGGATTGTCCGCACCCCATTGGTGGCGTCGTCTTCTCCAACATTACGAAGCTACCTCTAATATGCTCGTATCAGTTTTAGAGCAGCTGTATAAAAGTAGCCTTGAATCTATGTTTTCAGAAAGTAGCAGTTATTCTCTATTTTCGTATTTTTCATGTATCGGTATGTTTAACACGTATCTTATTCGTTTAAATGCATGCAATATAAAGTTTTGTAATGATAGCCAATGTGTCCAAGCTCTGAAAGATGCCGTCCATACTTCTCCATAATATAATACCATGTGTACTTTTTAAAGAGACCGTTTCTTTCTTTCTCTCCGTGAGACCACTACAGTTTGTCACTGAATTACAGGCGCAGTCGCAAATGTGGAAGGCAGCCCGTTTCGAGCAGGTTCTACCAATTTCTAACGCATGTCCGCAGCATAAACAGCCTTTTTCACTACGCCTCACATTTAGTGTAGACTGCGTCGTACTCCGCACTCTATACTCCCTCTGCCCCCCTGTTCTGGAGTCTTTGATGAGCGCGATTATTATGCTGCTCGTATCTATCCTCTTTCACATACCTGTGACCCAAGTTAACTACTAGCTTGAGCCACTTGGTATGGGCCAGAATAAACTTGCTGAAGGCTGCTGCCTCGCTTAGTAGACAACTTGGGCACTCGGTATACGATAGTGGCATGCGCTCATTCTTCGGCAATCGCCCAGAATTAGTCCGTCAAGACGACACAAGGAACGTGTAGCATTATACCCTTATAGTGAATCGAAAGCATGCCATCGAAGTCGAGCGCGTCCGCTTAATGATTGGCCATTCCACAATTCATTAGGGCAATTCATTCAATGGCTATGTCGCTCATGGCGATGCCGTGCCTTCGACCAGTGCTGGTGTTGGAGAACCAACAAGACACTTCATCTTAAAATGTACCTCTGTGTACATATGTACACAGAGCTGCTGCTGACATTCTTTTTTTGCCTTTTCTCCACGAGTGACGCCCAAAAAAGGGGAAAGAAACAGCAACAAATCGCTGGTACATTTCGTTTTCCCGCTATGAGTTTGCGAGCACGAAACGCAGCGCCGTAAAACGCTACAGTGCTGACCGAACGCGTTCGCCGACCGAAAACACACCCAAACGGCATAACCATCTTCAGGCTTCTTGCTGCAGTTGTATACGCAACAGCGCGACATAGCGCTAGCACAGAGAGCAGGAAACAACGTACAACGCTCGCTACGCCCAACTGAGGCACCGAGCCATCCGAGCTAAGGAGAAAAATGGAGCGAAGAAAAAAGAACAACACAACCAAAACGCAAGAGCCACACGTTTCCAAGGCGACGGTAGGGAGACCAATCGTCGTGCAGAAAAACAGGGGCAAACCGGCTGCCGTGGGGGGGACGCGTGGCGGCGGCAGAGTTCAAAGCTTGGCGGTACTTTCAAACTATCAAGGGACTTTACTCCCAGGGTTCTACAACGAAATATAAGTACCGAAGAAAATGGACGAGAAACGGTGCAGCGGTAGCTCAACTGGTGGAGCATCGCACGCGATATGCGAAGGTTGTGGGATCGTTCCCCAGCTGCGGCAAGTTCTTTTTTTTTTTCATCCACTTTCATTCCCATTATGTTATCATTTCTTTATTTGATTTTTTAGGCACAAGTAATTTCCTTATGTTGTCCTTGGTGTCAGTGCTTGTTGGCGTTTTATGACATGACTAATAAAAATCTGGCCCCTCGGTTAACCCCCTTTCTTCTCGTTTATGTAGGAATGTCAGTCATTCCAATTAGTGCTGAATAAGCTTTTGTCAAGGCCACTCCCGGGCGCAACCGACACACAAGAGATGCTTCGCGTCGGTGCAGTCCAGCTGTAGGTCCGATTTGCAGCGAATGGTTTAATCTGTGCAGTATGGTGCACCTTGTATGTGCGGTATCATACACAGCTAACGATAGTGTGCCTGCTAGAATGCGAAGGTTTCCAACAGGATCTGTGCTTGAGATAGGAATGGGTTTGACGCCGGAGATCCGTTATCTGCGTCGTCAATCCCAATGATAACGAAATGGCCTGGTGTTCGTTTAAAAGAGCTCATCATCATTTTCATCATCCTATTTTATGTCCACTGCCAGGACGAAGGCCTCTCCCTGCGATCTCCAATTACCCCTATCCTCCTCCAAACGATTCCAAATAGCACCCGCAAATTTCCTAATTTCGTCGCACCACCTAGTCTTCTGCCATCCTCTACTGCGCTTCCCTTCTCTTGGTATCGATTCTGTCACCCTAATGAAGCAACGGTTATCTACTCTGCGCCTTAAAAGACCTGCCCAGCGCCATTTTTTTCTCTCTTAATGTTTTAGAATATCGTCTATACCCGTTTGCTCTCTGATCCAAACCACTCTCTTTCTGTCTCTTAATGTTAGGCCTAGCGATCTTCGTGCCATCGCTCTTTGAGCGGTCTTTAACTTGTTCTCAAGCTTCTTTGTCAGTCTCCAAGTCTCTACCCCATATGTCAGCACCGGTAAAATGCACTGATTTAATACCTTCCTTTTCAATGACAACGGTAAGCTCCCAGTCAGGAGCTCACGATGTCTGCCGTATGCGATGCAACCCATTTTAATTCTTCTCTGAATTTCCTTCACATGGTCAGGGTTGCCCGTGATCAGTTTACCAACGTAAACGTACTCCTTCACAGACTCTATAGCCTGACTTGCGATCTTGAACTCTTGTTCGCTTGCCCGGTTATTTATCATTATCTTTGTTCTTCTGCATATTAATCTTCAGCCCCACTCTTACACTTTCCCTGTTAAGGTCCTCAATCATTTGTTGCAACTCGTCCGCAGTGCTGCCGTATAAAACAATGTCTTCGGCAAACCGAAGGTTGCTGAGGTATTCGCCGTCGATCCATACTCCTAAACATTCCCAGTTTAACAGTTTGAATACTTATTCCAAGCACGCAGTCAATAGCATTGGAGACATTGTGTCTCCTTGTCTATCATGGTCTTTTTCTCTCAAGTGATGGATAAGTTCCACAATTTCGCACCTGAGTGGGTCATGAGTTCCATGTCGGAGAAACGACTCCAAACATTGTAATGCGGGCCTTGAATCGCAGAAGACTGTCAATTTACCATAACTCTATCTATTTATCACATGAAGTGCACTGCGGAGAGCCGCGAGCTCTGTAGCTGTAGACGTAGTGATACAAGAAGTCCTCAACTGCTCTGTTGTTCACCTTGTTTGTATAGTTTACAGCGCCACTGCAACTGGCTGATGTAGTTAAGCTGTCGGTATCGACGTGTGTGCAGTCGCTGCATTTCTCGTACAAGAGGAGTAACCTTAGTTGCTTGAAGGCGGATGACGGCAAGTTAGGCTTTCTCTGAAGTCTCGGCATTGTGAGGTTTACTGCAGTGCGGCTCACACACCATGGAGGAATTGAAGGCCTTGCCGCAGTTGCGTACGCTGACGTAAGAGAGGCACGTTGCGCGAAGACAGTGGCACTATAGAACAATCGTCGAGAAGGGAAATTCTTCTGTTGCGCCCAGTGGGCACGCTAGCGACCGATGGCAAAGCGTCAGTGATCGCAAACCGTCGTTCATGGCAACTGCGCTGTCCGATCAATGCGGTAGAGATATATACACTGAAAAGTAGTTCAACTTTAGGCACGCGCGTTTTATATAAAACGAATTTTACAATTCTCTCTCGCGCTAACCAAAGCGCCGCTTCAGTGGAAGTAAATCTGCGAGCCGACAATAATTCAAGCTGCAGCAGCTTCTCGAACAATTTTAACTTGTACAAAAAGGTTCTGTCGCTTTCCACGGGGTTTGCTTATTCGGCCGCCCTACGATTGGTCTTACTAGAACGGAGGACTCTGCTAGCACAAAAGTTGTGCCATTATGACGTGGCTCATTGAACACCACCACGTAATACGAGAGGACACCACCGATATCCTCCGATTACGGAGCCGATGGATGAAACGCACGCTCGCTTCTCACTAGCGCCGCATTGCGATGATAGTGGCACCGAAGAAAAAAAAAGTCGGCATTGCGTCCGTAACCTTAGCTCCTCTGTGGCACGGCAGAACATGTGACGTCATTTTGGACTACGCGATGGCGATCGGCGAGAAGCGGTGTCTAGACGTTAGCCAAAACAACAAAGGGGGCAATGCAGGGAGACATGGGTTGGGTCTTCTTTGGAGTGAGAAAAGCGCAGAGCAAAATTAGTTTTCAGGAAACGCGGGAACACTGGTGAACATACATCGTCGGCGAGAGTAAACAAAATATGTCTACCTCAAAAGTGGGCTCATTGAATGGAGGAAGAGGTCAATAAAGTTGGCAATCTGGGACAGGTTAATGTAAAGTGTAAATGGAAAAATAGGATTGCAGAAAAAGACAGTGAGAGAAAGAAAGGCGGTGAATTGGAGAGAAAGAATGGAAACAGAAAAGACCACGGAGATCGAAAAGAATGGCAAGGATGAAATTAGAAAGCAATATCTGCAGAGTAATGCAGAGAACAGTACCTCGCTATTTGAGGCCCGAGCTGGTTTCCTAAGGAAAAAAACATACCGGAGCATATGTTCACATCAGGATGAGGCATGTGCTAGATCCTTGCAGAGAAAATCCGGAGACAACTTAGCACAACCTAATCGAATTCGAACCCAGCGAGACCCGTAGGAAACGTCCACATTGCGGAAGAGCTGTTATTTAAGGCAGACGCAACCATTAACCGGTCAGTCGAGATAAGGAGGAGACGTTTAGAGTATGTTTTAAGGAAGAGAAAGAAAAGAAGGCTTATGGAAAATACAAGACTGATAAATATTGACAGATCATTCAATTTGCTCAAGCAGGCTAGGCGAATATTTGTCGCCGCACCGCTTAGATTCAATCATCATCGAAGAGGGGCGCAACCCTGCTCCCTTGGGGACCATACTGGCTATTTTATACCGGTTTGCAAGAAACAGACACCGATCCAAGGCCGCGCCACGAAGCACTCCGTCCGGGATCCGTGAAAGCGGATTACGAAACCACGGCGTCTGGCTTTGTAGGTCAGTTGCTTCTCGCGATTAGAGCACTGCACAGGCTCGCTAAAACACGCTTGGGAGGGCCCGGAGGTCGGCCCGGTCCCGTGCAGCGCTCTACTCACTTCACTGCACCAAAAACGAAGGCTTGTCGGCCTAACCGTGCAGAGAATTAGGTCGATCGTTGAAATTAGGACACTTCTGAACACTGTAAGGGTTTCGTAGGCGCAGGTCCGGAGTATCTGGAGATCTGCAGGCGATGCCTTTCAACGGCAGTGTACGTAAAAAGGCTGGTGATGATGACGACTACAATGATGATAGTGGCAAGAGGCAGATTAACCTCGGCGCCACAACTTTCAAGTATTTCCATGTTACCTTCAGCTAAGCTCCTCTACAAGCCCCTGCCTTCCCTGGATCGCAAATGCTTTCTTGCTCGTCGTATTAAATGTTGTATGCACATTGCCATTTGCAGGCACATCTGGTCTAGTTCTTTCTTTGTCCGCCATGTTCTGGTGCGGAGGTTAAAATACATAATCCTGCATTTTCTACACCCTAGAAGAGTTACCTGCTTGTATCGTTTAAGTTTTTATATCTCGATACGGTTAAACTCTGTGCGAAGCATCATATATACACTCATTTCTGACGGAGTATTTCTGAGCAATTGTTATTAATATTTACTGTTTGTAACTATATTATTTGAGTTGTACGTTGTACCTTCTTCAATGATTGATTTATTATTTTCCATTTCCAGCATAATCATGTGATGTAACACAGTATTATTAGCGTGCTTCTTCTTCTATCTTCCATCTTCTGCCGGGCACAGACCAACACGAAAGAGTGGCTTGGAGTGTCATGTCCTGTTTGGTACATGTAGACACATTATTATTATTATTATTATTATTATTATTATTATTCGTTCCATTCGTTTTAAGGTGCCGCGCTCCTCAACAAGGCATGGGGAAGCCAGGCGCTGTGTTTATGTTCCCCAAATTTTTAATGACTTACCAGAGGAAATGTTTTCCGCAACATCAAAAAAAGCGCTAAAAATCATGGTTCACTCATTGTAACACGGTTCCTATATGCCTGAAAAATGTTCATGCTCAGGCACGAATTGTTAAAATACTGTTCCTTGCTCTTTATTTTTCATTTCTTGTTGATGTTACTTTTCATAACTTTTTGCACCTTAGTCACTATTGATTTCATGTTTGTATTGTGTTGATATATTGCGTTTATATTATGTTCATATTTTATGTTTTACTGCACGTCCGTCTGCCGACTCTGCCGGGCCAAGTCCCTCAAGCCCCTAGAGGCTTTGACAGGCCCGTTTCATTGCCCTGTATACGTTTGTGCAATGAAAGATTTATTATTATTATTATTATTATTATTATTATTATTATTATTATTATTATTATTATATCACGATCATTATCACTCAGTGGTGATGGTTTAGATGCGAGCGAGGCCACATAAACAGGTCTGGTCACTGTGAGGTTGAACGTGCGTCTGGACACAGAGGCGACGCTAACAGTGGTTTCACTGTGCAAATGGTCAGTTCCCCTCTTCTTGTCAGTTTCTCTTGACCACTTGATTCATGGCTAATCCTCAATGTGGGAATGCGCCACGAAGACTCAAGATGACAACAACAACAACAACAACAAATGTGTTTTTTTTTTTCAGCATGAAAGCAAAAAATTAACATCAAAATTGAAATTGATGTAAATAACCGTAACGTTAATATTGATAATAACGATTAGTATTGATTTATTATATCATCCTTAAATTACAAAGTGCCATTCAAGCTGTCTTCCCCTTTTTCCTGCTGCCGCACGATTCAAGGCCGATCACCCGTAGTGGTTGAGCCACACCCATAGCCAGCAAACCAAACCAAACAAGGCTCAATGGTTTCCCGTTTGCGCTACAGTTCACGTTACGTTATACACAGAGTGAAGGTAGGAAGAGAACATTCACACAGAGCAAGAAATGAGCACAGTTGTAAATGGCCCAAACAAATTCGGCAGTTTCGCCCTAAGGCGCAGCATCGAAAGCGACAGCAAGGTATATAGCCAGGACAATGGTATAGCGCGGAGCCGAAGGCGTTCCAACAAAGCTGGCGCGATGAGCAGCAATGCCAACGGCCTTGCATGAGTTATCTCGACGGGGCACGATAAGAGACAGGAGGAGGAAGTCACTGGCTCTCGATGGCGCAAGAGAGATGGTTAGATTAGTTTAACTCGACCTTTCGTACTGTGCGTTCCACTCACAGCGTGGAGGTATATGCCCACAGCGCTCATGCCAGCAGCGGAAGCCAGAGAACGCTGTCCTGCTTTCGGCGGAGCCGCTTAAGCGCAGCGTGACGGGTGCGTGGACTCGGTTTCGGCGATTGCTTCTTTTGGTCAGCCAGACGGCACTGCACGTTATCTGGATGCCTTCTAACCATGGCGCGCCTCGATACCGTGACAGCACACAACACCAACGGCGACGGCGCAAACGCGCCTCGAGCGTCCGTAAGGTAACTGGCAACAAAACACGGGACAACGAAAATGACCTGAAAGTTAAATGAAAGCCCACACACACCCTCTATTATAGAAGGCGCTTCTGTGGGCACGCATGCAGAACGGGCTCCGCAATCTCGAGTTTTTGGCCCGCTTCCCTTGGTCCTGCAAGGAACCGATTGCATCCTCACGTTCAACACAGCAAGCGGCACCGACTGACACCCCTCCCACCTCGTTACGTCCAATTATGACGACCAGGGTCCACTGTATAAACGCAAAGCCAGCCTCATTCAAGGGACTCCCACTCCAGCCCTAATTGAGGACGCAGACCTGATGAAATGCGTATAGCAACACGTTGAACGCGCGGTCAAGTCGGCTATGGACGCCGTCCTCCCTGCGATTTTTGAACGCTTCCAGCAGTTACAGAATCACATGACGGCACTCGAACAAAACCACAGAACGCAAGCCGCTCAGGTCGCACAAATCGCACAATGCATCCCAAAATTAGCGCCCGTCCAGCCGGAGAAGACTTTCCCTCACCCCGCGCTCGTCCCACAGGCGGCACCAGTCAGCGCAGCGGCTGTCCTCCGCCCTTCCCGCCTGGACCTGGCCGTCCACACACTCCCCCACAATCGACATGGCTCTAACAAGCAATAACACCTATCGTGTTTGGCAGTGGAACTGCCACGGATTGAAAAAGAAGAACGCCAACTTTCGCCAGCATGTTAATAACGTGGCACAGCAAGAATCCTACCAACCTGATATCATAGCGCTACAAGAAGTCAACATGGAAGCCGGCCTCTCCTTTTACCAGGTTTTCCACTGCCGAAACAACACCAAGAATGTCACTACGCTCGTTCACCGAGAACAGGTCGCGGCGATCCACCACATCGGAGCTTCTCCTCCCTCGGGCATCCTCCTCGTTTTCGTGGAAATCATCCCAACGCACACGTCAGATCCCAGCCTATTCGTCCTCAACGTATACATCGCTGCGTATGCAGCGTATGCAACGCTTTTTCCCTCGGCCCTCAAAGTCAGCCGCGACTTCCCCTGCTCGTCGCTGGGGTCTTTAATGCCGGTCATACCTTCTGGGTATACCAGGGCGACACCCGCTTGGGTAGATATCTAGCAGATGGCGCGCAAGAATTGGGCCTCACGCTAAACAACGATATCACCGCCCTCACCAGAATCGGCAGCCGAGGTTGGTTGGTCCTCACCGACCCGGGTCCTGACGTTCGTCGTCCACACGAAAGACTACGCCTGGACAAACACCGGCGAAACTCTGGGAAGCGACCACTGCATCCTTCACACGGAAATCTGTGCACGCGGCAAGCGTCGCCGGAAGAACGCGAGCCAGTGAGGGATCCATTGCCAATATCTCATCCTGGACGAGCCAACTCCTGGGTGTTGTGGAAGAGCATACAGAACATCTTGTACAGAGCATACAGAACAGCATGTACCAAGCCATAAGAATCAGCTTGGTCGTATGCATGCGTGACATACCGTGGTCGCCTGTCGCCAAACCATCATGGAGTTGTGTGATGACGGTTTATCTTGGGTGCTCGCGGATAACAACTTCATATCAGAGGCATCAGGAGGACGTTTCCACGGTACAAGATCACAGACTGCAAAAAAGCAGGCTTGTGAATGAAGGCGTCAGAAGTTTGAGTACTACGGCCCTTGTTGATGTTGAAAAAGACGACAGCGTTTTTATTCTTTGTTTAGTGCTGAGGAAATGAGTTCAAGTTATATTGATCATTTGCATCAGAATGAGGGTGTGCTTTGGAGAAAAGCGAAAACATTACATTTGAGGGTGCCCTAGTACGCTGTGTAAATTACATACGATTGGAAGAATATGGCATTACGAAATGAACAGAAGTCGAAAACGATTTCACCTCTTAGTACAGTGTAGTAAAAAAGAAGCACCTTCGCAGTAAAGTTGTTGAGGGCGCAATCAATGACTAGGCTGGAAAAAAACAGTATTGTAGGTATGCGGCAAACTGGATAGAAATTTAGCGTTTTGGAAACCGGTTAATATTACTCCTGAAGGCACAAAGCAGACTGACTCAGTCGGCCACCAGGGTCTCGCAGTGATGAAATCCCGTAAGGATGCAATGAGCACGACTACGCGCGATTGTATGCCAGCAAATAACGACATACTTTAGAAAATCATACGCTTCGGTATCGCGCTCCGTAATGGAGTAGTTTAATTCGAAGTGGAAGAAAGGGATGCAGTGTCCACGATAAACTTGACTTTAAACGGCTTCAGTCCCATAGCCGTGGGATCATTGAGGACTTACGTGGGAGTGTGGCCATCAAAAAATGCTAGACTCGATGGTTAATTCAGTGAGGTGATGAAGAGAAAGAAGGCAGAAAGCTGCAGAAGGCCTCAGGAAAATGAATTTCTTTAGTAGCGTGGTCCGGGGGCGTGCAATGGTTACAAAGCTTATAAAATATTTACGCAGAAACCCCTCTGGGAGTTGTATAAGTGTGCGTGACCATTGTGCCACTTGCTCATCTCCACGAAGTCTGGTGTCATTATCAATGTTGTGAGAATTGATCCTAGCAGCTTAAACGACAGCGCTGCAGCGTCAGGGACCATTATCAACCGTGTTCAGCCGTACTTCAGTGTCGGCTGCATATGGCGCGGCCGCGTGGGCGCTATATTGTAAGCGGCCTGTGATGGGGACACGGCACACCGAGTGTTGATAGCTTCGTTCGCGCTGCGCTCTCGCCGCTTAGTTCGCGTTGAAGCGAGAGGCTGCACGAAGGTCAATTCGTTCGCTGCTGCGGGCCCTATCTTGAAAGTGAACGTCGTACGTGACGGACGGACGGAGCGATACACTGACGGACGGGTTTCCTCGTTAGGGAAAGTGGCATATAAATCCTTACGCGTTTAAAATCTCAATAATTATGAACGGAGGCCAACAAAATTGCGGGCGTCATGGCAATGTTGTAACCGCTGGATATGTCAGGACAACTAAATTTGTCTGGTTAAAGATAAAAACTCAACGTTGCCAGGGTGGCCGAATTTTGGGACAAATAGGTTGAGTGTGGAAGGAGTTCACCTGGAGCCATATGTGCGAAATAAGGTGAGAATATCGGCACGCGTTGAACAGAGGCACCGCAGGTCTTGTAGCACAGGCTAGTGCCTGACAGCTGTAGAGTAACTGGCAAACTGCCCATATGAGCGAGATGTCTGGCCCTCAGTTACATTGTGAGTCGGTGCTGAAATCAGAGACATGCACTCTATCACATGAGAGACACTGAACTCCATGATCCATTCTTCGTCGGCTGATACTGATCTTCGCGCGATAAGGATGCGAAAAAATTGTTTCCTCTGCCGAATCTCACCTTCCTCCAACTGCAAACATTGCATAGTTTTATTCTTGACAGTCGCTCAACTCGCGAGTGCAAGTAAATGTGACGAGTTGTGCACGTTGCCTTTGGGTATGTGGGCAAGCTTTGTGGTTTTCGATATCTGCTAGTCTACATTGCGGCTCCATTGTAAAGGTCGAACGGAAGCATGGCAGACAATGTGGAGAACAGACACATCCCATGAAAAACAGCCCAATCGTCTTAAGTAGCCGTCTTCGTCAAGGTACATGGATAACAATGACGTTCCAGTAGTGTGAGAACTAACTGCATGTAATGTATCATACCCAAAGGTGTAACTGACCCGCTGGCCAGTAAGTGTCACGTACTATTGTGACCAGCTTCGGCCAAAGCGTGCCAACGGATGACGACACAGTTTGCACCATTCTTTTGTCGTGCCTTATGCGTCAAGCCGGAAAACCGACTTTTTCATGTCTCTAGCCCAAAAATTAAGCACATCCTTTCTCGGTTGGCAGCTGCCGCAGTAGCGCATGAGTTCGGATGGAAAAATTTACTAGCAAATAATTTGGGACACCGTAATGAAACCGATAGGTCATAATCAAGAGCCGTTCATAACGGCGTCTCTCAAAGCCTATGTGCGACATTCGGATGGTAAGTCTTAGTAACAAATACGGAACATATTCCCACTGAAGAAAAGGTGCCGCGGAGCGCTGCCGACAATTAGCCTTGCATGCTGATTTCCTAGTCTAAAAGGAATAGAACCGTGGCTGTCTTTCGGCAAGCCTCTGAAAAGCTCGGAAATAGTCATCACTCTGTTTGCGCGGGTCGCGACTAAATGCTCTAAGCGTAAGTCATTTCGAGCCAGCAGGCGACTACCCTTTATCAGGAACAGAGATAACGCCTGTGGGACAAGCATTCGGGCGAAGTTGAGGCCGCAGGTATAGCTTCAAATTCTTTAATTTTTGTTTAGTTGACGTCATCACTACTTCATCGCGGGGAAGTTTGCAAAGTTTAAGGTCAATACGCCACGTGGTGGCATCCATGGGAACTAAATTCTGATGGCCAAAAAAGGTGCATGTGATCACATGCAGACAGCGGCAGCAAGGGTGAACTTCGTCCGATTCAACTGTCTCCAACCAAACGGACAAAGAATTTCTTGAAACATTTCCCCGAACAGGCCTTCATTACGGCTTCAATAAATATCTTTGCAAGCGCTGACTAATAAGGTTTAAACGGCTTTTCTTCTCGTGGCTCGGCTTTCCAACAAATGTACTCAGAAAATATTGTCATAAGGGGCAACATCCGTTCTGTGTGTCCAATGGAGCATCATAGATGATCGTAAGAACTGTGACAGTCTTATAATGCTCATTATTTCCTTCTCTTTGTATTTTCACATATTTCTTACCCCTGATACCTATATACCCATATTTCTTCCTCCTGTGCAAGGTATGGCTAACAAGTCTCTGCATCTACCTTTCTCATTCGGGGGACACATAATCATCACCATGGAGGAAGGAAAACTATTGTAGGGAGCATTACGTCTCACAGCCAGCCTTGGCAAGCGAACACGCGACCTCTGCGTTGAGATCACGGAGAAAGAATCAAGATTTCCTGAGACGTTTGGTTCCCAGTAGCTATGCCAGTGGTTTTTATTCGGTGCTTGCTTGTTCCGCTGCCCTGCCGTGGGTCTGCGTGCAGCCAGAGCAGTAACACTAAAAGCAACCAAGCACTTTGACGTGTGATCACGTGTTAAGCCTTCAAGTTTGGATTAAATCGGGTTGCGGTATACTCCCTTCTATCTCTTTCCTACCTACATGGTGATCACCGACAACAGGGTTTCGACTACCCCTGTCATGATTGCGAAGCCATGTGAAAGACAAAAACATAGACATTGATGAGATTCATTATTTATTCCTGGAAGTTGGAGCTATCAATATATATTTTTTTCTCTGTGACAACGCAGGACAACAAAGTTTAAAGCACATTAACGACTTTTTGTTCAGTAAATAGTAATAAAAAAAGACGACCCCGTAAAAGGGCACGCGACAACGGACACAACCAAAAGCGCGCGCTCAAGAAGAAAAAAGACGCCTTCCTTACTGTCGGTCCGTAGAGATAGCTCTCGTCTCAAGTCTTCAGATATAGTTCGTTCAAGCCTTGTAAACCCCACGTGCCGCCGCTTACAACCAGGCCATGGACCTCTTTCTACCACAGCGGCTGGCCGGCGTTCATCTACGAACAAGCGAATCCTTTGACAGCGAAGAAGGCTTCGGCCACGGGCCGTTCCAGAAGAGGACGCTCCTTCTGATTCTTCTGGGAGTCTTTTCGATTACTAGCCAAACCACCTTGGTACCCCTCCTCACCGGTGACGTCGACCATTGGTGCAAGCCGCCAGCCGGCTTCAACATCTCTGCAGCCGATTGGAAGAATATTGCGATACCGACAGAGGCCGACGGACGCTTCAGCCGCTGCCGCGTCTACGAACGCTGCAAGCCCCCCGCTGACCCCAGCAGTCCCATTGAAGATAGGAAGATTGGCGCTGGTCCTGCCGAGGCCGGCTGGTGGTACAGCAGATGCTTCCTCGGCGAGCGTGAGCTCGACGACACCAACGACACACTCGATGCGCCCTGTGAAGAGTGGGACTACGACGTTCGCACGGCCGAGACCACTGCGGTGAGTTATTGGAACATGATGTGCCACCGACGTTTGCTGCCGGCAGCCCTTGTCATCCTGCAGAATACCGGTTCTGCAATTTCGCTTATTCTGCTCGGATCCTTCGTGGACTACGTCGGCAGGAGAGCCATGCTCGTGGGCTCCGCCGTGGCGGTGGTGACCTGCACGGTCTGGACCATGGTGGCGACAAGTTACGTGAGTTACGCTGTGGCACGTTTCTTTACCGGGGGCAGCGTCGCCGCATACGCGGTTTTTGCATTCCTGATTCCATTCGAGGTCATGACGCACACGCACAGGCCGCACCAGGCCCTGTTCCTGGCGGTTGTCAGTGCGGCGATAGGCAAGGTTTGGCAAGCCATCGTCACATCTATGGTCGTCGACTGGCGTCTGAAGCAGGTCATCCTCCTCGCTCCGACGGCTTTTCTGCTCCCTGCTTTGTCTGCCGCACGAGAGTCTCCCCGCTGGCTTGTCGCGAAAGGAAGGCTCGACGCGGCAGAAGCAGTCATGATGCAGGCTGCCAAGAAGAACAACTTCCCGCTTGCGGCCACCGCCTGTCTTGTGCGCAAACTCAGGGAACAGGTCGAGAAACGCACGGGTCAGGAAGGCGCAGACAAAGACGACTTGATCGACTGCCACTCTCTCCGACATCGAGCGTTGGCCATGTTCTCTGTCCGCTTCTGCATCTCCTTCGTCTTTCACGTCAGTGCTTTCTCGACGGCGCGTTTGGGGGAATTCTGGATCCCGGGCCTCACGGTGGTCGTCACGC